>NC_057803.1:140884145-141189163 GCF_018294505.1 Triticum aestivum | reverse complement strand
GATCTTGCCGGGAGCCGGTGTCAAGAACAACGAAGTTCTTCGCCATAAGCCTTTCCGGCAACGATCTTGCCGAGAGCAGGTGTCAAGAACGACGAAGTTCTTCGCCATAAGCCTTTCCGGCAACGATCTTGCCGGGAGCCGGTGTCAAGAACGACAAAGTTCTTCGCCATAAGCCTTTCCGGCAATGATCTTGCCGGGAGCAGGTGTCAAGAACAACGAAGTTCTTCGCCATAAGCCTTCCTAGCAACAAGCTTGCCGGAAGCCGGCATCGAGAACATCAAAGTTCTCTGCCGAAGATAAAAGCCTTCCTGGCAACAAGCTTGCCGGAAGCCGGCATCGAGAACGTCAAAGTTCTCTGCCGAAGATAAAAGCCTTCCTGGCAACAAGCTTGCGGGAAGCCGGCATCGATAACGTCAAAGTTCTCTGCCGAAGATAAAAGCCTTCTCGGCAACAAGCTTGCCAGAAGACGGCATCGAGAACGTCAAAGTTCTCTGCCGAAGATAAAAGCCTTCTCAGCAACAAGCTTGCCGGAAGCCGGCATCGAGAACGTCAAAGTTCTCTGCCGAAGATAAAAGCCTTCCTGGCAACAAGCTTGCCGGAAGCCGGCATCGAGAACGTCAAAGTTCTCTGCTGAAGATAAAAGCCTTCCTGGCAACAAGCTTGCCGGAAGCCGGCATCGAGAATGTCAAAGTTCTCAGCTGGAAGATAAAAACCTTCCCAGCAAGCCAATATCGCTGGGGGCTGCGAGTGCCAAGAATCGTCCACGGCAAACCAGAGTTGCCGGGGGCTGCAATATCAGATAAGTCTTTCATCCCTCGTCATGCATCCTCTTATGGACTGGGGAATGCGAAACCACGTTTCTTCCCGAAAACTGACGTGCTCCCTCAACTCTAGGCCCTGGGGCTCGTTCTCGGGGCCAAGTTTGGTCGTAGTCGCGGCAGCAAAGGGATGAAACGAGGAGACCGCACCCACCTCGTTCCTGCCTCCGTCAAAAGCGTGAGAAAGGTCGAGCGACGTGGGAAGGCGGCAGGGCCTGTTGCCGGGAGATGAAATGTCTGTCCGAGGGATACCAAGGATTTGCTCCTTGGCGTGGGTTCAACTCGCGAGACAAATAACCCGGCAAGCATCCCCTTTTCATTAAAAAAACATCCCACTCAGGTACAGTCCATAGAGGATGAAAAACATGAAAGAGAGGATTACAAGTTTTAGATACAGCTAAGGCCCGAAGGCTTACAAATTGAAAAGATAAGATGCCCGTAATCCCTTTCCTGTCCCTCTCTTCAGGAGACAGGTCAAGGAGGCAAAAAGGGCAAAAGGAGCGCCTAGGCGAGCTACGGGTGCCAGAAGACACCAAGAGAACATCCCGGGGGGCGTCCGAAGGCTGGACGGTGATGGCGGCACTGGAAGCGGGGCTCAAAGACGGGGCGGCAGGACGTCAGCACGCTGTCGAGGGCACCACGCCCTCGTACTCTGACCTGACGGCCTTGTCGCCAGATCTCTTCCCCTTCCGCAGCCTCCCTACGCCAGCCGCCCAAGGAGACGACCCCGGGGAGTTCAAGGAGCCGGCGACACGGATGATGGGGTCGCCGGTGCCACGCAAAGCAGCGCCCGACGCCTAGTCAGACCCGCCACCCCGCCGCCCGCTATACTCATCGTCGCTGTCGCTCTCCTCCTCGTCACTCTCGCTCGAGGGGGAGTCTTCGCTATCGGAGGAGCTGTCCACGCAGCACTTCGCCCGAGTGCCGAAGCACCCGAAGACCTTGACGGAGAGGAGATCGCCCTCCATCAACTTAAAATGGAGGGTGAACCCCTCCATCAGGCTGTGGATACGGGCGAACGTCTTCCTGCCTCGATCAAGATACATCACATTAGGGGCTGGGAATACAACGCGGACTCGCGTGCCGTTGATTCCACAGCCCCTCATGTGCAGTCTCAGTGTCTCGGGCGGGTCCAACTCCATCGCGCTCGCAAACGGAGTTGGAAGCCGGAGGCGACGACGAGGCGCCCGACGCTGTTTGACGAAGAACTCGCAAGGGTCGTCCCCTATATGGACCGCCATGGGGGGAGGAGCCGCCGACGGAGGCGAAGCTGGTGCTCCGCCCCGCCCGCCTCTTCCCCGAGCGCCTCGACCTCGTCCTCGACCTCGTCCGCGACCTCGCCCCCTCCCTCTTCCCCTTATGGCTGGCTCTGCCACTACGGGCGCAGAAGAGGGAGAGATGCGCTGTCTGGCGGCGACCCTCGCCGCCACCGATGAAGGGCCTGGGTTCCCTTTCTCCATGGCGGATGAGAGAAAGGGGAGCAGAAGCTGAAGAAAGGAGGAGATGAGAGAGTGTGGGTTTCTGTGCTCCCCTCCCGCTCTTTATAAAGGAGCGAGGTGGGGGCTCGGCCGCCCCGCTCAGCGAATCAAGGCACGGGAAGAGCAGGGAGTCGGGACCAACTCGCTGCCTCTGCTCGCGACGGCCCAGTTTCCCACTTCCACTATCCGCGACCCCAAGCGCATGGGAGCCGCGTGGCGGGGATGCAGAAACAAGACGACAGATGAGGCGGCCTCGCTCCGCCCCGTGATCGCGGGGAGTGGGCGTCCCGAAAACCGCGCACCGGCCCCGTCCAGTAAATGCACCACGCCCCCATGCCTACCTCCGTTTAGGAAGGAGGGCGTGAACCGTCCTCATCATCGTGGCCTGACGCATGCTCGAGGGGCTTAGCCCCGCGCACGCCGCCCGCGTCACCCACGACGCCGCGTTTGACGCGTGCCGTTCTGGGCGTGCGCGGTGGGAGCAGAGAGATATGCGGCGTGACCTAGGCCGCGCGTGCCCGTGCACTATTTTGGGCCTGGCCCAACAGCGCTCGGCACCGTGTATGGCCCAGGCCCGGGGGCTCCTGTTGGTGTACTAGAGTAGGGGTACCCTAGTATCCCGAACTCGTGCACGGGCAGTTGCAGCGCCCCGCGGCAAGGCTTGCCGGGTGACCGCCAAGACCCTCCGTGGTTCCCTTGAAGACCATTCAAGAACAAAGTACTCAAACCAAGGCCCCGGCAAGAGGAGCTTGCCGGGAAGGCCAACCAAGGCCCCGGCAAGAGGATCTTGCCGGGAAGAGACAAGACCCCGACAAGAGGAGCTTGCCGGGAAGGCCACTCAAGGCATACCAAGAAAGCTTGCTGCGACGCGCCCTGCGTCCCGGCATGATCCGGCGAGCGACAAGCTTCCGGACGCGACAAGATGACGACCGCGGCAAGGAGCTTGCCGCGGGAAACCCCCACTTTGTGCCCGCGCTCCAGCACACCTGCTAACGTGTCGCTCTAGGACTCTCCCGAGCACACGTGGCAGGAGGCCGTGCAGCTAGGGGTACGTGGTGGCAAGCGGAGATGAAGAGAAGGCCATCGTGGCAAACGGTGGCGCTCCTAACGGTCACCTTTTGCACTGTTTAGGCAACTCAGACAGGCATTCAATGCTCTTGTCCCTTGCCGTCAGAGTTAGGTAGGGTGCACTGTATCCACAGTAGCGGTAGCTGCACCTACCGCATCCTTTTCCATTTTTACCCTTCTAGTCTACGTTGCCACCTGTCGGTGACCCCTTGAAAGTATAAAAGGAGGCCCAGGCGCAACGTAGAAGGGGGTTCGGCCGGTTCGGCTCATCCGAAACACCAGAAACACTCCCACGCTCAGTCTGATAGCGTCCATCGCTCCTGAGAAAGGATTCAATACACACAAACAAGCAGGAGTAGGGTTTTACGCATCCGTGCGGCCTGAAGCTGGGTAAAACTGCCCGCGTGTACTGCCTCGATCCGCTCTTTGTTCAACCTCCGCCCTCACCGAATCAAAAGGGGCTCGGTCCGCCGATCCCCATAGGTGTTTGTGGATCAGTTTCCCCGACAGTATCTATAATTTTTGATTGCTCCATGCTATATTATCTACTGTTTTGGACATTATTGGGCTTTATTATCCACTTTTATATTATTATTGGGACTAACCTATTAACCGGAGACCCAGCCCAGAATTGCTATTTTTTTTGCCTATTTTAGGGTTTCAAAGAAAAGGAATATCAAACGGAGTCCAAACGGACTGAAACCGTCGGGAACGTGATTTTCTCAACGAACAAGACCGAGGAGACTTGGATCCTACGTCAAGACACAAAAGAGGAGGCCACGAGGTAGGGGGCGTGCCTACCCCCCAGGCGCGCCCTCCACCCTCGTGGGCCCCCTGTTGCTCCACCGACGTACTCCTTCCTCCTATATATACCTACATACCCCCAAACGATTAGATACGGAGCCAAAAACCTAATTCCACCGCCGCAACTTTCTGTATCCACGAGATCCCATCTTGGGCCCTGTTCCGGAGCTGCGCCGGAGGGGGCATTGATCACGGAGGGCTTCTACATCAACACCATAGCCCCTTCGATGAAGTGTGAGTAGTTTACCTCAGACCTAAGGGTCCATAGTTATTAGCTAGATGGCTTCTTCTCTCTTTTTGGATCTCAATACAATGTTCTCCCCCTCTCTTGCGGAGAACTATTCGATGTAATCTTCTTTTTGCGGTGTGTTTGTTGAGACCGATGAATTGTGGGTTTATGATCAAGTCTATCTATGAACAATATTTGAATCTTCTCTGAATTCTTTTATGTATGATTGGTTATCTTTGCAAGTCTCTTCGAATTATCAGTTTGGTTTGGCCTACTAGATTGATCTTTCTTGCAATGGGAGAAGTGCTTAGCTTTGGGTTCAATCTTGCGGTTTCCTTTCCCAGTGACAGTAGGGGCAGCAAGGCACGTATTGTATTGTTGCCATCGAGGATAACAAGATGGGGTTTTCATCATATTGCATGAGTCTATCCCTCTACATCATGTCATCTTGCTTAAGGCGTTACTCTGTTTTTAACTTAATACTCTAGATGCATGCTGGATAGCGGTCGATGAGTGGAGTAATAGTAGTAGATGCAGGCAGGAGTCGGTCTACTTGTCTCGGACGTGATGCCTATATACATGATCATACCTAGATATTCTCATAACTATGCTCAATTCTGTCAATTGCTCAACAGTAATTTGTTCACCCACCGTAGAATACTTATGCTCTCGAGAGAAGCCACTAGTGAAACCTATGGCCCCCGGGTCTATCTTTATCATATTAATCTCCTACTACTTAGTTATTTCCTTTGCTTTTTACTTTGCCTTTATTTTACTTTGCATCTTTATCACAAAAATACCAAAAATATTATCTTATCATATCTATCAGATCTCACTGTCGTAAGTGGCCGTGTAGGGATTGACAACTCCTATTCGCGTTGGTTGCGAGGATTTATTTGTTTTGTGCAGGTACGAGGGACTCGTGCGTAGCCTCCTACTGGATTGATACCTTGGTTCTCAAAAACTGAGGGAAATACTTACGCTACTTTTCTGCATCATCCCTTCCTCTTCGGGGAAAACCAACGCAGTGCTCAAGAGGTAGCAAGTTACGGGATGATGTATTACGGATCGAGTAAAGAGACTTGCCAGTAACGAGATTGAACTAGGTATTGAGATACCAACGATCGAATCTCGCGCAAGTAACATACCGATGACAAAGGGAACAACGTATGTTGTTATGCGGTTTGACTGATAAAGATCTTCGTAGAATATGTGGGAGCCAATATGAGCATCCAGGTTCCGCAATTGGTTATTGGCCGAAGACGTGTCTTGGTCATGTCTACATAGTTCTCGAACCCGTAGGGTCCGCACGCTTAAAGTTTTGGTGATGATGGTATTATGAGTTTATGTGATTTGATGTACCGAAGGCAGTTAGGAGTCCCAGATGAGATCGGGGACATGACGAGGAGTCTCGAAATGGTCGAGACGTAAAGATTGATATATTGGACGACTATATTCGGACATCGGAAAGGTTCCGAGTGAGTCGGGTATTTGTGGAGTACCGGGGAGTTACGGGAATTCACCGGGAGAAGTATTGGGCCTTATTGGGCCATACGGGGATAGAGGAGAGAGGCCAAAAGGAAGGAGGCGTGCGCCCCCCTCTGGTCCGAATTGGACAAGGGGTGCAGCCCCCTTTTCCTTTTCCCTCTCCCCCTCTTTCCTTCTCTCCTACTCCGAAAAGGAAAGGGGAATCCTACTAGGACTTGGGAGTCCTAGTAGGACTCGCCACACTTGGCGCACCCCCTCTAGGGACAGCCTCTCCCTCCCTCCTTTATATACAGGGGCAGGGGGCACCTCTAGACAGAGAAGTTGATCTGTTGATCTCTCCCAACCATGTGCGGTGCCCCCCTCGGTATTTGATGCTGGTTCAGTTTCTATAAGTAGTAACTCCTCGGTATTTGATGTTGGTTCAGTTGCTATGAGTAGTAACTCGAAATGGGAGTTGCAGAATGAACAGAGACTAGTTAAGGGTGAAGTGACGATGAGTATAGGAAGTGGTTCCAAGATTGATATGATCATCATCGCACACTGCCTATACTTTCGGGATTAGTGTTAAAGCTAAATAAATGTTATTTGGTGTTTTCGTTGAGCATGAATATGATTTGATCATGTTTATTGCAATACGGTTATTCATTTAAGTTAGAGAATAATTGTTGTTCTGTTTACATGAATAAAACCTTCTATGGTTATAAACCCAATGAAGATACACATATTCATAATATTGAAGCCAAAAGATGCAAAGTTAATAATGATGGTGCAACTTATTTGTGGCACTGCCGTTTAGGTCATATTGGTGTAAAAGCGCATGAAGAAACTCCATGTTGATGGGCTTTTGGAATCACTTTATTATGAATCATTTTGATGCTTGCGAACCATGCCTCATGGGAAAGATGACTAAGGCTCCATTCTCCGGAACAATGGAGCGAGCCACTGACTTATTGGAAATAATACATACCGATGTATGCGGTCTAATGAGTATTGAGACTCACGGCGGGTATCATTGTTTTCTGACCTTCACAGATGATTTGAGCAGATATGTGTATATCTACTTGATGAAACATAAGTGTGAAACATTTGAAAAGTTCATATAATTTCAGAGTGAAGTGGAAAATCATCGTAACAAGAAAATAAAGTTTCTACAATCTGATCGTGGAGGGGAATATTTGAGTTACGAGTTTGGTCTTCATTTGAAACAATGTGAAATAGTTTCACAACTCATGCCACCTGAAACACCACAACGTAATGGTGTGCCCGAACATCATAACCATACTTTATTAGATATGGTACAATCTATGATCTCTCTTACCGATTTACCACTATCGTTTTGGGGTTATGTATTAGAGACAGATGCATTCACGTTAAATAGGGCACCATCTAAATCCGTTGAGACGACACTATATGAACTGTGGTTTGGCAAGAAACCAAAGTTGTTGTTTCTTAAAGTTTGGGGTTGCGATGCTTATGTGAAAAGTTTCATCCTACTAAGCTCAAACCCACATCGGAAAAGTGTGTCTTCATAGGATACCCAAAATATACTGTTGGGTACACCTTCTATCACAGATCCGAAGGCAAGATATTCGTTGCTAAAAATGGATCCTTTCTAGAGAAGGAGTTTCTCTCCAAAGAAGTGCATGGGAGGAAAGTAGAACTTGATAAGGTAATTGTACCTTCTCCCGAATTGGAAAATAGTTCATCACTGAAATCAGTTCCAGTGATGCTTACACCAATTAGTGAGGAAGTTAATGATGATGATCATGAAAGCTTCGGATCAAGTTAGTACCGAACCTCGTAGGTCAACTAGAGTATGTTCCGCACCAGAGTGGTACGGTAATCTTCTTCTGGAGTTCATGTTACTTGACCATGACAAACCTACAAACTACGAGGAAGCGATGATGAGCCAAGATTCCGCGAAATGGCTTGAGGCCATGAAATCTGAGATTGGATCCATGTATGAGTACAAAGTATGGACTTTGATTGACTTGCCCGATGATCGGTGAGTCATTAAGAATAAATGGATTTTCAAGAGGAAGACGGACACTGTCAGTGTACTAGAGTAGGGGTACCCTAGTATCCCGAACTCGTGCACGGGCAGTTGCAGCACCCCGCGGCAAGGCTTGCCGGGTGACCGCCAAGACCCTCCGCGGTTCCCTTGAAGACCGTTCAAGAACAAAGTACTCAAATCAAGGCCCCGGCAAGAGGAGCTTGCCGGGAGGGCCAACCAAGGCCCAGGCAAGAGGAGCTTGCCGAGAAGGCCAACCAAGGCCCCGGTAAGAGGATCTTGCCGGGAAGAGACAAGACCCCGGCAAGAGGAGCTTGCCGGGAAGGCCACTCAAGGCATACCAAGAAAGCTTGCCGCGACGCGCCCTACGTCCCGGCAAGATCCGGCGAGCGACAAGCTTCGGATGCGACAAGACGACGGCCGCGGCAAGGAGCTTGCCGCGGGAAACCCCCACTTCGTGCCCGCGCTCCAGCACACCTGCTAACGTGTCGCTCTAGGACTCTCCCAAGCACACGTGGCAGGAGGCCGTGCAGCTAGGGGTACGTGGTGGCAAGCGGAGATGAAGAGAAGCCCATTGTGGCAAACGGTGGCGCTCCTAACGGTCACCTTTTGCATTGTTTAGGAGACTCAGACAGGCATTTAATGCCCTTGTCCCCTGCCGTCAGAGTTAGGTAGGGTGCACTGTATCCAAAGTAGCGGTAGCTGCACCTACCGCATCCTTTTCCATTTTTACCCTTCTAGTCTACGTTGCCACCTGTCGGTGACCCCTTGAAAGTATAAAAGGAGGCCCAGGCGCAACATAGAGGGGGTTCGGCCGGTTCGGCTCATTCGAAACACCAGAAACACTCCCACGCTCAGTCTGGTAGCGTCAATCGCTCCTGAGCAAAGATTCAATACACACAAACAAGCAGCAGTAGGGTTTTACGCATCCGTGTGGCCCGAAGCTGGGTAAAACCGCCCGCGTGTACTGCCTCGATCCGCTCTTTGTGCGCTCTCCGCCTCCCACCGAACCGAAAGGGGCCTTGTCCCCATAGGTGTTGGTGGATCAGCACCCCCGACATCTTTGGCGCGCTAGGTAGGGGGCGTCGAGATTGTGCGAACCCGATCCGGCGTGCACGCAAGCTAAATCTTCATCGTCTTCATTGACATGCCACCGAAGAAGAAGGATTCGGAGGCAGCTGTTCCATCTGCGTCGCTTCCACCGCCTCCGGAGCAAACGGGTAGTAGAGTGGATGCCGGCGGAGGAATGGGCGTCGACGAGGGTGCCCACAGCGCTGCCAAGTCCAAGGACAAGGCGGCACAGACCTCAGCGTCCATGCGCGCACCGCGTCCCTCTCAGGAGGCGCGGGACCAGCAGCGTCATAGCGTTCGCAGCGCCATACGTCCGCTGACCCAAGATCAAGCTGGTGGTTCGCGTGGCGTTCAAGACCAGCATGCACGCCAGCATGCTGGCCCCAGCGAGGTGCGGTCGCCGGGACGGGACGCTGCTCCTTCTAACTTGGTTAGGAGTCCGAGCACGCCCCTCTCCTCGCACCGTTCACCTCCGCCGCCCACCACCCCAGCAGAAGCCTTGGCGCGGGCCCAGCTGCTCCTGGACTATCCTCCGACGGCGGACAAGACCGACGAATGGAGGGCCACTATCCAGAGCCTCATCGGCTTCACCAACGGCGACACTGCGCGGCGACCAAGCACCTCGCTGCCGCGGCAGGACAGCCGGACGCGAGCCGATGGCAACAAGACTGAGGGAGGTGCGACTTCCATGCACTCTCCACTACGAAGGCCAAAATCGCCGACTCGCTGGGTCCACCCCAACAGCGGCTCCACCACGTCGTCGGACCCACGAGCTCGTCGCGACCAGCGCCAAGTTCTCCATGAACGACAACAAGAAGACGCTCGAACCCGCATCGAGCGCCGAAGAGAAGCGCGACGTCAATCCGACAAGCGCGCTGGGCTCTCTGTTGACATGCATGCGCCAGGGGAACCAGGCGATCTGCCGTACGCGGTAGGTTGTCCTGCGTTCACCCGTGAGCTGCGGCAAGTCCAGTGGCCCAGCACAAAGAATTTCAAGCTAGACGTGCCGGAGAAGTACGACGGCAAGATGCACCCGTCGGAGTTCCTCAGCATCTACACCATTGCGGTGCAGGCTGCCGGGGGACGAGATGACAAGATACTTGCCAACTACTTCCCGCTGGTGCTCAAACCCAATGTCAGATCCTGGCTCATGCACTTGCCGGAGAACTCCATATCCTCCTGGGCTGATCTGTGCCATCAGTTTGTCGGCGCCCTTACAGGCGGCCACAAGCCACATGGCCAAGAGAGCGATCTTCATCTGCTCGCCCAGAAGGAAGGAGAGCCACTGCGCAAGTACATTCAGAGATTCAGCCGTGTACAACACAACATCCCAGACGTCCACCCCGCCGCGATCATCAGCGCGTTCCATCAGAACGTGCAAAACCGAAGGATGAGGGAGGAGATGGCGATGTGTAAGATCAGAGACGTCAGCGAGCTTTACGCCCTGGCTGACAAGTGTGCACGTGCTGAAGAGGGGAGGAGGCTCCCCGAAGAGAGTACAGGAGCAGGAGGATCTGACAGTGAGGAGGCCGCCCCGGCAAGGAAAGGCCGGCGGCGGAACAACAGAAGGAATAAGGGCAAGGAAGTGTTAGCTGTCGAGCAGACCGGCAACGGAGGTGGCGCCAAGGAAGCTAAGGCTGGTGGCTCCGACAAGGAGGCCCATCCTGTGGCGGCCGCCGACAAGCAGGACAGCTCCGGCAGGCAGTATTGCAAGATTCACCGCACCAAGGGTCACGATCTCCAGAACTGCAAGAAGGTCGAACAGCTTGCTGAGCAGCAGAAAGCTGAATACGAGCGACGCGACAAAGAGAAGGCCCAGGAAGGAACTGGTGGATCCGGCAAGAAACGCCCCGGCCGGGGAGGACGCCGCGGCAAGGCCAAGCAGCAGCAAGGAGATAGACCTCCCCACGGCCGCGACAAGGATGAAGATGATGACGATGACGAAGACGTGGATGATGATGAGGCCGATGAGCAGGAATTTCAGAAAGCCACAGAGGTCCTATGCGTTGACGGTGGCGCCTCTCTGCATACATCGCACCACCAGCTCAAGCAGTGGATGCGGGAAGTGAATGCAGTGGAGCCATCCATAGAGTCACGCAAGCCCCTGAAATGGTCCAGCACGCCTATCATCTTCGACATTGGGGATCACCCTGATCGCGTAACTGCGGTCGGGTGCTTGCCGATGTTGGTTTCACCAACCATCCGCAACCTCAAGGTCACAAAGATGCTAGTTGACGGCGGGGCCGGCTTGAATCTCATCTCCTCCGTGGTCCTTCACAAACTCCAGATCCCTAACAGCGAGCTCGAAGAGACCGGCACATTCCAAGGAATCAACTCGGGAAGGAGCAAGCCGAAAGGGAAGATCACGCTGCCGGTCACATTTGGCAGCAAGCTGAATTTCAGAACTGAGAGGGTCACATTTGACGTTGCCGATTTTCCATTGCCCTACAATGGGATCCTTGGCCATCCAGCGCTCGCCAAGTTTATGGCAGCCTCTCACTATGCATACAACGTGCTCAAAATGCCAGGCCCGATAAGTGTCATATCTGTCCCCGGCGACAAGAAGGATGCCCTTATCTGCGCCGACAAGATCTACCGGGAAGCAGCAGCCGCAGCTGATCACCACACGCTTGCCGCTGAAGCTCCCGGGGGGAAGAAGAAGGCCAAGTCCGGCAAGAGCTCTGATGCCCACTCCGGCAAGCGCACCTCTTCGGAGTGCTGCGCTACCGTCGAGGACGCACCATCGAGCTCCACCGGCAAGTGCAAGAAGACGATGGCAGCTCCACCCGAGACCAAGAAGGTGTCCGCCAAGGAGGACGGCACTGGTGGTACCTTCACCATCAGTGCCACACTTGACCCCAAATAGGAAAGCGCGCTCATTGCTTTCCTGCGGGCGAATGTCGACGTGTTTGCATGGCAACCGTCAGATATCCCCGGTGTTCCCAGGAAAGTAATCGAGCACCACCTTGCCGTCTGTCCTCATGTGCGGCCCGTCAAGCAGAGAGTCAGGAAGCAGGCAGTGGAGCGCCAAGAGTTCATTGCAGAAGAGATCAGGAAACTGGAAGCAGCAGGCCTTGCCAGAGGAGTGCTCCATCCCACGTGGTTGGCCAATCCTGTAGTCATGCGCAAGGCGAACGGGAAATGGAGGCTTTGTATAGACTTCACTGATGTCAATAAAGCTTGTCCCAAAGATCCATTTCCCTTGCCGCGCATTGACCAGATTGTTGACTCCACAGCTGGATGTGATTTGCTTTCATTTCTTGATGCATACTCAGGATACCATCAGATCTTCATGGCAGAAGAAGATGAGGAAAAAACCGCATTTATCACCCCCTGCGGCACATACTGTTTTATACGGATGCCCTTTGGGTTGAAGAATGCTGGTTCAGCATTTGCAAGAGTAGTCCATGTCTCTTTTGAGCCACAGATACACAGAAATGTGGAAGCCTACATGGATGATATAGTGGTCAAGAGCAAGGACAAGGCTACCTTGATCCAAGATTTAGAAGAAACTTTTGCAAATCTGCACAAGATCAACCTCAAGCTCAACCCCGAGAAGTGCGTGTTTGGAGTCCCATCCGGCAAGCTTCTCGGGTTCTTTGTGTCTCAGCGGGGAATTGAAGCCAACCCCGACAAGATTAAGGCCATCGAGCAGATTGAAGCACCGAAGCGCGTCAAGGATGTGCGAAGGCTTGCCGGTTGCGTGGCTGCTCTCAGCAGGTTTATCTCTAAGTCTGCTGAGCGCGCCCTGCCGTTTTTCAAAATATTGAAAAAGGCAGGTCCAATGAAATGGACTCCGGAAGCGGAGGCTGCGCTGCAGGACTTGAAGAGGTACCTGTCCTCCACTCCAATACTTGTCGCACCTAAGCCACAAGAGAAGTTGCCGCTGTACTTAGCGGCAACCAATCAAGTGGTTAGTGCTGTGTTAGTAGCGGAGAGGGAGGCGGACGATGAGCCAGCGACCGCGGCAAGTGAATCCAGTGACAAGCAGGGGGCTTCTCCGACAAGCTCTGGTCCCGACAAAGATGAATCTGCGCAGACGTGCAAGGAGGTGCAGAAGAAGATGGTGCAGCGCGCAGTTTACTTTGTCTGCTCCCTCCTCCAGGGGGCTAGGTCGAGGTACTCTGGTGTGCAAAAATTGCTTTTCGGCCTTCTCATGGCCTCGAGAAAGCTGCGGCATTACTTCCAGGCACACGAGATCACAGTCGTCACTCGCTTTCCGCTGAAGAGGATACTGCAGAATCCAGAAGCAACAGGCAGGATTGTCGAGTGGGCATTGGAACTGTCAAGCTTTGGCCTCAAGTTTTAGAGCACTGCAACTATCCAAAGCAGGGCATTGGTAGAGTTCATAGCGGAGTGGACGCCAACCCCGGACGAAGAAATACCAGAGACGAGCATCCCCGTCAAAGAGACAAGCAAAGAGTGGCTAATGTACTTTGATGGTGCCTTCTCGCTTCAAGGCGCCGGTGCTGGCGTGCTGCTTGTCGCACCCACCAAAGAGCACCTCAAGTACGTAGTCCAGATGCACTTTCCCAAAGAGCAAGCAACCAACAATACTGCAGAGTATGAAGGATTGCTTGCCGGTCTCAGAATCGCAGCCGACCTTGGGATCAAGAAGCTCATTATCAGGGGTGACTCACAGCTTGTCGTCCGCCAAGTGAACAAGAACTACCAGAGTCCGTTGATGGAAGCATATGTTGATGAAGTGATGAAGCTAGAAGAGCGCTTTGACGGCCTACAAATGGAGCATATCCCAAGAGCTCAGAATGACATTGCTGATGGTCTGTCAAAATGCGCTGCACTAAAGTTGCCTGTGGAACCAGGGATCTTTGTGCTCAAGCTGACTCAACCATCCGTGACACCATCAACTGGACAGAATAAGAAGAGGAAGTTGGTTTCTGGTGACTACTTTCCGGCAGAGCTCCCCAAAGCCGCCGCCAAGAAAGTCCCCAAGATCAACACCAAGGATGCTGAGGGGAAGTCTGCTCCGACAAACCTTATGGTTTGTTCCGTCAAAGCAAACGCTCCCGACAAGTTTTGCTCCGGCAAGCTTGCTGGGGAATATCACGCTCCGGCAGAACCGTAGGTTCTTGCCGTAGAAGCGGATGTTCCCGCGGCAACAGATATGCCTTTAGTCCTTGTTGTCGAGCCGCAAGCTCCAGCATGGGCGCAGCAGATTGTCCGTTTCCTTCAGACAGGAGAGCTTCCCGAAGAGCAAGAAGAAGCTGAAAAAGTAGCCCGGCAGTCAAGTATGTACAAGTGTGTTGACAGCACACTGTACAGAATAAGACTCAACGGTGTGAAATTGAAGTGCATTCGCCGGGAAGATGGACAACAGCTGTTGGCAGAGATACATGGAGGCATATGTGGTCACCACATTGGCGCAAGAGCACTTGTCGGCAAAGCATTCCGACAAGGCTTCTTCTGGCCGACAGCCCTCCAGGATGCAACTGCACAAGTAACCAAGTGTGAAGCGTGCCAGTTCCATTCCAAACAGATACACCATCCAGCTCAAGCTCTCCAGACGATCCCTTTATCCTGGCCATTTTCGGTCTGGGGGCTCGACATCCTCGGCCCCTTCCCCCGAGCTGTCGGGGGCTTTGAGTTCTTGTACGTTGCAATCGACAAGTTCACAAAGTGGCCGGAAGTGGAACCAGTGAGGAAGGTGACAGCAAGTCAGCAGTCAAGTTCTTCAGGTCGATTGTTTGCCGTTTCGGGATCCCTAACAGGATCATCACCGACAACGGCACGCAGTTTACGAGTCGCACCTTCATGCAGTACGTCCAAGATCTTGGCGCCAAGGTCTGCTTCGCTTCTATTGCTCATCCGAGAAGCAACGGTCAAGCGGAGAGGGCAAATGCTGAAGTGCTACGAGGCCTCAAGACCAGAACTTTCGACAGGCTGCACAAGTGCGGAAGAAACTGGATCGAGGAGCTGCCGGTGGTTCTTTGGTCGATCAGGACGACGCCAAATCGAGCCACTGGCCAGACACCCTTCGCTCTAGTCTATGGAGCGGAGGTAGTTCTCCCCACAGAACTCGTATACGGGTCACCTCGAGTGCTCGCTTATGATGAGCTCGAGCAAGAGCAGCTGCGGCAAGATGACGCGCTGCTCCTTGAGGAAGACCGTCTCCAGGCTGTTGTGCGAGCCGCTTGCTACCAGCAAGCTCTGCGCCGCTACCATAGCCGCAGAGTCAATGCCAGGAGTCTCGAGGAAGGTGACCTTGTTCTTCGGCGCGTTCAGTCGGCCAAGAATTCCAACAAGTTGACGCTGAAATGGGAAGGCCCTTATCGGGTGAAACGAGTCACTAGGCCCGGCGCTGTCCGCCTTGAGACTGAAGATGGCATTCCGGTGAGCAACTCCTGGAACATCGAGCATCTTCGTAAGTTTTACCCGTAAGGCGCGGTTGTCGGACCCTGTCCGGCAACCACCTTTCTGTACAAGTCTTGCCGCTGTTGCATGTAATCCTTTGTACAGAGCCGGGCGCAGACCCCGTGCACTAGTAAAGTTCATGTGCCCCGCACATCTTGTCAGTTTCCTTATGCTATAATCCTTTTTCGCATATGTTATCTGACACTTTGTGCAGCACCAGACCCCGGTAAGCGATAACGAGCTCAAGGCTCCATATCTTACTTTATTTCTCTGTCTCTTTCCCAAAAGAAGGAAGGTTCCCTCACCCACAAGGTTTACCGGGGGGGAAGGAGAAGATAATGGTGTGGGCCAGACCGTTCAAGAAAGTTTCTCCTTGCCGGGAAGCAGACGACAGAAAAGCTAAGTTGCTAAAGTTTGAGCAATCGGTTTTTTAAGTTTTTGAGTTATTTTCCTTGAACGACCGTGCTTTGTATGGAAAACCTGTGCGCGGAGGAACCAATTCGCAGCTAGCTGCGCCCTTACTTTGTTTCGAGTCCGCTCAACAACTTAAGTGAGCTGCTAGCGCCCTTACTTTTCTTCGAGTCCGCTCAGCAACTTAAGTGAGCCGCTAGCGCCCTTACTTTGTTTCAAGTCCGCTCAACAACTTAAGTGAGCTGCAACTAGTTGCGACAAGGTTGCTTGTCGGTAGCGATCCCGCCAGCAGGCTGCTGAAGTTCCGCACTCGGCGCTCGCGGCTAGGGTGCCTGCACCGGCAAGTTTCCCTAGAAAGCGTAGGGCAGGACCATACAAAGCCAAGAGTCGAGTAAAGGAAGTAGCACAGCAATTTTCTGCCTAAGATAGAGTTATATTACAAAAATAACTTGTCGCGCCTCTAATAAAGTGTTCCCATGACATGGCTGGCAGCGACAAGGAAAGAAGAAAACGGACGGCCTAATCTACGCGGCCGCCGTCAACCCTTTTGACCTCGTTCACCCTGTCCACAATGGGTGCGACGAGGGCCTTAAGTGCGTCAAGATCAGCGTCCGCCGGCAGCTTCTTGAGGACGTTGGTGAGGTTGAGGCCCGGATTGCGGAAGGCCACCTTCACCAGCACCTTCTCCAGAACTCCGGCACAAATCGAGCGTGACTCGTCAGCCAACTGCTTTGGGATCCGTTCCCGGAGTTGCTGGAGCGCCGCCGCCACGCCTTTGAAGAACAGAGTGAGCTTGGCGCTGGGTTGGAGGTTCTCGTTGGAGGAGTACCCGAAGCCTTCCACCCCCAAATGCACCAGCTCCTCTTCGATGACTGCGGCAATATTCATGAGGCCCTCCGTCCAGAGCTCCATGGTATCTCTGAGGAGATTCTGGGTTTCGGCGGCCCTCGCCAGCAGCGCATCGTTGGCCTTGATGTCTTTCTTCAAGTCTGCCTCCCGCTTCCTAGCGCTGGCCAACGTCTCCGTCAAGGTGGCCAGCTTCATCTCCAGATCAGCATTGGAATCCTTGGTGGCACGCAGCTCTTTGCCCTTCTCGGAGAGTTGGCCCTGCAGCTCACCGTGGGCAAGGGCGTCCTTCTCGCGCTCTAGCTTGAGCGCGGCAAGCTCTTCGCCACCAACCTTCAGATCAGCTTCTAGCTGCGCCACCTTTGCCTCCAATTCTTTCTTGGCGGCCTCGGCAGCCGCAACCACATCCTTTGCCTCTTGGAGCGTCCCGCCAAGTGCCCGTTCGCGCGCGGCAAGCTCCTCTTCGTGGCTGTCGAGGTTCACTTTCCGCTGAGTCAGCTCGCCTTCTCGCGCGTACAGCATCTCGCCGGTGAGCCGCTGCTGCTCTTCAGCCTCAGCTTTCTCGAGGAGGAAGGCCTTCCGCTCCTCAGCAAGCTGCTCCCGCTCCTCCGCCAAGGCCCGGAGAGTTTCTTGGCGAAGACCCCGGAGCTCCTCCGCGCGCTTCTCTATGTCCACGCTCGCCCTCGCGACAAGCGCTTCCCGGGACTCCAACTTGACCTGGCGGGCGCAGTAGAGCGCCAGCAGCCTCCGTAGCAGCCGCTCCTCCTCAGGCTCGCCGCTGCTGCTTCCCGGCGCGTCGATGATCGACAACCCGGCGGAGGCAAGCACCTCCCCATCCAGAGCTTCTCCTTCCACCGGCGCCCTGGAGCTCGACGCCCAGGGGAGCTTGATGAAGATGCCTTCGCCAGCCTTCAGATAGGCGCCGGGCTGGGGCTCCTCGGAGCCTGGCGCTGCGGCAGCGGCGGAGGGATCGGCGGTCGGTGCAGCGCCTGACGCTCCTGCGGCCTCAGGGCCGTCAGTGCGATCGCCAGATCCCCTGCCAGCTTCCTCGGCGGCAGCCTTGGCGGCCTCTTCGCCGGCGGGCACGTCAGCACTGGCTCCTTCTTCGGTGGCCGCGGCATCATCAGTATTGCCGCACGCGTCCTCCTCGCCGCCCGCTTCGGTCTCCATCGGATCCGCGGAGGGTGGGTCTGACGACCGGAGAAGAAGGAGAAATCAAACAAGTATCCGAGAAGAAAAATCAGCAGAAGACTACAAGGAAAGTTTCAGGCAAGAAGGATTACCTGTGCTGGGATCCGCTGTCATGACCTCCACCACCGGGGGATCGTTGGCGCTGTCCCTTGCCAGAGACTCCCCCCTTGCCGGAGACTCCTCCCTTGCCGGAGATCGCTTCCTTGCCGGAGAACGCTCCCTTGCCGGGGAGTCCGCCCTTGGCGGCGTAGTCGAAGCAGACGACGAGTCAAAGGAGATCACCACGCCCTCCTAATGAAGCTGTTCTGCTCCTACACAAACAAACCAGTGATCGGATGTCAACAAAGGAAAAGAGCAACCACGCGCACCCAGAAGCAGAAAGTAAACCATATGCTTACGCTGGGGGCTGCGCTGGGGGCTGCTCTGCAAAGTGATGGCCGGGTCCGGCAAGGTAGTCTCGGGCATGCCTCCCGTCGTTGCAGTGGGCTCGTCCTCGATGACCACCACCTGAGCCTTGGCCCTCTTCGCCGCCCTCTGGGCCAGAGTCCTGAAAAGGAGAGCCCAGGGTGAATCAGATCCGATGCAAGACAAGATCAGCAAGTTGAAGGACTACAAGAACAACAAGGGAATCTTACTCTTCTTCCTCTTCCTCGTCGGAGCTGAGCGTGGAGAGGTCGAAGTTCGGCCCACCTCCGGCACGACGAGGTGGAGGGGTGGGATCCCTTGGCCGCTTGGCGGGGGCTGCGGCGCCAGCCCGAGACGACCCCGCTTCAGTTGTCGCTGCGGCAGGAGGCGCTCCCGCGGCAACCGTACTTGCCGCGGTAGACTGCGTCGCGCAACGCTGCGGCTGTTGGCCCACTTGCCGCCCTGCTACGTCGCCAACCCTGCGGAGGCGCCTTCTTGGCTGCACTGCGGGCCCTGCTCGCAGCAAGCTCCTCAGAGATGGCGGGCCGCTCGCACCCTCGGCGGGCTCGTTCGACTCGGCGTCGGGCGCGGCGAGCTCTTCTTCCTCTTCGAGCTGCTCCCGTTCGGCAATACTCATCGCCAACGCCGCGTCCGCTTCCTCCACGGTGAACCCGAATTCACCCGCGGCCGCGGCTGCCGCCGCCTCTTCCGCCCTGGTGGCGATGCGCTCCATCTCTTGCTTAGTGGTGTCGCGGGTGAGGAGTTTCTTCTCGTCAGCATTGACCGCCACCTCCACTAGGCTGTCAAAGAACTGCTGCACGACGTCGCCGGCGGGCTCTTGCCAAGTTGGAGCAATCCCGTGCGAGTCACACAACGGCATCATGGTGCAGATGCGGTCGCACGAGGAGTTGTTGCACAGAGGAACGACGCCCGCCGGCAACCTGAACCACTCGGGATGCTGTGGGTCATGCTTGAATATCTCCTTAAGTATCCCGTCCAACTCTATGATGGTGAAGTTGAAGTTGAGGCCTGGGCGCAACCTCATGATATCTGCCGGGCCTCCAAATTCCCAGGCGGGTCTCCCCCTCGCCTGCAGAGGGGCGATCCACCGACGAAGGAAATCTGCGCCAACAGCTCCTACAATCAGCCCGGCAAGCCTGAGGCGCAAGATCCGAGTGGTGGCGATCGTCAGCTTGTCGTCGTCCACGGACAGAGCGCTCCAGTCATTGCCACGCACTGCTGGGGCTTGGCGCAGGGCGGTGAACGGCTGCGGGCTCTCTTCTACAACCCAGCACCAATAAGCTCTCCACTCATCCCACTTGCTGTGGAGCTCCCCCTCCAGATAGGTCTCCTTCTTGCCGGCCCGTGAGATCCAGGCGATCCCGCCAGCAAGAGGTTCCCCTCTCTCGACACAAGGCGTAAAGAAATGGTGGAAGAGAGCTACGTTGGGGTGGACTCCGACAAAGTTTTCGCATAGATGGGCGAAAACTGCCATGGTCAGAACGGCGTTGGGGGTGAAGTCAAGGAGGTGGAGTCCATAGGTGTTCATGACATCGCAAAAGAAATCAAAAAATGGCGGGCAGAGCCCGCAGTAGATGAACACGGCGAAGAAAGGATATCCGCCAACTGGGGCTGCTTGCGAGGCAACGGCGGAGAGTACCTTCGTGCGCGGATGCGCCCGCGTCTCCGTCGACCAGAAGAGATAGTACCACTCCCTCAGCTCCTCCGCGGAGAGCTCGGGGGGGAAAGTGGCCCGCTCCTTCCGCAGCGCCTCAAGCCGCTGCGCTTCGGTCGACTTCACAGTTTTCGCGGCCGCGGCCTTCGTGGCCTTCCCCTTCCCGGGCTTCGGAGGCATGGCGGAGGCGGTGGGGGAGATCGACGGCGCTGGTGGTGGCGACGGCGACAGGAGCGGAGCGCTGTTCTCTTTCGACTTTGGAAGCGGAAGAGGGCGGCGGAGGTTTCTGAGATTGCAGCAGCAAATGGCGAAGATAGGGGAAATACCCCTGTTTCCCCTGCTTATAAGGAGAAAGGGGCGGACATTGCGCTCTCTCCGAATAAAGAACCACCCACGATCTCCCCCACGACGTCGTGATTGACGCGTGCCGTTGTGGGGGGTGCGGTGGATACGGAGCAAGATTTGGTGTGGACCCAGGCCGCGCGTGCCCGTGCACTGTTTTGGGGCCTGGCCCAACAGCGATCGGCACCGTGTATGGCCCAGGCCCGGGGGCTCCTATCGGTGTACTAGAGTAGGGGTACCCTAGTATCCCGAACTCGTGCACGGGCAGTTGCAGCACCCCACGGCAAGGCTTGCCGGGTGACCGCCAAGACCCTCCGCGGTTCCCTTGAAGACCGTTCAAGAACAAAGTACTCAAATCAAGGCCCCGGCAAGAGGAGCTTGCCGGGAGGGCCAACCAAGGCCCAGGCAAGAGGAGCTTGCCGGGAAGGCCAACCAAGGCCCCGGCAAGAGGATCTTGCCGGGAAGAGACAAGACCCCGGCAAGAGGAGCTTGCCGGGAAGGCCACTCAAGGCATACCAAGAAAGCTTGCCGCGACGCGCCCTGCGTCCCGGCAAGATCCGGCGAGCGACAAGATGACGGCCGCGGCAAGGAGCTTGCCGCGGGAAACCCCCACTTTGTGCCCGCGCTCCAGCACACCTGCTAACGTGTCGCTCTAGGACTCTCCCAAGCACACGTGGCAGGAGGCCGTGCAGCTAGGGGTACGTGGTGGCAAGCGGAGATGAAGAGAAGCCCATCGTGGCAAACGGTGGCGCTCCTAACGGTCACCTTTTGCACTGTTTAGGAGACTCAGACAGGCATTTAATGCCCTTGTCCCTTGCCGTCAGAGTTAGGTAGGGTGCACTGTATCCACAGTAGCGGTAGCTGCACCTACCGCATCCTTTTCCATTTTTACCCTTCTAGTCTACGTTGCCACCTGTCGGTGACCCCTTGAAAGTATAAAAGGAGGCCCAGGCGCAATGTAGAGGGGGTTCGGCCGGTTCGGCTCATTCGAAACACCAGAAACACTCCCACGCTCAGTCTGGTAGCGTCGATCGCTCCTGAGCAAAGATTCAATACACACAAACAAGTAGCAGTAGGGTTTTACGCATCCGTGCGGCCCGAAGCTGGGTAAAACCGCCCGCGTGTACTGCCTCGATCTGCTCTTTGTGTGCTCTCCGCCTCCCACCGAACCGAAAGGGGCCCTGTCCCCATAGGTGTTGGTGGATCAGCACCCCCCGACAGACACTGGTAGTAGTGTTACTATCTACAAAGCTCGAACTGTCGCAAAGTGTTTTCGACAAGTTCAAGGTGTTGACTACGATGAGATTTTCTCACTCGTATCAATGCTTAAAAGTCTGTCTCAATCATGTTAGCAGTTGCCGCATTTTATGAAATCTGGGAAATGGATGTCAAAACTGTATTCCTTCATGGATTTCTTAAAAAGAAGAGTTGTACATGATGCAACCAGAAGGTTTTGTCAACCCTAAAGGTGCTAACAAAGTGAGCAAGCTCCAGCGATCCATCTATGGACTGGTGCAAGCATCTCGGAGTTGGAATATATGCTTTGATAAAGTGATCAAAGTATATGGTTTTATACAGACTTGCGGTGAAGCCTGTATTTACAAGAAAGTGAGTGGGAGCACTACAACATTTTTTATAAGTATATGTGAATGACATATTTTTGATCGGAAAGAATGTAGAATTTTATGGAAAGCATAAAGGAGTATTTGAAAGGAGTTTTTTTTTCAAAGAAAGACCTCGATGAAGCTGCTTACACATTGAGCATCAAGATCTATAGAGATAGATCAAGACGCTTGATAAGTTATGTCAATGAGTACATACCTTGACAAGATTTTGAAGTAGTTCAAAATGGAACAGTCAAAGAAGGAGTTCTTGCCTGTGTTGCAAGGTGTGAAGTTGAGTAAAGACTCAAAACCCGACCACAGCAGAAAATAGAAAGAGAATGATAAGTCATTCCCTATGCCTCAGTCATAGGTTCTATAAAGTATGCTATGATGTTTACTAGTCCTATTGTATACCTTAGCATCTTTCTAGCAAGGGAGTACAATAGTGATCTAGGAGTAGATCACTGGACAGCGGTCAAAATTATCCTTAGAGGACTAAGGAAATATTTATCGGTTATGGAGGTGATAAAAGAGTTCGTCGTAAAGATTTACGTCGATGCAAGCTTTTTACATCGACCTAGATGAGTCTAAGTCTCAATCTGGATACATATCGAAAGCGGGAGCAATTAGCTAGAGTAGCTCCGTGCAGAGCATTGTAGAGATAGAAATTTGTGAAATACATATGGATCTGAATGTTGCAGACCCGTAGACTAAACTTCTCTCACAAGCAAAACATGATCACTCTTTGGGTGTTAATCACATAGAGATGTGAACTAGATTATAGACTCTAGTAAACCCTTTGGGTATTAGTCACATGGAGATGTGAACTAATCACATAAAGATGTGAACTAGATTATTGACTCTGGTGCATGTGGGAGACTAAAGGAAATATGCCCTAGAGGCAATAATAAAGTTATTATTTATTTCCTTATATCATGATAAATGTTTATTATTCATGCTAGAGTTGTATTAACCAGAAACATGATACATGTGTGAATACATAGACAAACAAAGTTTCACTAGTATGCCTCTACTTGACTAGCTCGTTGATCAAAGATGGCTATGTTTCCTAGCCATAGACAAAGAGTTGTCATTTGATTAACGGGATCACATCATTAGGAGAATGATGTGATTGACTTGACCCATTCCGTTAGCTTAGCACTTGATCGTTTAGTTTGTTGCTATTGCTTTCTTCATGACTTATACATGTTCATATGACCATGAGATTATGCAACTCCCATTTACCGGAGGAACACTTTGTGTGCTACCAAACGTCACAACGTAAATGGGTGATTATAAAGGTGCTCTACAGCTGTCTCCGAAGGTACTTGTTGGGTTGGCGTATCTCGAGATTAGGATCAACATCTTTCTGTATCCACGAGATCCCATCTTGGGGCCTGTTCCGGAGCTCCACCGGAAGAGGGCCGTCATCACAGAGGGCTTCTACATCATCCTAGCCCCTCCGATGAAGTGTGAGTAGTTTACCTCAGACCTTCGGGTCCATAGTTAGTAGTTAGATGGCTTCTTCTCTCTCTTTGAATCTCAATACAAAGTTCTCCCCCTCTCTTGTGGAGATCTATTTGATGTAATCCTCTTTTTGCGGTGTGTTTGTTGAGACCGATGAAGGTTTATGATCAACTCTATCTATGAATAATATTTGAATCTTCTCTGATTCTTTTATGTATGATTGGTTATCTTTGCAAGTCTCTTTGAATTATCCGTTTGGTTTGGCCAACTAGATTGGTAGTTCTTGCCATGGGAGAAGTGCTTAGCTTTGGGTTCGATCTTGCGGTGTCCTTACCCAGTGACAGAAGGGGCAGCAAGGCACGTATTGTATCAATGCCATTGAGGATAACAAGATGGGGTTTATTTCATATTGCATGAATTTATCTATCTACATCATGTCATCTTGCTTAAGGCGTTACTCTATTTTTAACTTAATACTCTAGATGCATGCTGGATAGCGGTCGATGAGTGGAGTAATAGTAGTAGATGTAGGCAAGAGTCGGTCTACTTGTCTCAGACATGATGCCTATCTACATGATCATACCTAGATATTCTCATAACTATGCTCAATTCTGTCAGTTGCTCAACAGTAATTTGTTCACCCACCATAGAATACTTATGCTCTCGAGAGAAGCCACTGGTGAAACCTATGGCCCCCGGGTCTATCTTTATCATATTAATCTCCTACTACTTAGTTATTTCCTTTGCCTTTTACTTTGCCTTTATTTTACTTTGCATCTTTATCACAAAAGTACCAAAAATATTATCTTATCATATCTATCAGATCTCACTCTCGTAAGTGGTTGTGTAGGGATTGACAACCCCTATTCACGTTGGTTGCGAGGATTTATTTGTTTTGTGCAGGTACGAGGGACTCACGCGTAGCCTCCTACTGGATTGATACCTTGGTTCTCAAAAACTGAGGGAAATACTTACGCTACTTTGCTGCATCATCCCTTCCTCTTCGGGGAAAACCAACGCAGTGCTCATGAGGTAGCAAGAAGGATTTCTGGCGCCGTTGCTGGGGAGGTCTACGCAAAAGTCAACATACAAAGTGCCCATCACATACCCCTATCTCGCGCATTACATTATTTGCCATTTGCCTCTCGTTTTCCTCTCCCCCACTTCGCCATTGCCGTTTTATTCGCCCTCTCTCCCTATCCTCCCTCTCTTTCTCTATTTGCCTCTTTTTTCCCGCTTGCTTTTTGTTTGCTTGTGTGTTAGATGAGTGGAGTAATAGTAGTAGATGAGTGGAGTAATAGTAGTAGATGCAGAATCGTTTCGATCTACTTGTCATGGACGTGATGCCTATATACATGATCATGCCTAGATATTCTCATAACTATGCTCAATTCTGTCAATAGCTCAATAGTAATTTGTTCACCCACCGTAGAATACTGATGCTCTTGAGAGAAGCCATTAGTGAAACCTATGGCCCCCGGGTCTATTCTCATCATATCAATCTCCATCACTTTAATCTTGCTTTGCTTTTTACTTTGCCTTTACTTTTTACTTTGCATCTTTATACCAAAAATACCAAAAATATTATATCTATCAGATCTCACTCTCGTAAGTGATCGTGAAGGGATTGACAACCCCTAATCGCGTTGGTTGCGAGTAGCTATCGCTTTGTGCAGGTACGAGGGACTTGAGCATGGGCTCCTACTGGATTGATACCTTGGTTCTCAAAAACTGAGGGAAATACTTACGCTACTCTGCTGCATCATCCCTTCCTCTTCGGGGAAAACCAACGCAAGCTCAAGACGTAGCAAGAAGGATTTCTGGCGCCGTTGCCGGGGAGTCTACGCAAAAAAGTCAACATACCAAGTACCCATCACAATCCCTATCTCTCGCATTACATTATTTGCCATTTTCCTCTCGTTTTCCTCTCCCCCCAATTCACCCTTGCCGTTTTATTCGCCCTCTCTCTCCCTCTATACTCCCTCTCTATTTGCCTCTTTTTGCCCATTTGCTTTTTGTTTGCCCGTGTGTTAGATTGCTTGTTTGTCGTGATGGCTCAAGATACTACTAAATTGTGTGACTTCACCAATACCAATAATAATGATTTCCTTAGCACTGCGATTGCTCCTCTTACCGATGCTGAATCTTGCGAAATTAATACTACTTTGTTGAATCTTGTTATGAAAGATCAATTCGCCAGCCTTCCTAGTGAAGATGCCGCTACTCATCTGAATAGCTTCGTTGATTTATGTGATATGCAAAATAAAAAGATGTCAATAATGATGTCGTTAAATTGAAGCTATTTCCTTTTTCGCTTAGAGATTGTGCTAAAGCTTGGTTTTCTTCTTTGCCTAAGAATAGTATTGATTCATGGAACAAGTGCAAAGATGCTTTTATCTCTAAGTATTTTCCTCCCGCTAAGATCATCTCTCTTAGAAACGATATTATGAATTTTAAACAACTTGATCATGAACATGTTGCACAAGCTTGGGAGAGAATGAAATTAATGATACGTAATTGCCCTACTCATGGTTTGAATTTGTGGATAATCATACAAAATTTTTATGCCGGATTGAATTTTTCTTCTAGAAATCTTTTAGATTCGGCCGCGGGAGGCACTTTTATGGAAATCACTTTAGGAGATGCTACTAAACTCCTAGATAATATTATGGTTAATTATTATCAATGGCATACTGAAAGATCTTCTAATAAAAAAGTGCATGCGATAGAAGAAATCAATGTGTTGAGTGGAAAGATGGATGAACTTATGAAATTATTTGGTACTAAGAGTGTTTCTTCTGATCCTAATGATATGCCTTTGTCTACTTTGATTGAGAATAGCAATGAATCTATGGATGTGAATTTTGTTGGTAGGAATAATTTTGGTAACAACGCTTATAGAGGGAATTTTAATCCTAGGCCATATCCTAGTAATCCTTCTAATAATTATGGGAATTCCTACAACAACTCTTATGGAAATTATAATAAGATGCCCTCTGAATTTGAGACTAGTGTTAAAGAGTTTATGAATTCACAAAAGAATTTTAATGCTTTGCTTGAGGAGAAATTGCTTAAAGTTGATGATTTGGCTAGAAACATTGATAGAATTTCTCTTGAGATTGATTCTTTAAAGCTTAGATCTATTCCTCCTAAGCATGATATCAATGAGTCTCTCAAAGCCATGAGAATTTCCATTTATGAGTGCAAGGAAAGAACCGGTAGGATGCGTGCTTCCAAAGATGCCTTTATTAAAGCATGTTCTTCCAATACCTATGAAAATGAAGATGAAGATCTAAAAGTTATTGATGTGTCCCCTATTAAATCTTTATTTTGCAATATGAATCTTGATGAAACTGAATATGATCTTCCTTTACCTAGAAGGCGTTCTAAAAAATCGGAGTATTTAGATCTTAATGATGAAATTGATGAAAGTGGGATTGAAAGAAATAAAAATCTAGATGTTGCTAAACCCACTATATTTTATTTTAAGGAATTTAATTATGAAAGTTGCTCTTTAATTGATTGTATTTCCTTGTCGCAATCCGTGCTAAATTCTCCACATGCTTATAGTCAAAATAAAGCCTTCACTGAACATATTGTTGATGCCTTGATGCAATCTTATGAAGAAAAACTTGAGTTGAAAGTTTCTATCCCTAGAAAACTCTATGATGAGTGGGAACCAACTATTAAAATTAAAATTAAAAATCATGAGTTTTATGCTTTGTGTGATTTGGGTTCTAGTGTCTCTACTATTCCCAAGACGTTGTGTGATTTACTAGATTTTCGTAATTCTGATGATTGCTCTCTAAACTTGCATCTTGTGGATTCCACTATTAAGAAACCTATGTGAACGATTAATGATGTTCTTATTGTTGCAAATAGGAATTATGTGCCCGTAGATTTCATTGTTCTTGATATAGATTGCAATCCTTCTTGCCCTATTATTCTTTTTTTTGGAACGAAGACGCTAGAAGCGTCCGGCTTTAAATTAATAAAGCCCTCAGGCATCAGGTTCGAACATGATACAACTAAAGACAGAAACTTAAAAGTTCGGACCACGGCCATCGGCTGAAACGCTGCAGAGGTTCAAACGCGACGGCAATATTACATCCAAAAACAGCAGCCATCTAGAAGTCTTAGCTAATCATGAAACTCCCACGCAGTCTTCAAAAGCTTCAGCTGCTCGGCAGAGCTTGTCTTGCCAACACCTGGATATTCTTGATGCGCGTCATGGCCTCTGACATATGCTCAGCATCGCGCTCCTTCCCCAGCGGAGTCCACGTCTGTAAAAAAAGATGACATTTGAAGATCACATCCGCGGGGTGATTAGGGATTTTTTTTTCTCAATGGTAATTTTGTTGCGCGTCGTCCAGATTGCCCAGAGCAGTGCCCCTACGCAACGCCAGGCGATTCTACTACTAGTCCCTTTCGTAGTTTTGAGAATAGAAATCAGATCCTTCCCCGAGGCTGGATTCCAATTCGTATGGAAAGCCTCCCTTACTGCACTCCATGCAAACCTGGCTAGATGGCATTTAAAAAAGAGATGGTTTGCATCTTCGCCAACGCAGCATACCGTGCAAGTGCCATCCGCAGGACCGTTGCGTTTTGCCACATTATCCGAGGTGGGCAACCGGTTCCTGAACATTTGCCACATGAAGATTTTAATCTTCAGGGGCAGACCGGCCTTCCATAGCCCCCTAGCTATGTCAAGCGATGTCCCTTCGGTTAGCTTGTTATATAGGGACTTAACCGAGAATTTCCTGGAGGCATTCAAGCTCCACTCGACCGAATCAACACCCGTTCCTAAGTGTATGACGCCTATACTCTGTAACAGGCCCTCCCAGGAAGCACGCTCGTCGGTGGAAAGGGCCCGCATAAAGTGAATCACCGGGGGTGCAGCGCGGAGCGCGTCCCCTACTGATATGTTAGTGTCAGTGGCAATCCGGTATAGGTTGGGGTGGCTTTGCCAAAGAGGGGAGGCACCCAGCCAGTGATCGAGCCAAAACCGAGTGGAAAGGCCGTTGTTGATCTGAAATTTTGCCCTGATAGCCAAAGTAGGGCGTACCGCTTGGATCCCTTTCTAGAATGCGGAACCGTTGGCCGAGGCCGTGAATGGAGTGCCATTCGGGAAGTACTTAGCTTTTAGCAGTTGCGCCCAGAGACCCATCTTGTTTTGGGCCAGCCGCCACCACCATTTGGACAGGAGGGCCACATTCATTAGTTTGGAGTTAAGGATGCCCAACCCTCCGATTTTTTTTGGCCTACATACCGCTGCCCACTTAACTAAGTGGTATTTCCGTTTGTTACCCGTTCCTTCCCAAAAGAAACGGGATCTAGGTGTGTCTAACTTAGCGTGCACACCGTCAGCTAGTAAGAACATCCCCATGGTGAATAGGGGGAGGGAAGAGAGGCTCGAGTTAGTTAGTGTGAGCCTCACCGCCGAGGACATAAACCGCCCTCGCCACGGGCTAACCCTATTGGCCACTTTCCCATAAAGAGGCTTCCACTCTAAAATCGATAGCTTGTGGTGAGAAATTGGAAGCCCTAGGTACTTAATTGGAAAGCTCCCTAGCTTACAATTAAGTAAGTTTGCGATTCTAGCGCTTTGCTGGTCGTCCATCCCCATGGTAATGACCTCACTTTTGTGAAAGTTTATTTTGAGTCCAGAAAGGATCTCAAAGGCAAGAAGAATCAACTTGACTGAAGCCACACTATGGTCATCTGGCTCAAACAGTAGCAAGGTGTCGTCGGCGTATTGTAGGTGTGACACACCACCTGGGATGAGTGTGAGACAAGCCCCTTTATGTGATCGGACTCCCTGGCCTTGGTCAGTAGAGCTGCCAATGCATCAGCCACAAAGTTAAAGACGAGTGAGGAGATGGGATCGCCTTGTCTTAACCCTTTCTTGTTACGGAAAAAATTCCCCATTTCGCCATTCACAATAACCGAGGTGTTGCCACTCGAGATCAGATGCATGATCCGATGGACAAATCCTGCCTCAAAACCCATTTTGAGGAGGACCTCCCGCACAAACTCCCAGTTTACGCGGTCATATGCTTTCTCGAAGTCTAGCTTGAGGATAATACCATGTCCTCTCGTTCGTTTAAGTTCGTGAATAATCTCTGTGAGAACAATAGGCCCTTCTAGAATGTTTCTTCCTTTAAGAAAAGCCGTTTGACTCTGATGAATAACTCGTTGAGCCACCGGCGCTAACCTAGAGGCATACGCTTTGGCGCAAAGCTTGAAGGGGACGTTGATGCCCTATTATTCTTGGTAGACCATTCCTTAGAACGGTTGGTGCGATTATTGATATGAAGGAAGGGAATATTAGATTTCAATTTCCATTAAAAGAGGGCATGGAACACTTTCCTAGAAATAAAATAAAATTACCATATGAAACTATCATGAGAGCCACTTATGGATTGCCTACCAAAGATGGCAATACCTAGATCTATCCCCACTTTAATGCCTAGCTAGGGGCGTTAAACAATAGCGCTTGTTGCGAGGCAACCCAATTTTATTTTTATTCCTTGCTTTTTTCTCCTGTTTAGTAATAAATAAATTATTTAGCCTCTGTTTTGGTTGTGTTTTTTGTGTTTAATTAGTGTTTGTTCCAAGTAGAACCGTTGGGAAGACTTGGGGAAAGTCTTGTTGAATTTGCTGTAAAAAACAGAAACTTTAGCGCTCACGAGAACTGCTGTCATTTTTATTTGAAGAGCGATATTTAGTTAATTATTTTTGAAGATGATTAATAGATAAATTCCTCACGTCCAGAAATTTATTTTAGAATTTTTGGAGTTCCAGATCTTGCGCTAGCTACAGATTACTACAGACTGTTCTGTTTTTGACAGATTCTGTTTTTCGTGTGTTGTTTGCTTATTTTGATGAATCTATGGCTAGTAAAATAGTTTATAATCCATAGAGGATTTGGAATACAGTAGGTTTAACACCAATATAAATAAACAATTAGTTCATTACAGTACCTTGAAGTGGTCTTTTGTTTTCTTTCGCTAACGGAGCTCACGAGTTTTCTATTTTGAGTTTTGTGTTGTGAAGTTTTCAAGTTTTGGGTGAATTCTTTTGATGGATCATGGAACAAGGAGTGGAAAGAGCCTAAGCTTGGGGATGCCCATGGCACCCCCAAGATAATCCAAGGACACCAAAAAGTCAAAGCTTGGGGATGCCCCGGAAGGCATCCCCTCTTTCGTCCACTTCCATCGGTAATTTACTTGGAGCTATATTTTTATTCACCAACATGATATGTGTTTTGCTTGGAGCATCTTGTATTATTTGTGTCTTTCTGTCTTAGTATGCCACAATCATCCTTGCTGTACACACCTTTTGAGATAGCCATATATGAATTAAAATTTGATAGAATACTCTATGTGCTTCACTTATATCTTTTGAGCTAAGTAGTTTTGCTCTATGTGCTTCACTTATATCTTTTGAGCTAAGTAGTTTTGCTCTATGTGCTTCACTTATATCTTTTGAGCTAGATAGTTTTGATCTATGTGCTTCACTTATATCTTTTGAGTGTTATAATTTTGCTCTATGTGCTTCACTTAGATCTTTTAGAGCACGGTGGTGGATGTGTTTTAAAGAAACTATTGATCTCTCATGCTTCACTTAAATTATTTTGAGAATCTCTTAATAGCATGGTAGTTTGCTTAATAATAAGATGCTTGGTATTCAAGATTTGTGAAACTTTCTTTTGAGTGTGTTGAATACTAAGAAAATATTGAAGCATGATAATTGTTTTGAGATATGGAGGTGATAATATTAAAGTCATGCTAGTTGAGTAGTTGTGAATTTAAAGAATACTTGTGTTAAGGTTTGTGATTCTCGTAGCATGCATGTATGGTGAACCGTTATGTAACGAAGTCGGAGCATGATTTATTTATTGATTGTCTTCCTTATGAGTGGCGGTCGGGGACGAGCGATGGTCTTTTCCTACCAATCTATCCCCCTAGGAGCGTGCGCGTAATACTTTGTTGTGATAACTTCTAGATTTTTGCAATAAGTATATGAGTTCTTTATGACTAATGTTGAGTCCATGGATTATACGCACTCTCACCCTTCCATCTTTGCTAGCCTCTACCGCGCACCTTTCGCCGGTATCATACACCTACCATATACCTTCCTCAAAACAGCCACCATACCTACCTATTATGGCATTTCCATAGCCATTCTGAGATATATTGCCATGCAACTTTCCACCATCTAGTTCATCATGACACATTCATCATTGTCATATTGCTTAGCATGATCATGTAGTTGACATAGTATTCGTGGCAAAGCCACCGTTCATAATTTCTTCATACTTGTCACTCTTGATTCATTGCATATCCCGGTACACCATCGGAGGCATCCATATAGAGTCATACTTTGTTTTAGAATCGAGTTGTAATCATTGAGTTGTAAATAAATAAAAGTGTGATGATCATCATTCAATAGAGCATTGTCCCAATAAAAAAGAGAAAGGCCAAAAAAAGAAGGCCCAAAAAAAGAAAATAAATAAAAAGGGGCAATGCTACTATCCTTTTTCCACACTTGTGCTTCAATGTAGCACCATGATATAACAAGTCTCATATATTGTGCTTCAAAGTAGCACCATGTTCTTCATATAGAGAGTCTCATATGTTGTCACTTTCATATACTAGTGGGAATTTTACATTATAGAACTTGGCTTGTATATTCCAATAATGGGCTTCCTCAAATTGCCCTAGGTCTTCGTGAGCAAGCAAGTTGGATGCACACCCACTAGTTTCTTTTGTTGAGCTTTCATACATTTATAGCTCAAGTGCATCCGTTGCATGGCAATCCCTACTCACTCACATTGATATCTATTGATGGGCATCTCCATAGCCCGTTGATACACCTAGTTGATGTGAGACTATCTTCCCCTCCTTTTTGTCTTCTCCACAACCACCATTCTATTCCACCTATAGTGCTATATCCATGGCTCACGCTCATGTATTGCGTGAAGATTGAAAAAGTTATGAAAAAGTTAGAGTATGAAACAATTTTTTGGCTTGTCATCGGGGTTGTGCATTATTTGAATACTTTGTGTGGTGAAGATGGAGCACAGCCAGACTATATGATTTTGTAGGGATAACTTTCTTTGGCCATGTTATTTTGAGAAGACATAATTTCTTTATTAGTATGCTTGAAGTATTATTATTTTTATGTCAATATAAACTTTTGTCTTGAATCTTTCTAATCTGAATATTCATACCACAATTGAGAAGCTTTGCATTGAAATTATGCCAAGTAGCACTCCGCATCAAAAATTCTCTTTTAGTCATTTACCTACTCAAGGACGAGCAGGAATTAAGCTTGGGGATGCCTGATACGTCTCCAACGTATCTATAATTTTTGATTGCTCCATGCTATATTATCTACTGTTTTGGACTATATTTGGCTTTATTTTCCACTTTTATATTATTTTTGGGACTAACCTATTAACCGGAGGCCCAGCCCAGAATTGTTATTTTTTGCCTATTTCAGTGTTTCAGATAAACGGAATATCAAACGGAGTCCAAACGGAATAAAATCTTCGGGAACGTGATTTTCTCACCGAACGTGATCCAGGAGACTTGGACCCTGCTCCAAGGAAGAAAAGAGGCGGTCACAAGGGTGGGGGCACCCCCCCTAGGGCGCGCCCCCTGCCTCTTGGGCCCTTGTTGCTCCTCTGGCGTACTTCTTCCTCCTATATATACACACGTACCCCCAAACGATCAGAACAGGAGCCAAAAACCTAATTCCACCGCCGCAACTTTCTGTATCCATGAGATCCCATCTTGGGGCCTGTTCCGGAGCTCCACCGGAAGAGGGCCGTCATCATGGAGGGCTTCTACATCATCCTAGCCCCTCCGATGAAGTGTGAGTAGTTTACCTCAGACCTTCGGGTCCATAGTTAGTAGCTAGATGGCTTCTTCTCTCTCTTTGAATCTCAATACAAAGTTCTCCCCCTCTCTTGTGGAGATCTATTCGATGTAATCCTCTTTTTGCGGTGTGTTTGTTGAGACCGATGAATTGTGGGTTTATGATCAACTCTATCTATGAATAATATTTGAATCTTCTCTGAATTCTTTTATGTATGAGTGGTTATCTTTACAAGTCTCTTTGAATTATATGTTTGGTTTGGCCAACTAGATTGGTAGTTCTTGCCATGGGAGAAGTGCTTAGCTTTGGGTTCGATCTTTCGGTGTCCTTACCCAGTGACAGAAGGGGCAGCAAGGCACGTATTGTATCGTTGCCATCGAGGATAACAAGATGGGGCTTATTCCATATTGCATGAATTTATCTATCTACATCATGCCATCTTGCTTAAGGCGTTACTCTGTTTTTAACTTAATACTCTAGATGCATGCTGGATAGCGGTCGATGAGTGGAGTAATAGTAGTAGATGCAGAATCGTTTCGATCTACTTGTCACAGACGTGATGCCTATATACATGATCATGCCTAGATATTCTCATAACTATGCTCAATTCTGTCAATTGCTCAATAGTAATTTGTTCACCCACCGTAGAATACTTATGCTCTTGAGAGAAGCCACTAGTGAAACCTATGGCCCCCGGGTCTATTCTCATCATATCAATCTCCATCACTTTAATCTTGCTTTGCTTTTTACTTCGCCTTTACTTTTTACTTTGCATCTTTATACCAAAAATATTATATCTCTCAGATCTCACTCTCGTAAGTGACCGTGAAGGGATTGACAACCCCTAATCGCATTGGTTGCGAGTAGCTATCGCTTTGTGCAGGTACGCGGGACTTGAGCGTGGGCTCCTACTGGATTGGTACCTTGGTTCTCAAAAACTGAGGGAAATACTTATGCTACTCTGCTGCATCATCCCTTCCTCTTCGGGGAAAACCAACGCAAGCTCAAGACGTAGCACGCCCCCCTCTGGTCCGAATTGGACAAGGGGTGCAGCCCCCTTTTCCTTTTCCCTCTCCCCCTCTTTCCTTCTCTCCTACTCCGGAAAGGAAAGGGGAATCCTACTAGGACTTGGGAGTCCTAGTAGGACTCCCCACACTTGGTGCGCCCCCTCTAGGGCTGGCCTCTCCCTCCCTCCTTTATATACGGGGCAGGGGGGCACCTCTAGACACAGAAGTTGATCTGTTGATCTCTCCCTGCAGTGTGCGATGCCCCCCTCCACCATAATCCATTTCGATCATATCATAGCGGTGCTTAGGCAAAGCCCTGTGTCAGTAGCATCATCATCACCGTCATCATGCCGTCGTGCTGACGGAACTCTCCCTCGAAGCTCTGCTGGATCGGAGTTCGTGGGACGTCATCGAGCTAAACGTGTGCTGAACTCGGAGGTGCCGTGCGTTCGGTACTTGGATCGGTCGGATCGTGAAGATGTACGACTACATCAACCGCGTTGTGCTAACGCTTCCGCTTTCGGTCTACGAGGGTACGTGGACAACACTCTCCCCTCTCGTTGCTATGCATCACGATGATCCTGTGTGTGCGTAGGAAAATTTTGAAATTACTGTGTTCCCCAACAGTGGCATCCGAGCCTGGTTTTATGCGTTGATGTTATATGCACGAGTAGAACACAAGTAAGTTGTGGTCGATATAAGTCATACTGCTTACCAGCATGTCATACTTTGGTTCGGCGTATTGTTGGATGAAGCGGCCCGGACTGACATTACGCATACGCTTACGTGAGACTGGTTCTACCGACGTGCTTTGCACACAGGTGGCTGGCGGGTGTCAGTTTCTCCAACTTTATTTGAATCGAGTGTGGCTACGCCCGGTCCTTGAGAAGGTTAAAACAACACTAACTTGACGAACTATCATTGTGGTTTTGATGCGTAGGTAAGAACGGTTCTTGCTCAACCCATAGCAGCCACGTAAAACTTGCAACAACAAAATAGAGGACGTCTAACTTGTTTTTGCAGGGCATGTTGTGATGTGATATGGTCAAGACATGATGAAATATAAGTTGTTGTATGAGATGATCATGTTTTGTTGAAGTTATCGACAACTGGCAGAAGCCTTATGGTTGTCTCTTTATTGCATAAGATGCAAGTGCCAAATAATTGCTTTACTTTATCGCTAAGCAATAGCAATAGTTGCAAGAGCAATAGTTGGCGAGACGACCATGTGACGACACATTGATATAGATCAAGATGATGGAGATCATGGTGTCATGCCGGTGACGATAAAGATCATGATGATGCTTTGGAGATGGAGATCAAAGGCACAAGATGATGATGGCCATATCATGTCACATATTTTGATTGCATGTGATGTTTATCTTTTATACATCTTTTTTTGCTTAGATCGACGGTAGCATTATAAGATGATCTCTCACTAAATTTCAAGGTATAAGTGTTCTCCTTGAGTATGCACCGTTGCGAAAGTTCTTCGTGCTGAGACACCACATGATGATTGGGTGTGATAAGCTCTACATTCAAATACAACGGGTGCAAAACAGTTGCACACGCGGAATACTCAGTTTAAACTTGACGATCCTAGCATATGCAGATATGGCCTCGGAACACTAAGACCGAAAGGTCGAGCGTGAATCATATAGAAGATATGATCAACATAGTGATGTTCACCATTGAAAACTACTCCATCTCACGTGATGATCGGACATGGTTTAGTTGATTTGGGTCACGTGATCACTTAGATGATTATAGGGATGTCTATCTAAGTGGGAGTTCTTAAGTAATATGATTAATTGAACTTTAATTTATCATGAACTTAGTCCTGGTAGTATTAGCATATCTATGTTGTAGATCAATAGCTCGCGTTGAGTTCCCCTGTTTTATTTTTGATATGTTCCTAGAGAAAAGTAAGTTGAAAAATGTTAGTAGCAATGATGCGGATTGGATCCGTGATCTGAGGATTATCCTCATTGCTGCACAGAAGAATTATGTCCTTGATGCACCGCTAGGTGACAGACCTATTGCAGGAGCAGATGCAGACGTTATGAATGTTTGGCTAGCTCAATATGATGACTACTTGATAGTTTAGTGCACCATGCTTAACGGCTTAGAATCTGGGCTTCAAAGACGTTTTGAACGCCATGGATCATATGAGATGTTCCAGGAGTTGAAGTTAATATTTCAAGCAAATACCCGAGTTGAGAGATATGAAGTCTCCAACAAGTTCTATAGCTAAAAGATGGAGGAGAATAGCTCAAGCAGTGAGCTTGTGCTCAGATTGTCTGGTTACTACAATCACTTGAATCAAGTGGGAGTTAATTTTCCTGATAAAATAGTGATTGACAGAATTCTCTAGTCACCATCACCAAGTTAGTACAACTTCGTGATGAACTATAGTATGGAAGGGATGACGAAAATGATTCCCGAGCTTTTCATGATGATGAAATCGATGAAGGTAGAAATCAAGAAAGAGCATCAAGTGTTGATGATTAACAAGACCACTAGTTTCAAGAAAAGGGCAAAGGGAAAGAAAGGGAACTTCAAGAAGAACGGCAAGCAAGTTGCTGCTCAAAGTGAAGAAGCCCAAGTCAGGACCTAAGCCTGAGACTAAGTGCTTCTATTGCAAAGGGACTGGTCACTGGAAGCGGAACTGCCCCAAGTATTTGCCGGATAAGAAGGATGGAAAAGTGAACAATGCTATATATGATATACATGTTATTGATGCATACTTTACTAGTGTTTATAGCAACCCCTTGGTATTTGATGTTGGTTCAGTTGCTATGAGTAGTAACTCGAAACGGGAGTTGTAGAATGAACAGAGACTAGTTAAGGGTGAAGTGACGATGAGTATTGGAAGTGGTTCCAAGATTGATATGATCATCATCGCACAGTCCCTATACTTTCGGGATTAGTGTTAAACCTATATAAATGTTATTTGGTGTTTTTGTTGAGCATGAATATGATTTGATCATGTTTATTGCAATACGGTTATTCATTTAAGTTAGAGAATAATTGTTGTTCTGTTTACATGAATAAAACCTTCTATGGTTATACACCCAATGAAAATGGTTCGTTGGATCTCGATCGTAGTGATACACATATTCATAATATTGAAGCCAAAAGATGCAAAGTTAATAATGATGGTGCAACTTATTTGCGGCACTGCCCTTTAGGTCATATTGGTGTAAAAGCGCATGAAGAAACTCCATGCTGATGGGCTTTTGGAATCACTTGACTATGAATCATTTTGATGCTTGCGAACCATGCCTCATGGGCAAGATGACTAAGACTCCGTTCTCCGGAACAATGGAGCGAGCCACTGACTTATTGGAAATAATACATACCGATGTATGCGGTCTAATGAGTGTTGAGACTCACGGCGGGTATCATTGTTTTCTGACCTTCACAGATGATTTGAGCAGATATGTGTATATCTACTTGATGAAACATAAGTGTGAAACATTTGAAAAGTTCATATAATTTCAGAGTGAAGTGGAAAACAATCGTAACAAGAAAATAAAGTTTCTACGATCTGATCGTGGAGGAGAATATTTGAGTTCGAGTTTGGTCTTCATTTGAAACAATGTGAAATAGTTTCGCAACTCACACCACCCGGAACACCACAGTGTAATGGTGTGTCCGAACATCATAACCGTACTTTATTAGATATGTTATAATCTATGGTGTCTCTTACCGATTTACCACTATCGTTTTGGGGTTATGTATTAGAGACAGATGCATTCACGTTAAATAGGGCACCATCTAAATCCGTTGAGACGACACTATATGAACTGTGGTTTGGCAAGAAACCAAAGTTGTCGTTTCTTAAAGTTTGGGGTTGTGATGCTTATGTGAAAAGTTTCATCCTGATAAGCTCAAACCCAAATCGGAAAAGTGCGTCTTCATAGGATACCCAAAAGTTACTGTTGGGTACACCTTCTATCACAGATCCGAAGGCAAGATATTCGTTGCTAAAAATGGATCCTTTCTAGAGAAGGAGTTTCTCTCCAAAGAAGTGAGTGGGAGGAAAGTAGAACTTGATAAGGTAATTGTACCTTCTCCCGAATTGGAAAGTAGTTCATCACTGAAATCAGTTCCAGTGATGCTTACACCAATTAGTGAGGAAGTTAATGATGATGATCATGAAAGCTTCGGATCAAGTTACTACCGAACCTCGTAGGTCAACCAGAGTATGTTCCGCACCAGTGTGGTACAGTAATCTTATTCTAGAGTTCATGTTACTTGACCATGGCAAACCTACGAACTATGAGGAAGCGATGATGAGCCCAGATTCCGCGAAATGGCTTGAGGCCATGAAATCTGAGATTGGATCCATGTATGAGTACAAAGTATGGACTTTGATTGACTTGCCCGATGATCGGTGAGTCATTAAGAATGAATGGATCTTCAAGAGGAATACGGACGCTGATAGTAGTGTTACTATCTACAAAGCTCGAATTATCGCAAAGTGTTTTCAACAAGTTCAAGGTGTTGACTACGATGAGATTTTCTCACTCGTATCGATGCTTAAAAGTCTATCTGAATCATGTTAGCAGTTGCCGCATTTTATGAAATCTGGGAAATGGATGTCAAAACTGTATTCCTTCATGGATTTCTTAAAAAGAAGAGTTGTATATGATGCAACCAGAAGGTTTTGTCAACCCTAAAGGTGCTAACAAAGTGAGCAAGCTCCAACGATCCATCTATGGACTGGTGCAAGCATCTCGGAGTTGGAATATATGCTTTGATAAAGTGATCAAAGTATATGGTTTTATACAGACTTGCGGTGAAGCCTGTATTTACAAGAAAGTGAGTGGGAGCACTACAACATTTCTGATAAGTATATGTGAATGACATATTTGTGATCGAAAAGAATGTAGAATTTTCTGGAAAGCATAAAGGAGTATTTGAAAGGAGTTTTTTCAAAGAAAGACCTCGATGAAGCTGCTTACACATTGAGCATCAAGATCTATAGAGATAGATCAAGACGCTTGATAAGTTATTTCAATGAGTACATACCTTGACAAGATTTTGAAGTAGTTCAAAATGGAACAGACAAAGAAGGAGTTCTTGCCTGTGTTGCAAGGTGTGAAGTTGAGTAAAGACTCAAAACCCGACCACAGCAGAAAATAGAAAGAGAATGATAAGTCATTCCCTATGCCTCAGTCATAGGTTCTATAAAGTATGCTATGATGTTTACCAGTCCTATTGTATACCTTAGCATCTTTCTAGCAAGGGAGTACAATAGTGATCTAGGAGTAGATCACTGGACAGCGGTCAAAATTATCCTTAGAGGACTAAGGAAATATTTCTCGGTTATGGAGGTGATAAAAGAGTTCGTCGTAAAGATTTACATCGATGCAAGCTTTTTACATTGACCTAGATGAGTCTATGTCTCAATCTGGATACATATTGAAAGCGGGAGCAATTAGCTAGAGTAGCTTCGTGCAGAGCATTGTAGACATAGAAATTTGCGAAATACATACGGATCTGAATGTTGCAGACCCATAGACTAAACTTCTCTCACAAGCAAAACATGATCACTCTTTGGGTGTTAATCACATAGCTATGTGAACTAGATTATAGACTCTAGTAAACCCTTTGGGTATTAGTCCCGTGGAGATGTGATCTAATCACATAAAGATGTGAACTAGATTATTGACTCTAGTGCAAGTGCGAGACTGAAGGAAATATGCCATAGAGGCAATAATAAAGTTATTATTTATTTCCTTATGTCATGATAAATGTTTATTATTCATGCTAGAATTGTATTAACCAGAAACATGATACATGTGTGAATACATAGACAAACAGAGTGTCACTAGTATGCGTCTACTTGACTAGCTTGTTGATCAAAGATGGTTATGTTCCTAGCCATAGACAAAGAGTTGTCATTTGATTAACGGGATCACATAATTAGGAGAATGATGTGATTGACTTGACCCATTCTGTTAGCTTAGCACTTGATCGTTTAGTTTGTTGCTATTGCTTTCTTCATGACTTATACATGTTCCTATGACTATGAGATTATGCAACTCCCATTTACCGGAGGAACACTTTGTGTGCTACCAAACGTCACAACGTAACTGGGTGATTATAAAGGTGCTCTACAAGTGTCTCCGAAGGTACTTGTTGGTTTCGCGTATTTCGAGATTAGGATTTGTGATGACCCACAAGTATAGGGGATCTATCGTAGTCCTTTCATAAGTAAGAGTGTCGAACCCAACGAGGAGCAGAAGGAAATGATAAGCGGTTTCCAGCAAGGTATTCTCTGCAAGTACTGAAATAAGTGGTAACAGATAGTTTTGTGATAAGATAATTTTTAACGAGCAACAAGTAACAAAAGTAAATAAGGTGCAGCAAGGTGGCCCAATCCTTTTTGTAGCAAAGGACAAGCCTGGACAAACTCTTATATGATGTAAAGCGCTCCCGAGGACACATGGGAATATCGTCAAGCTAGTTTTCATCACGTTCATATGATTCGCGGTCGGTACTTTGATAATTTGGTATGTGGGTGGACCGGTGCTTGGGTGCTGCCCTTACTTGGAAAAGCATCCCACTTATGATTGACCTCTATTGCAATCATCCACAACTACAACAAAAGTATTAAGGTAAACCTAACCATAGCATGAAACATATGGATCCAAATCACCCCCTTACGAAGCAACGCATAAACTAGGGTTTAAGATTCTGTCACTCTAGCAACCCATCATCTACTTATTACTTCCCAATGCCTTCCTCTAGGCCCAAATAATGGTGAAGTGTCATGTAGTCGACGTTCACATAACACCACTAGAGGAGAGACAACATACATCCCATCAAAATATCGAACGAATACCAAATTCACATGACTACTAATAGCAAGACTTCTCCCATGTCCTCAGGAACAAAAGTAACTACTCACAAAGCATAAACATGTTCATAATCATAGGGGTATTAATATGCATATAGGATCTGAACATATGATCTTCCACCAATTAAACCAACTAGCATCAACTACAAGGAGTAATTAACACTACTAGCAACCTACTAGCACCAATCATGGACTTGGAGACAAGAATTGGATACAAGAGATGAACTAGGGTTTTGAGATGAGATGGTGCTGATGAAGATGTTGATGGAGATTGCCCTTTCCCGATGAGAGGAGCATTGGTGATGACAATGGCGATGATTTCCCCCTCCGGGAGGGAAGTTTCCCCGGTAGTACAGCTCCGCCAGAGCCCTAGATTGATTCCGCCAAGGTTCCGCCTCGTGCCGGCGGAGTTTCGTCCGAGAAGATGGCTTATGATTTTTTTTCCATCGAAAGATTCCATATAGCAGAAGATGGCCACCGGAGGGCCACCAGGGGGCCACGAGGTAGGGGGCATGCCCAAGCGGTAGGGCGCGCCCCCACCCTCATTGGCAGGGTGTGGCCCCCCTGGTGAAGTTCTTGCTCTCAGTATTTTTTATATATTTGGAAAACATCTTCCGTAAAGTTTCAGGACTTTTGGAGCTGTGCAGAATAGGTCTCTAATATTTGCTCCTTTTCCAGCCCAGAATCCCAGCTGCCAGCATTCTCCCTCTTTATGTAAACCTTGTAAAATAAGAGAGAATAGGCATAAGTATTGATATAAAAACATGATGCAAAATGGACGTATCAACTCCCCCAAGCTTAGACCTCGCTTGTCCTCAAGCGAAAAGCCGAAATCGAAAAATATGTCCACATGTTTAGAGATAGAGGTGTCGTTAAAAATAAAATACTGACATGAGGGCATCATGATCATTCTTAGAACAGCAACTTATATAATTCTTGTCATATAATCTCTTATGCTAGAGTAATAATTCAATCACAATATCAAGTATGAATCGTAAACTTCATTGAAAACTAACAAACTGCAATCTCAGTCATTGAAGCAATTGCAATTTATCATAACATAGGAAAGAGTTAATGTATAAGAGCTTTTCAGCAAGTCCACATACTCAACTATCATATAATCTTTCACAATTGCTGACACTCACGCAATACTTACGGGTATGGAGTTTTAATCGGACACAGAGAAAGATAGGGGCTTATAGTTTTGCCTCCCAATGTTTTACCTCAAGGCTAATGTCAACGCTAATAGTTCATGAAAACTCACATCCAATTAGCCATATATACCAGGATCTTTCCAACATATTGTGCTTGCCAAAGGATAAAGTGTAAAAAGGAAGGGTGAAAATCACCATGACTCTTATGCAATGTAGGAGATAAAAGTAAAAGATAGGCCCTTCATGGAGGGAAGCAGAGGTTGTCATGCGCTTTTATGGTTGGATGCACAAAATCTTAATGCGAAAGAACGTCACTTTATATTGCCACTTGTGATATGGACCTTTATTATGCAGTCTGTCGCTTTTATTACTTCCATATCACACAATTGTATAAAGCTTATTTCCTCCACACCAATCAATCATACATATTTAGAGAGAAATTTTTATTGCTTGCACCGATGACAACTTACTTGATGGATCTTACTCAATCCATAGGTAGATATGGTGGACTCTTATGGCAAGACTGGTTTAAGGGTATTTGGAAGCACAAGTAGTATCTCTACTTGGTGCAATGAATTTGGCTAGCATGAGGGGGAAAATCAAGCTCATCATGTTGGAAGATCCAAGACAATATAATTCATCTCAGATGTAAGAAAACATAACCCATTATGTTGTCTTGCTTGTCCAATGTCAACTCTTTAGCATGTCATATTTTAATGAGTGCTCACAATCATAAAAGATGTCCAGGATAGTATATTTATATGTGAAGACCTCTCTTTCTTTATTACTTCCTATTAATTGCAACGATGACCAAAACTGTGTTTGTCAACCCTCAACAACTTTTATTCATCATACTCCTTCTATGTGAGCTCATTACTCTCCATAAGACTCACATGATCTCTTTGTTTCTTTTTATTTCTTTCTCTTTTCTTTTATTCACTTAGGATCATGGCAAAATAATCAAGCCCTTGACTCAACACTAATCTTTATTATATAGCTCATGGACTCGATTACATAGAAGGATAATAAAGCAAAACTCACAACTAGATCACACTAAAAACTTTTATTCTACTAGATCAAGATATTACCAAAAGGATCGAACTAAGAAAAACGGTAAAGATAAAGTGATGGTGATACGATACCGGGGCACTCCCCCAAGCTTGGCAGTTGCCAAGTGGAGTGCCCATACCCATGTGATTATGTATCTCTTTTCAGGGATAGTGATGTGATGTTCTTGGCGATGATGCCCCTCAAGATACGATTCTCCTCCTCAAGCTTGTTGACTTGCTGCTTGAGGTCCATTATTTCCTTTCGGAGTTTTCCTGTAACAGCCAAAGCTCCCTGCACCCAAGGGTGCTGCATACCTGCGAGAGACCCAGTGACACTCTTTTTCATATTCTCATAAGAAAGAAATCTAACATTGGAAGGGTTAACCGAGTTTGGAATAGCTGAGCTCTGCAGTTCTCCCATTGTGAATCCATCTTGGAGGCAGGAAGTGACTTCTTGATCTTCTTCCATAGCATCTATCCTCTTCAAATCAGCCTCCATCTCTTCCTCCGTTGCTGGCCCAAAGGGGTCAACATGATTGTTTGTCGTTGACCTCGGTGACGGATGAGACACCCGGCTCTCCCCGACCGGCTCTTGCAAAGACATCCTGCTCTAATCTGAAGCAGCAACAGCTCGAAACAAAGACAGGGGATTTTTGCGTGATACGGGAGTCAAATCCTCCGGGAGATTATATAATGAATTTTTACCGACCAAAATATGTGTTGTGTACGAAAACGGAGTCCGGAGAGCACACGAGGTGCCCACGAGGTAGGGGGCGCGCCAAGTAGGGTAGGGCGCGCCCTCCACCCTCGTGGAGCCCTCGTGTACTTCTTGGACTGCTGCTTTTTTCTTATTTTTCTAAATATTCCAAAACGGAGAAATATTGCCTTAAAAACTGTTTTGGAGTCGGTTTACTTACCGTACCACATACCTATTCCTTTTCGGGGTCTGAAACGTTCCGAAAAGTGTCCCTTATGTATTCCTCCGGGGTTACGGTTTCGATAACATTGGTTTCAAAATTTATGGGATTACCTGAGATATAGTGTTTGATTCTTTGACCGTTCACCACCTTTGGATTTGTGCCTTCGAAGTTGTTGATTTTTATGGCACCGGAACGGTAGACCTCCTCGATAACGTAAGGACCTTCCCATTTAGAGAGAAGTTTTCCTGCAAAAAATCTTAAACGAGAGTTGTATAGCAATACATAATCACCTACATTAAACTCACACTTTTGTATCCTTTTGTCATGCCATCTTTTAACTTTTTCTTTAAACAACTTGGCATTTTCGTAGGCTTGGGTTCTCCATTCATCAAGTGAGCTAATATCAAATAACCTCTTCTCACCGGCAAGTTTAAAATCATAATTAAGTTCTTTAATAGCCCAATAAGCCTTGTGTTCTAGTTCGAGAGGTAAGTGACATGCTTTTCCATAGACCATTTTATACGGAGACATACCCATAGGATTTTTATATGCAGTTCTATAGGCCCATAATGCATCATCAAGTTTCTTGGACCAATTCTTTCTAGACCTATTAACAGTCTTTTGCAAAATTAATTTGAGCTCTCTATTACTCAATTCTACTTGACCACTAGACGGAGGGTGATAAGGGGATGCAATTCTATGATTAACATCATACTTAGCAAGCATTTTACGGAAAGCACCATGAATAAAATGTGAACCACCATCAGTCATTAAATATCTAGGGACTCCAAATCTTGGAAAAATAACTTCTTTAAGCATTTTAATAGAAGTGTTATGATCAGCACTACTAGTTGGAATAGCTTCTACCCACTTAGTAACGTAATCAACAGCAACTAAAATATGTGTATATCCATTAGAGGAAGGAAAAGGCCCCATATAGTCAAAGCCCCAAACATCAAATGGTTCAATAACAAGTGAATAATTCACAGGCATTTCTTGACGTCTACTAATATTACCAATTCTTTGACATTCATCACAAGATAAGACAAACTTATGGGCATCCTTGAAGAGAGTAGGCCAATAAAAACCAGATTGCAATACCTTATGTGCAGTTCTATCTCTAGCATGGTGTCCTCCATAAGCTTCGGAGTGACACTTGCGTAGGATCTGTTCCTGTTCATGCTTAGGTACACAACTTCTAATAACACCATCTACTCCTTCTTTATAAAGATGTGGGTCATCCCAAAAGTAATGCCTCAAATCATATAAGAACTTTTTCTTTTGCTGGTATGTGAAACTAGGTGGTATAAACTTAGCAACAATGTAATTAGCATAATCAGCATACCATGGAGCAGTATGGGAAGCATTTATGACATTCAATTGCTCATCAGGAAAGCTATCATCAATAGGTAGTGGGTCATCAAGCACATTTTCTAACCTAGACAAGTTGTCTGCAACGGGGTTCTCAGCTCCTTTTCTATCAACAATATGCAAATCAAATTCTTGTAGTAAGAGAACCCATCTAATAAGTCTAGGTTTAGCATCTTTCTTTTCCATAAGATATTTAATAGCAGCATGATCAGTGTGAATAGTTACTTTAGAATCAACAATATAAGGTCTAAACTTATCACAAGCAAATACAACTGCGAAGAATTCTTTTTTAGTAGTAGCATAATTTCTTTGAGCATTGTCTAGAGTTTTACTAGCATATTGAATAACATTTAGTTTCTTATCAACTCTTTGTCCTAGAACAGCACCTACAACATAATCACTAGCATCACACATAATTTCAAAGGGTAAACCAATCAGGTGGCTGAACAATAGGTGCAGAGATCAATGTTTTCTTAAGTATTTCAAATGCTTCTACACAATCATCATCAAAGACAAATGGTATATCTTTTTGTAATAAATTAGTCAGAGGCCGAGAGATTTTTGAGAAGTCCTTAATGAACCTCCTATAAAAACTGGCATGACCAAGGAAACTTCTTATACCTTTGATGTCCTTGGGACATGGAATCTTTTCAATAGCATCAACCTTGGCTTTATCAACTTCAATACCTCTTTCAGAAACTTTATGCCCCAAGACAATACCTTTATTAACCATAAAGTGGCACTTTTCCCAATTCAAGACAAGATTAGTTTCTTCACATCTCTGCAAAACTCGATCAAGGTTGCTCAAGCAATCATCAAAAGAAGATCCATAGACAAAAAAGTCGTCCATGAAAACCTCACAAATCTTTTCACAGAAGTCAAAGAATATAGCCATCATGCATCTTTGAAAGGTAGCAGGTGCATTACATAAACCAAAAGGCATACGTCTATAAGCAAAAGTACCAAAAGGGCATGTAAAAGTAGTCTTTGATTGATCTTTGGCTGACACAGGTATTTGAGAGAAACCAGAATAACCATCTAGAAAGCAAAAATGTGTAGGTTTGGAAAATCTTTCTAGCATTTGATCGATAAAAGGTAAGGGGTAATGATCTTTTTAGTAGCCTTATTTAATTTGCGGAAATCAATTACCATCCTATAACCTGTAATAATTCTTTGAGGAATCATTCATCTTTATCATTAGGAACAACAGTAATACCTCCCTTCTTAGGGACACAATGGACAGGGCTTACCCACTGACTATCAGCAACGGGATAAATTATACCTGCCTCAAGGAGCTTTAGTATCTCCTTTCTTACCACTTCTTTCATTTTAGGATTCAGCCGGCATTGATGATCACGAACTAGTTTAGCATCTTCTTCCAAATTAATTTTATGTTGACATAGAGTGGGACTAATGCCCTTAAGATCATCAAGAGTATACCCAATAGCAGCGCGGTGCTTCTTCAGAGTTTTCAATAATCTCTCTTCCTCATGCTCAGAAAGGTTAGCACTGATAATAACAGGATATATCTTTTTCTCATCAAGATAAGCATATTTAAGAGTATCAGGTAACGGTTTAATCTCAAATACGGGATCACCCTTGGGTGGAGGAGGGTCCCCTAGGATTTCAACAGGTATATTGTTTTTCAGAATAGGTTCCTGTTTAAAGAATACTTTGTCTAATTCCCTTCTTTCATTCATAAACATATCATTTTCATGGTCTAGCAAGTATTGTTCTAAAGGATCACTAGGAGGTACGGCAATAGAAGCAAGACCAATAATTTCATCCTTAGTAGGTAATTCTTCTTCACGGTGTTGTCTACTAAATTTAGAAAAATTAAATTCATGAGTCATATCATCTAAACCGATAGTAACAACATCTCTTTTGCAATCTATGATAGCATTAACAGTATTTAAGAAGGGTCTACCAAATATAATGGGACAAAAGCTATCTTGTGGGGAACCAAGAACAAGAAAATTAGCAGGATATTTAGTTTTCCCACACAAGACTTCAACATCTCTAACAATTCCCATTGGTGAAATAATATCTCTATTGGCAAGTTTAATTGTGACATCAATATCTTCCATCTCAGCAGGTGCAATATCATGCATAACTTCTTTGTATAAGGAATAAGGTATTGCACTAGCACTAGCACCCATATCACACAAGCCATGATAACAATGATCTCCAATTTTAACAGAAATGACAGGCATGCCTACCACAGGTCTAGGTTTATATTTATCATGGGGTTTAGCAATTCTAGCAGTTTCATTACAGAAATAAATAACATGCCCATCTATATTATCAGACAAGAGATCTTTAACAACAGCAATATTAGGTCCAACTTTAACTTGCTCAGGAGGTGTATATGTTTTAATATTGCTTTTACGAACCACAGTTGAAGATTTAGCATGATCCTTTATCCTAACAGGGAAAGGTGGTTTCTCAACATAAGAAGTAGGAACAATAGGATCATTATAAGTGATAGTCTTTTCTTCAACTTTAATAGGTGTAGCTACTTTTACTTCTATGGGAGGATGATATTTAAACCACTTCTCCTTGGGCAGATCAACATAAGCAGCAAAAGATTCATAGAAAGAAGCTACTATCTCAGAGTCAAGTCCATATTTAGTGCTAAATTTACGAAAAATATCGGTATCCATAAAAGATTTAACACAATCAAAACTAGGTGTCATACCTGACTCCTTACCATTGTCGAGGTCCCAATCTTCAGAGTTGCGTTTAATTCTTTCCAATAAATCCCATTTGAATTCAATAGTCTTCATCATAAAAGAGCCGGCACAAGAAGTATCAAGCATGGTGCGATTGTGACCAGAAAGCCGAGCATAAAATTTGTGAATAATCATTTCTCTTGAGAGCTCATGATTGGGGCATGAATATAACATTGATTTAAACCTCCCCCAAGCTTGAGCGATGCTTTCTCCTTTGCGAGGCCAAAAATTATATATATAATTGCGATCACGATGAACAAGGTGCATAGGATAAAACTTCTGATGAAATTCCAATTTCAGTCGTTTGTAATTCCAAGACCTCATATCATCACATAGCCTATACCATGTTGATGCATCTCCCCTCAAAGATAAAGGGAAGACCTTCTTCTTAACAACATCTCCGGGTACACCTGCAAGCTTAAATAATCCACATATATCAGATGTTCATCAGGATGTTTTGTTCCATCTCCTAAAAAAGGATTAGCTAGCAGTTTTTCTATCATACCCAAAGGAACTTCAAAGAAAGCATTTTCATTTTCATTTTCAGTAGGTTCAGTAGGTTGAGGAGCAACTCTTTGCTCTACTGGTCAGGGTGAAGATACCCCGAACAAGCCCCTCAGAGGATTACTTTCCATGGTGACAAATAACAGTAAATTTCAGCACACTATATAAATTCTTCCTTACCAAATTCCACCTACCAAAGGCGCTTCACTCCCCGGCAATGGCGCCAGAAAAGAGTCATGAGGACCCACAAGTACAGGGGATCTATCATAGTCCTTTCGATAAGTAAGAGTGTCGAACCCAACGAGGAGCAGAAGGAAATGATAAGCGGTTTCCAGCAAGGTATTCTCTGCAGGTACTGAAATAAGTGGTAAAGATAGTTTTGTGATAAGATAATTTGTAACGAGCAACAAGTAAAAAAAGTAAATAAGGTGTAGCAAGGTGGCCCAATCCTTTTTGTAGCAAAGGACAAGCCTGGACAAACTCTTATATGATGTAAAGCGCTCCCGAGGACACATGGGAATATCGTCAAGCTAGTTTTCATCACGTTCATATGATTCGCGTTCGGTACTTTGATAATTTGGTATGTGGGTGGACCGGTGCTTGGGTGCTGCCCTTACTTGGACAAGCATCCCACTTATGATTAACCTCTATTGCAAGCATCTGCAACTACAACAAAAGTATTAAGGTAAACCTAACCATAGCATGAAACATATGGATCCAAATCTCCCCCTTACGAAGCAACGCATAAACTAGGGTTTAAGCTTCTGTCACTCTAGCAACCCATCATCTACTTATTACTTCCCAATGCCTTCCTCTAGGCCCAAATAATGCTGAAGTGTAATGTAGTCGACATTCACATAACACCACTAGAGGAGAGACAACATACATCCCATCAAAATATCGAACGAATACCAAATTCACATGACTACTAATTGCAAGACTTCTCCCATGTCCTCAGGAACAAAAGTAACTACTCACAAAGCATAAACATGTTCATAATCAGAGGGGTATTAATATGCATATAGGATCTGAACATATGATCTTCCACCAATTAAACCAACTAACATCAACTACAAGGAGTAATTAACACTACTAGCAACCTACTAGCGACCTACTAGCACCAATCCCGGACTTGGAGACAAGAATTGGATACAAGAGATGAACTAGGGTTTTGAGATGAGATGGTGTTGATGAAGATGTTGATGGAGATTGCCCTCCCTGATGAGAGGAGCGTTGGTGATGATGATGGCGATGATTTCCCCCTCCAGAGGGAAGTTTCCCCACCAGAACAGCTCTGCCAGAGCCCTAGATTGGTTCCGCCAAGGTTCCGCCTCGTGGCGGCGGAGCTTCATCCTAAAAGATGGCTTCTGATTTTTTTCCCATCGAAAGACTCCATATTGTTGGAAATATGCCCTAGAGGCAATAATAAAAGGATTATTATTATATTTCCTTGTTCATGATAATTGTCTTTTATTCATGCTATAGTTGTGTTATCCGGAAATCGTAATACATGTGTGAATACATAGACACCAACATGTCCCTAGTAAGCCTCTAGTTGACTAGCTCATTGATCAACAGATAGTCATGGTTTCCTGACTATGGACATTGGATGTCATTGATAACGAGATCACATTAGTAGGACAATGATGTGATGGACAAGACCCAATCCTAAACATAGCACAAGATCGTATAGTTTGTTTTCTAGAGTTTTTCCAATGTCAAGTATCTTTTCCTTAGACCATGAGATCGTGTAACTCCCTGATACCATAGGAGTGCTTTGGGTGTACCAAACGTCACAACATAACTGGGTGACTATAAAGGTATACTACGGGTATCTCCAAAAGTGTCTGTTGGGTTGACACGGATCAAGACTGGGATTTGTCACTCCGTATGATGGAGAGGTATCTCTGGGCCCACTCAGTAATGCATCATCATAATGAACTCAAAGTGACCAAGTGTCTGGTCACGGGATCATGCATTACGGGATGAGTAAAGTGACTTGCCGGTAACGAGATTGAACGAGGTATTGGGATACCGACGATCGAGTCTCGGGAAAGTAACGTACCGATTGACAAAGGGAAATGTATACGGGGTTGCTTGAATCCTCGACATCGTGGTTCATCCGATGAGATCATCGAGGAACATGTGGGAGCCAACATGGGTATCTAGATCCCGTTGTTGGTTATTGACCAGAGAGCCGTCTCGGTCATGTCTACATGTCTCCCGAACCCGTAGGGTCTACACACTTAAGGTTCGGTGACGCTAGGGTTGTATGGATATGAGTATGCAGTAATCCTAAAGTTGTTCGGAGTCCCGGATGAGATACCGGACGTCACGAAGAGTTCCGGAATGGTCCGGAGGTAAAGAATTATATATAGGAAGTGCAGTTTCAGCCATCGGGAGAGTTTCGGGGTCAACGGTATTGTACCGGGACCACCGGAAGGGTCCCGGGGGTCCACCGGGTGGGGCTACCCATCCCGGAGGGCCCCATGGGCTGAAGTGGGGAGGGAACCAGCCCATAGTGGGCTGGTGCGCCCCCCCTTGGGCCCCCCATGCGCCTAGGGTTGGGAACCCTAGGGGAGGGGGCGCCTCCACTTGCCTTGGGGGGCACTCCTCCCCCTTGGCCGCCGCCCCCCTAGGAGATCCCATCTCCTAGGGCCGGCGCACCCCCTAGGGGTCCTATATAAAGGGGGAGGGAGGGCAGCCGCACCCTGAAGTCTTGGCGCCTCCCTCTCCCCTGCTACACCTCTCCCTCTTGCAGTAGAACGGCGAAGCCCTGCTGCGGTGACTGCTGCATCCACCACCACACCATCGTGCTGCTGGATCTTCATCAACTTCTCCTTCCCCCTTGCTGGATCAAGAAGGAGGAGACGTCACGCTGACCGTACATGTGTTGAATGCGGAGGTGCCGTCCGTTCGGCGCTAGGATCTCCGGTGATTTGGATCACGTCGAGTATGACTCCCTCATCCCCGTTCTCTTGAATGCTTCCGCTCGCGATCTACAAAGGTATGTAGATGCATCCGATCACTCGTTGCTAGATGAACTCCTAGATGGATCTTGGTGAAAACGTAGGAATTTTTTTTGTTTTCTGCAACGTTCCCCTACAGTGGCATCATGAGCTAGGTCTATGCGTAGTTCTTTTTGCACGAGTAGAACACAATTTTTTGTGGGCGTAGATGTTGTCAACTTTCTTGCCGCTACTAGTCTTATTTTGCTTCAGCGGTATTGTGGGATGAAGTGGCCCGGACCAACCTTACACGTACGATTACGTGAGACCGGTTCCACCGACTGACATGCACTAGTTGCATAAGGTGGCTGGCGGGTGTCTGTCTCTCCCACTTTAGTTGGAGCGGATTTGACGAAAAGGGTCCTTATGAAGGGTAAATAGAAGTTGACAAATCACGTTGTGGCTTTAACATAGGTAAGAAAACGTTCTTGCTAGAACCCTCTTGCAGCCACGTAAAACTTGCAACAACAATTAGAGGACGTCTAACTTGTTTTTGCAGCAAGTGTTCTGTGATGTGATATGGCCAAAGTTGTGATGAATGATGAATGATATATATGTGATGTATGAGATCATGTTCTTGTAATAGGAATCATGACTTGCATGTCGATGAGTATGACAACCGGCAGGAGCCATAGGAGTTGTCTTTATTTTTTGTATGACCTGCGTGTCATTGAGAAACGCCATGTAAATTACTTTACTTTATTGCTAAACGTGTTAGCCCTAGTAGTAGAAGTAATAGTTGGCGAGCAACTTCATGGAGACACGATGATGGAGATCATGGTGTCATGCCGGTGACAAGATGATCATGGAGCCCCAAGATGGAGATCACAGGAGCTATATGATACTGGCCATATCATGTCACTATTATTCGATTGCATGTGATGTTTATCATGTTTTTGCATCTTGTTTACTTAGAACGACGGTAGTAAATAAGATGATCCCTCATAATAATTTCAAGAAAGTGTTTCCCCTAACTGTGCACCGTTGCGACAGTTTGTTGTTTCGAAGCACCACGTGATGATCGGGTGTGATAGATTCCAACGTTCACATACAATGGGTGTAAGACAGATTTACACATGCAAACACTTAGGTTGACTTGACGAGCCTAGCATGTACAGACATGGCCTCGGAACACAGAAGACCGAAAGGTCGAGCATGAGTCGTATAGAAGATACGATCAACATGAAGATGTTCATCGATGTTGACTAGTTCGTCTCATGTGATGATCGGACACGGCCTAGTTAACTCGGATCATGTTATACTTAGATGACTGGAGGGATGTCTATCTAAGTGGGAGTTCATTGAATAATTTGATTAGATGAACTTAATTATCATGAACTTAGTCTAAAATCTTTACAACATGTATTGTAGATCAAATGGCCAACGTTGTCCTCAACTTCAAAGCTTTCCTAGAGAAAACCAAGCTGAAAGACGATGGCAGCAACTATACGGACTGGGTCCGGAACCTGAGGATCATCCTCATAGCTGCCAAGAAAGATTATGTCCTACAAGCACCGCTAGGTGAAGCACCTGCTCTCCCTGCAGAACAAGACGTTATGAACGCTTGGCAGACACGTACCGATGATTACTCCCTCATTCAGTGCGGCATGCTTTACAGCTTAGAGCCGGGGCTCCAAAAGCGTTTTGAGAGACACGGAGCATATGAGATGTTCGAAGAGCTGAAAATGGTTTTTCAAGCTCATGCCCGGGTCGAGAGATATGAAGTCTCCGACAAGTTCTTCAGCTGTAAGATGGAGGAAAACAGTTCTGTCAGTGAGCACATACTCACTATGTCTGGGTTACATAACCGCTTGACTCAGCTGGGAGTTAATCTCCCGGATGACGAAGTCATTGACAGAATCCTTCAGTCGCTTCCACCGAGCTACAAGAGCTTTGTGATGAACTTCAATATGCAGGGGATGGAAAAGACCATTCCTGAAGTATTTGCAATGCTGAAATCAGCAGAGGTAGAAGTCAAAAAGGAACATCAAGTGTTGATGGTGAATAAAACCACTAAGTTCAAGAAAGGCAAGGGTAAGAAGAACTTCAAGAAGGACGGCAAGGGAGTTGCCGCGCCCGGTAAGCAAGCTGCCGGGAAGAAGCCAAAGAATGGACCCAAGCCCGAGACTGAGTGCTTTTATTGCAAGGGAAGTGGTCACTGGAAGCGGAACTGCCCCAAATACTTAGCGGACAAGAAGGCCGGCATCACGAAAGGTATATGTGATATACATGTAATTGATGTGTACCTTACCAGTACTCGTAGTAGCTCCTGGGTATTTGATACCGGTGCGGTTGATCACATTTGTAACTCAAAGCAGGAGCTACGGAATAAGCAGAGACTGGCGAAGGACGAGGTGACGATGCACGTCGGGAATGGTTCCAAGGTCGATGTGATCGCCGTCAGCACGCTACCTCTACATTTACCTACGGGATTAGTTTTAAACCTCAATAATTGTTATTTAGTGCCAGCTTTGAGCATGAACATTGTATCAGGATCTCGTTTAATTCGAGATGGCTACTCATTTAAATCCGAGAATAATGGTTGTTCTATTTATATGAGAGATATGTTTTATGGTCATGCTCCGATGGTGAATGGTTTATTATTAATGAATCTCGAGCGTAATGCTACACATATTCATAGTGTGAATACCAAAAGATGTAAGGTTGATAATGATAGTCCCACATACTTGTGGCACTGCCGCCTTGGTCACATAGGTGTCAAACGCATGAAGAAGCTCCATGCAGATGGACTTTTAGAGTCTCTTGATTACGAATCATTTGACACGTGTGAACCATGCCTCATGGGTAAAATGACCAAGACTCCGTTCTCAGGAACAATGGAGCGAGCAACCAACTTATTGGAAATCATACATACTGATGTGTGCGGTCCAATGAGTGTTGAGGCTCGCGGTGGCTATCGTTATGTTCTCACCCTCACTGATGACTTGAGTAGATATGGGTATGTCTATTTAATGAAACACAAGTCTGAGACCTTTGAAAAGTTCAAGGAATTTTAGAGTGAGGTTGAGAATCAACGTGACAGGAAAATCAAGTTCTTGCGATAAGATCGTGGAGGAGAATACTTGAGTCACGAATTTGGCACACACTTAAGAAAATGTGGAATAGTTTCACAACTCACGCCGCCTGGAACACCTCAGCGTAATGGTGTGTCCGAACGTCGTAATCGCACTCTATTAGATATGGTGCGATCTATGATGTCTCTTACCAATTTACCGCTATCATTTTGGGGCTATGCTTTAGAGACTGCCGCATTCACTTTAAATAGGGCACCATCAAAATCCGTTGAGACGACACCGTATGATATATGGTTTGGGAAGAAACCTAAGCTGTCGTTTCTAAAAGTTTGGGGATGCGATGCTTATATCAAGAAACTTCAACCTAAAAAGCTCGAACCCAAGTCGAAAAAATGCGTCTTCATAGGATACCCTAAAGAAACTATTGGGTATACCTTCTACCTCAGATCCGAAGGCAAGATCTTTGTTGCCAAGAATGGATCCTTTCTAGAGAAAGAGTTTCTCTCGAAAGAAGTAAGTGGGAGGAAAGTACAACTTGATGAAGTATTACCTCTTGAACCGGAAAGTGGCGCGACTCAAGAAAATGTTCCTGAGGTGCCTGCACCGACTAGAGAGGAAGTTAATGATGATGATCATGAAACTTCAGATCAAGTTGCTACTGAACTTCGTAGGTCCACAAGGACACGTTCCGCACCAGAGTGGTACGGCAACCCTGTCTTGGAAATCATGTTGTTAGACAACGGTGAAACTTCGAACTATGAAGAAGCGATGGCGGGCCCGGATTCTGACAAATGGCTGGAAGCCATGAAATCCGAGATAGGATCCATGTATGAAAACGAAGTATGGACTTTGACTAACTTGCCCGATGATCGGCGAGCCATAGAAAATAAATGGATCTTTAAGAAGAAGACAGACGCGGATGGTAATGTGACCATCTATAAAGCTCGGCTTGTCGCTAAGGGTTATAGACAAGTTCAAGGGGTTGACTACGATGAGACTTTCTCACCTATAGCGAAGCTGAAGTCCGTCCGAATCATGTTAGCAATTACCGCATTCTATGATTATGAGATATGGCAAATGGACGTCAAAACGGCATTCCTTAATGGTTTCCTTAAGGAAGAATTGTATATGATGCAGCCGGAAGGTTTTGTCGATCCTAAGAATGCTGACAAGGTGTGCAAGCTCCAACGCTCGATTTATGGGCTCGTGCAAGCATCTCGGAGTTGGAACATTCGCTTTGATGAGATGATCAAAGCGTTTGGGTTTATGCAGACTTATGGAGAAGCCTGCGTTTACAAGAAAGTGAGTGGGAGCTCTGTAGCATTTCTCATATTATATGTAGATGACATACTTTTGATGGGAAATGATATAGAGCTTTTGGACAGCATTGAGGCCTACTTGAATAAGAGTTTTTCAGTGAAGGACCTTGGAGAAGCTACATATATATTAGGCATCAAGATCTATAGAGATAGATCAAGACGCCTCATAGGTCTTTCACAAAGCACATACCTTGATAAGATATTGAAGAAGTTCAATATGGATCAGTCTAAGAAGGGGTTCTTGCCTGTGTTGCAAGGTGTGGAATTGAGCTCAGCTCAATGTCCGACCACGACAGAAGATATAGAAGAGATGAGTGTCATCCCCTATGCCTCAGCCATAGGTTCTATTATGTATGCCATGCTGTGTACCAGACCTGATGTAAACCTTGCCGTAAGTTTGGTAGGTAGGTACCAAAGTAATCCCGGCAAGGAACACTGGACAGCGGTCAAGAATATCCTGAAGTACCTGAAAAGGACTAAGGAAATGTTTCTCATTTATGGAGGTGACGAAGAGCTCGTCGTAAAGGGTTACGTCGATGCTAGCTTCGACACAGATCTGGATGACTCTAAGTCACAAACCGGATACGTGTATATTTTGAATGGTGGGGCAGTAAGCTGGTGCAGTTGCAAGCAGAGCGTCGTGGCGGGATCTACATGTGAAGCGGAGTACATGGCAGCCTCGGAGGTAGCGCATGAAGCAATTTGGGTGAAGGAGTTCATCACCGACCTAGGAGTCATACCCAATGCGTTGGGGCCGATCAAACTCTTCTGTGACAACACTGAAGCTATTGTAATTGCCAAGGAGCCTAGGTTTCACAAGAAGACCAGGCACATCAAGCGTCGCTTCAACTCCATTCGTGAAAATGTTCAAGATGGAGACATAGATATTTGTAAAGCACATACGGACCTGAATGTAGCAGATCCATTTACTAAACCTTTCCCTAGAGCAAAACATGATCAACACCAGAATTCCCTGGGTGTTCGATTCATCACAATGTAACTAGATTATTGACTCTAGTGCAAGTGGGAGACGGTTGGAAATATGCCCTAGAGGCAATAATAAAAGGATTATTATTATATTTCCTTGTTCATGATAATTGTCTTCTATTCATGCTATAATTGTGTTATCCGGAAATCGTAATACATGTGTGAATACATAGACACCAACATGTCCCTAGTAAGCCTCTAGTTGACTAGCTCGTTGATCAACAGATAGTCATGGTTTCCTGACTATGGACATTGGATGTCATTGATAACGAGATCACATCAGTAGGACAACGATGTGATGGACAAGACCCAATCCTAAACATAGCACAAGATCGTATAGTTTGTTTGCTAGTATTTTTCCAATGTCAAGTATCTTTTCCTTAGACCATGAGATTGTGTAACTCCCGGATACTGTAGGAGTGCTTTGGGTGTACCAAACATCACAACGTAACTGGGTGACTATAAAGGTATACTACGGGTATCTCTGAAAGTGTCTGTTGGGTTGACACGGATCAAGACTGGGATTTGTCACTCCGTATGACGGAGAGGTATCTCTGGGCCCACTCGGTAATGCATCGTCATAATGAGCTCAAAGTGACCAAGTGTCTGGTCACGGGATCATGCATTACGGTACGAGTAAAGTGACTTGCCGGTAACGAGATTGAACGAGGTATTGGGATACCGACGATCGAGTCTCGGGCAAGTAACGTACCGATTGACAAAGGGAATTGTATACGGGGTTGCTTGAATCCTCGACATCGTGGTTCATCCGATGAGATCATCGAGGAGAATGTGGGAGCCAATATGTGTATCCAAATCCCGCTGTTGGTTATTGACCAGAGAGCCGTCTCGGTCATGTCTACATGTCTCCCGAACCCGTAGGGTCTACACACTTAAGGTTCGGTGATGCTGGGGTTGTATGGATATGAGTATGCAGTAATCCGAAAGTTGTTCGGAGTCCCGGATGAGATCCCGGACATCATGAAGAGTTACGGAATGGTCCGGAGGTGAAGAATTATATATAGGAAGTGCAGTTTCGGCCATCGGGAGAGTTTCGGGGTCAACGGTATTGTACCGGGACCACCGGAAGGGTCCCGGGGGTCCACCGGGTGGGGCCACCCATCCCGGAGGGGCCCATGGGCTGAAGTGGAAAGGGAACCAGCCCATAGTGGGCTGGTGCGCCCCCCCTTGGGCCCCTCATGCGCCTAGGGTTGGGAACCCTAGGGGAGGGGGCGCCTCCACTTGCCTTGGGGGGCACTCCTCCCCCTTGGCCGCCGCCCCCCTAGGAGATTCCATCTCCTAGGGCCGGAGCACCCCCTAGGGGGCCTATATAAAGGGGGAGGGAGGGCAGCCACACCCTAAAGTCTTGGCGCCTCCCTCTCCCCTGCTACACCTCTCCCTCTTGCAGTAGAACGGCGAAGCCCTGCTGCGGTGACTGATGCATCCACCACCACGCCGTCGTGTTGCTGGATCTTCATCAACCTCTCCTTCCCCCTTGCTGGATCAAGAAGGAGGAGACGTCACGCTGACCGTACGTGTGTTGAACGCGGAGGTGCCGTCCGTTCGGCGCTAGGATCTCCGATGATTTGGATCACGTCGAGTATGACTCCCTCATCCCCGTTCTCTTGAACGTTTCCGCTCGCGATCTACAAAGGTATGTAGATGCATCCGATCACTCGTTGCTAGATGAACTCCTAGATGGATCTTGGTGAAAACATAGGAAATTTTTTGTTTTCTGCAACGTTCCCCAACACATATAGCATAAGATGGCCACCGGAGGGCCACCTGGGGGCCCACGAGGTAGGGGGCGCGCCTAGGGGGTAGGGCGCGCCCCCACCCTCGTGGGCAGGGTGTGGCCCCCTGGTGAAGTTCTTGCTCTCAATATTTTTTAATATATTTGGAAAACATCTTCCGTGAAGTTTCAGGACTTTTGGAGTTGTGCAGAATAGGTCTCTAATATTTGCTCCTTTTCCAGCCCAGTATCCCAGCTGTCGGCATTCTCCCTCTTTATGTAAACCTTGTAAAATAAGAGAGAATAGGCATAAGTATTGTGACATAATGTGTAATAACAACCCATAATGCAATAAATATTGATATAAAAGCATGATGCAAAATGGACGTATCAATTTGTCATTCCGATTGTCGGAGAGGTATCTCTGGGCCCACTCGGTAATGCACATCACTATAAGCCTTGCAAGCATTGTAACTAATGAGTTAGTTACGGGATGATGTATTACAGAACGAGTAAAGAGACTTGCCATTAACGAGATTGAAGTAGGTATTGAGATACCAACAATCGAATCTCACGCAAGTAACATACCGATGATAAAGGGAACAATGTATGTTGTTATGCGGTTTGATCGATAAAGATCTTCGTAGAATATGTGGGAGCCAATATGAGCATCCAGGTTCCACTATTGGTTATTGGCCGGAGATGTGTCTCGGTCATGTCTACATAGTTCTCGAACCCGTAGGGTCCGCACGCTTAAAGTTTCGGTGACGATGGTATTATGAGTTTATGTGATTTGATATACCTAAGGTAGTTCAGAGTCCCGGATGAGATCGGGTACATGACGAGGAGTCTCGAAATGGTTGAGACGTAAAGATCGATATATTGGACGACTATATTCGGACATCGGAAAGGTTCCGAGTGATTCGGGTATTTTCGGAGTACAGGGCAGTTACGGGAATTCATCGGGAGAAGTATTGGGCCTTATTGGGCCATACGGGAATAGAGGAGAGAGGCCAAAAGGAAGGAGGCTCCCCCCCCTCTGGTCCGAATTGGACAAGGGATGCAGCCCCCTTTTCCTTTTCCCTCTCCCCCTCTTTCCTTCTCTCCTACTCCGGAAAGGGAAGGGGAATCCTACTAGGACTTGGGAGTCCTAGTAGGACTCCCCACACTTGGCGCGCCCCCTCTAGGGCCGGACTCTCCCTCCCTCCTTTATATTCGGGGGCAGGGGCACCTCTAGACACAGAAGTTGATCTGTTGATCTCTCCCGGCCGTGTGCGGTGCCCCCCTGTAACACTCCGGTGTAATGATGCTACAGTAACCCCTGGGGTTAAGTTAATTATTCTGCTAAACAAGTGCTTGATCATCTTTGTCTCCTCTCTCTTTCAAATTCCAGTTGAATTCAAATTCAAATTTTGTGTGAAATTCAAAATGCTCAAACATGAAAACTAAAATGTTCATCATGTGGAAAGTATTCTTCTGGTAATATTGGTGGTGAACCAACATTTTTGCAAAATGTGTAGGTGGCCTAAAATAGCTAAAACATAAAAGAAAAGGGGAAAGCAAAAAAAAGGAAAGGGCCAGAGCCCCTGGCCTCCCAGTGGGCCTCGACCCACTCGAGCCAGCTTAGTGGCCCACTCCCCCCGGTCAACTCTCTCTTCCCCCTATTCCCCTCACCCGAGTCGGGCGCCCGTTCCCGCCGGACCACCTCACCGGCTCCGTCGCTACAGCGCGCGCCGCGGAGGGGATAAGGCCGCCACGAGCATGCCTCGGAACGCCTCCCCACCCCCACTTGCATCTCTCCTCCCCAGATCCAGCTCTCTCCTCTCCCTCTCCTTCGTTCTGGACAGGAGACCGACGTGGTCACCGCCGTTCTCCTCGTCCTCGCGGCCACCAAGACCCGTTCGCCTCGCCGACCTGTCCAACCGCTCTGCCTCGCTCGGCTATGCCTCCCTGATGATTCGCAAGACGCCGGCGCCTCCGAACGCTCCCCCAGCCTCATCTTCCACTTCGGATCACAGGAGCTCGCCGGCGTCGATCCATTGCACTGCAGCTCCTAAACCTCCGAGGGCCACCGTGTGTGCCGCCCGGTGAGCCCCACTTCTTCTCCCCTCGCTCCCCTAGCCTCTTGCGCTACCGTAGCCACCACGCCGCCATGGCCGAGCTCGGCTCCACCGAGTAGCTGGCCGCCGTCGTTGCCATGCTCGCCTGAGCACGGGAACGTGCTCAGTGCAGCCCACCGAGGCCGCCTGTGCCGCCTGCCCACCTCGTCGACCCCCGTAGCGCGATCCCGACGAGGTCCCGAACCCCATCGCCACCTCCACTCGTCGCCGACGTAGTTCCGGCCAGTCGCGAGCCTAACCGACCACACCACGCGACGCGGCGTTGAGCCCTCGTTCGAACACAAGCAAAACCACGCGAAACTGTGCCCCATAGCGATTTTCCGAACGTCTCCGACGAGCTCGCTGCCGCGGGAGGCCACGGGAGCAACTCCGACGCCGACCATCTACGTGGCTCGATGGGCAACTCCCCTGGGTCGCTAACTAGTGGGCCCTAGGGTCCCCGTTGACTGGGTTGACCCAGTCAACGTGCTGACTGGGCAACCCCAGCCACTGACATGTGGGCCCCCCTCTGTTATATTAGTCTCATAACGTTTTATAAATAAAAACAATTAGTTAACCTAAAACACCCACTGACGCCCGGGGCCCACTCCCCTAATTGACCCTGTTAGTTTAGTTAATCCATTGTTAAGCTAGCAGAGGCTAACATCTGGGTCCCAGTGGCCCCATTGGTCAGCTTTGACCACTCAACCGAACTGTTGACTGCTGACGTCACACCTATGTCATACTGATGTCATAATTCCTTTTCTGTTAATTTAAATAATTCCAGAAAAAGCTTTAAACTTTAGAAATTCATAGTAATTAAACCGTAGCTCGGATAAAAATGTTTTCTACATGAAAGTTGCTCAGAACGACAAGACGAATCCGAATACGCGGTCCATTCATCTGTCACATGCCCCTAGCATGCTGAACATGGAACCGTCCCCTCTCTTTCATCTGTCCAGAATCCTCCTAACGCCGGGAATTCATCCTCGGATGTTTATCCTCTCAGTCTGCAACGTGTAGTACTATGTTAGGGCAACCCTAGCTCTACCCGTCGTCATGTTGTGCCTTGTGATGCATTGTTTGCTCTGTATTTACTGTTTCTTCCACCTCTTCTCTTCGGTAGACCCCAAGACCGATGATGCCGCTGTGATTGACTATGTCACCGACGACCCCTCCTTCTTGTCTGAGCAACCAGGCAAGCAAACTCCCCTTGAGCATTCCGATATCGCCTATTTCTTTCCCTCTCATGCTTGCATTAGAACTACTACTGCTTTCTGTATGATCCTACTCTGATGCATAGCCTGTTGTTGTTACCTACTTTTATACCTTACCTGCTTATCCTAAACTGCTTAGTATAGGTTGGTTACAGATCCATCAGTGACCCCACCTTGTCCTAGTTGCCCCGCTTTATGTTCGATGACTCGATCAACGTGATCGACGTCCAGGCCCCAACACCGCACATCACCCCCCTAGTTGTACAACTATGAAGAGTTACCATCGAGTGCCGAGGGTGGAACCTCTTACATCACTCCTGATGAGATCTCTGTAGTGTAGCTATACGGTCGAGGTCATCGAGGGTGATTTCCTCCTTAACCACTTCCGTTACCGCTCTGTCGTGCAACCCCTCAAGTATGAACCTCGAGGGTGGATCCTCTTACGTTCACCTTGATGATAACATCGAGTGGGATTCACCGAGGGTGATTCCTCGGGTTCTCCCCTTGGTGTTAGACACACAATTACTATGGTTACTATGACTTTACACCGAGCCATGTTACTAAAGACGGGTCGACCCTGAGGGGTACCCGCGCGAGCTTAATAGCGAATGATGTGGAGTCGGGTTGACCTGGAAGGTGCCCGCGAGATACTTACGAGGCGTGGCCGGGCATTCTTAGCCCTTGCCGCAAGTACTCGAGACGGGGTGACGGGGTCACATCGATCGTGAGTCTCTGCTCGTTACCGCGTGCTCCTAATCCACTACGGTTTGGATATTTGATCCGAGGGGCCTCTAGCCTGATAGCACTAACCATCACGTGGGCATTGTATGGGCGTTCTGTGTCGTATGCATCAACCTAAGCTTAATAGACGTTAGCGACTGAGCGGCGCGCGCCGGGTTGGACTGTTAAGCTCCTGCCTTGTTGAAGGAGGTAGCTAGGTCTGCTCACCGGCCACGTACGCAACATGCAGAAGTTCCCGGGGAGATGGCCCGTGACCCCTGGGGGCATAGGTTTAGTCCGGCGTGTTGACCTCTCTATTAAGCTGAGGTCGGGTTGCGGCGTATTGTTTGGCCGAGGCCGGGCATGACCCAGGAAAGTGTGTCCGGCCGGAGTTAATCGAGCATGGTGGGTAAGTTGGTGCACCCCTGCAGGGAAGAAAACATCTATTGATAGCCTGTCCTACGGTAACAGACACTTGGAGTTGTATCCGATCAATACAACTAGAACTGGATACTTGTGATGAGAACTGGATGGTGATAAGATTTGGAATGTGTTGACACTTGGATAGTATGGCTCTGGGATTGCTTTCTCGCAGGGAGTCGAGAAAGGATCTCTGGCCGAGGTTGATAACATTACTACTACTTTACTATATGCTACTCTACTCCCTCCTGTTGCTGCAAGATGGTGGTTTCCAGAAGATGCTAGTCTTCGATAGGCTAGGCTTTCCCCTTCCCTTCTGGCATTCTGAAGTTTAGTCCACAGATACAACCCATTCCTTTGATACAGATGCATACTTAGTTTAGATCTGATCTAAGTCTTGCGAGTACTTTGGATGAGTACTCATGGTTGCTTTGCTACTTCTTTTTCCCCCATACCCGATTGTTGCGACCAGATGACGGATCCCAGGAGCCAGACGACGCCACTGATGACTACTACTACCCACAGGATGCCTACTACTACGTGAATACCGCTGACGACTTGGAGTAGTTAGGAGGCTCCCAGGCAGGAGGCCTTGCCTTTTCGATCGTTGTTGCTTTTGTGCTAGCCTTCTTAAGGCAATCTTGTCCAACTTATGTCTGTACTCAGATATTGTTGCTTCCGCTGACTCTTGTGTATTCGAGCTTATGTATTCGAGCCCTCGAGGCCCCTGGCTTGTAATATAAAGCTTGTATTATTTTAATTTGTGTCTAGAGTTGTGTTGTGATATCTTCCCGTGAGTCCTTGATCTTGATCGTACACATTTGCGTGTATGATTAGTGTATGATTGAATCGAGGGTGTCACACCCCCTCCACCATAATCCATTTCGATGATATCGTAGCGGTGCTTAGGCGAAGCCCTGCATCGGTAGCATCATCATCACCATCATCACGTCGTCGTGCTGACGAAAACTCTCCCTCGAGGCTCTGCTGGATCGGAGTTCGTGGGATGTCATCGAGCTGAACGTGTGCTGAACTCGGAGGTGTCGTGCGTTCGGTACTTGGATCGGTCGGATCGTGAAGACGTACGACTACATCAACCGCATTGGTGCTAACGCTTCTGCTTTCGGTCTATGAGGGTACGTGGACAACACTCTCCCCTCTCATTGCTATGCATCACCATGATCCTGTGTGTGCATAGGAAATTTTTGAAATTACTGCGTTCCCCAACAGGAACAATCCCCCAAAGCAGTTTTGTGAGAGGTGCTTTGAGCAAGGAGATCGAAAATCACAGCAAAATGAGCTAGAACTCGTGCTTGAGCTGGATAATGGTGTTTGTGGGAGGAAGAAGGAGTGTGTGGGTGCAGGAATAAGTGGAGGAGGGCCACCGTGGGCCCACGAGGCAGGGGGCGCGCCCTCCACCCTCGTGGCCAGGTGGATGCCCCCTGTTGTGTTCTTAGTGCCAAATATTCTCAAATATTCCAGAAAAAATCATATTTAAATTTCAGGGCATTTTGAGAACTTTTATTTTCAGGTTATTTTTATATTGCACGGATAATCAGAAAACAGACAGAAATTACTATTTTTGCTTTATTTAATATAAATAACAGAAAGTAAAAGGAGGGTACAGAGAGTTGTGTTTTCTAAATTCATCCATCTCATGATCATCAAAAGGAATCCATTAACAAGGTTGATCAAGTCTTGTTAACAAACTCATTCCGAATAACATGGAACCGGAGAATTTTCAAATAACACTAGGTTACCTCAATGGGGATATGCACATCCCCAACAATAAGAATACCATATTTCTTCTTGACAGTAGGAAGAGGAAATTCAAAACCTCCAAAAATAATCGATAGAAGTTTTCCAATAGAATTGATATTGTGGACTTGAGGTTGTTTCCTCGGAAAGTGTACCGTATGCTCATTGCCATTAACATGAAAAGTGACATTGCCTTTGGTGCAATCAATAACAGCCTGTGCAGTATTCAAAAAGGGTCTTCCAAGAATAATACACATACTACCGTCCTCGGGAATATCAAGAATAACAAAGTCCGTTAAAATAGTAATGATAGCAACCACAACAGGCACATCCTCACAAATACCGACAGGTATAGCAGTTGATTTATTAGCCATTTGCAAAGATATTTCAGTAGGTGTCAACTTATTCAAATCAAGTCTATGATATAAAGAGAGAGGCATAACACTAACATCGGCTCCAAGATCACATAAAGCAGTTTTCACATAGTTTCTTTTAATGGAGCATGGTATAGTGGGTACTCCTGGATCTCCAAGTGTCGGAGTAAGTGACCACGGGTAGCCTAGTCGTCTCCCCCTGGCCTTTCTGAAAAAATTACGAGCCGATCCGGCTCTCAAGAATCCAAGACATGGGGCCGCCTTCCCCTGGCCGGCTGTCTCCCAGGCCGGCTATTGGAAAGCGGCCCGATTTCAGCCCTCATGAAGAAAGCCGTGGAAGGGCCGGCTCCGAGGAGCCGGCCGCGAGAAGGCCGACTCCAAGGAGCCGGCTCCCATAAAGCGGTCAAGACCGTACCCTCGAAGTCTGCATCCACATAACGGCGATGTGACGGGGCGTGGCTACAATGAAGCCTGCCACCCCCGAATCCCGGAGCGCGCCTGGCACAGTGCGCCGTACGGGTGGCCATGACCCGTCTGGCGCAGCACTGTTGCCACGTTGACCCTGATATCATCCACGACGGGCTACCAGTACGGCCCACGGGCGGTGGGCCCCTTCAGGCAGAGAGACACCCAAAGGCGGCCTGGCCTCCCCCAGTCGGCCCAAGACGGAGCCGGCTCTCTCCAGCCGGCTTGCCACCCCCTCGAAGGAGACGCCCCATTAAGGAGACAAGACGCGGTGAGGCTACAGTGGTCACCCGCCGGACGGCAGCACTATAGCCACGCTGACCTCGGCGAAGCCCTCGTCACCAAGATTGAGCAACAGTAACCAGCCATCGGCAAGGCCCTGGACGATGGGGCCTGCCAGTCGACCAAGGAGCCGGTAGCCGGCGGGACCCACCAGCCGGCGGGCCCCAGCAGCCGGTGCACAAGCCGGAGAGCGAAGGCACAGACGGCTGGGCCCCGCTCCCAGCCGGATTACCATTTTACCCCTGGGGGGGGTAGGCCTATATAAACCCCCCGGGGCCTCCATGCAAAGGGAGATGGATCCCTGCTAGTTTTAGACACCACATAGGGAGGAGAAGAGAGCAAGCAGAACCCTTCTTCCTCCTCTCGCCAAACAGCTCAAGGAGCATCGTGTAGCTACTTGTTCATCTAGTGACCATGCGGCGACCTCGCAGAGCAGCAGTAGGGGTGTTATCTCCACGAAGAGCCCCGAAGCTAGGTAAGATTCGCCGGCGTGCATGTCTTCGCCTCATCCCGTTTCTAGGCACCGGCGACGTCTTACTGGCTCCCACAATGATAAGCCACCCGTTGGCATATGTCGCACCTACCACCCGACATTTGGCGCCCACCGTGGGGCCAGGTGCACCGTCGTCCGGAGACCTGTTCTGGACGGGAACCCTCTTCCTCCCCCGCGAGCGTAGCCAGCCCGGCACGCCCGATGGCGCTTGCCATGACGCGCTGCAAGGCATCACCAACGCCTGCGCAGCGAGCAGCCTCGCTGATCTCCTCGACAAGACCCTCATCTCCGACGAGCTCGCCTCCAACGCGGGCACCGACCACCTCGTCAACCTCCTCGTCCGGCTCCATGTCTCCCGCGAGCCTGCTGTGGACTTGGAGTCGGTTGGCTCCACCGATCCGATGCCTGTCGACTCCGACACGGCCTCATTCGACACCTTCCCCACCAACGTCATGATCTACAACGACCCGCTTCCTCGAGCCGATGGCTGCGACGCTGTCACCACCGAGGTGATGGTCATCGGCCACAACGGCGCTGCTGATGAGAGCGCCCATGACGCCCCGCACATGGCGGTCCACGACTTGTCCATCCCCCTCCTAGCCGATGCCGACGCTGAAGCACTAGAGGCTCGCCGCCTCGCCCTCCTCACGGAGGGCCGGAAGTTGGTTTCCATGAGACGCCTCGCTGAGGCCCACCGACGCGAGGCCGACCGCGCCGCCTTTGGCACGCCGCCCCCAGGTGGGCCCAGCCGGGTCGGCGTTGTCAGACAGCGCGGCGCTGTCGTTGCCGCCACGTTAGGAGTCGACTGCCTAGTCTACGCCACTCCACTCAAGAACCTGCGTGCCGCCCAGGCGGCCGTAGACGAGCTAGACGGACTGGGGGCCGAAGAACTCCCCCACATGACCCGACGCATCCAGCAGCTGATCGATGCAGCCGCGTAGCGGCACGAAGCCGACGCCCGCGCGGAAAGCCCTCCCCCGCGCCGAGATCATGGCGCGACGTACCGGACGCCGACTGCGGGTAGAGACCGCGCGCGGCACGAGAAAGAGCCGGCTGCCAGCCGAAGCCAAACTCGGATCTCCATCGAGCGAGACGCAAAAGGCCGCCCTCAGGCCGTGGAGTGGCGGGGAAACCAGCCTCCGCCTCGGCCCCGTGGAGAGAGATATCCCACCCCTCTGCCTGTGGCGCATCCGACTCTCAGCGGCCGACTAGGTCGTCGCGAAGGAGTCGGCGAAAATGACGCCCGCCATCGGATCGACCGCCTGGCGCCATCCTTGGCGCTGGAAGAAGAAGACGATGTCGGTCCGCCTTGCTTCGGCCCCCGCATCCGCGACGAGCCCTTCCCCAAAGGGTTCTCGCTCCCAAGAGACACGCCCAAGTACAACGGCTCCGTGAAGCCGGAAGATTGGTTGATCGACTACTCCACAGCGGTTAGCATAGCCAACGGCAACCGGCGCGTTGCCGTGAAGTACGTGCCCCTCATGCTGCAAGGCACGGCGCGGACCTGGCTCAACAGCCTCAAACCATGCAGCATCAACAGCTGGCTAGATTTCACAGAAGCTTTCGTCCGCAACTTCACCAGCACCTACAAGCGGGCTCCCAAGCCCAGACAGCTCTCCATGTGCGTACAAGGCCCCGCCGAGCCAACTCGCGACTACCTCACGCGTTGGGCCGAGCTCTGCAACTCTTGCGAAGGGGTGCACGAGGTGCAGGCCATAGAATACTTCACAGCCGGGTGCCGAGAAGGCACCCTCCTCAAGCACAAGCTTCTCTGCGACGAGCCGACTACCCTCGATGAGCTTCTGGACATAGCGGACAAGTACGCCACCGCCGACTCCTCAATGAAGACCGAGCTCTGGGTAGACGCGTCCGGAAAAGTACTCAACCCGGCGCCCAAGACGTCGGCCGGGGATTCCGGTCGGCGCCCACACTCGAACGACCACAAGAGCAAGGGCCCGGTGCCGCCCTCCACCAGTCGGCAGGTGGTCACAGTCGAAGACGAGCAGCCCGAAGCACGGCCCGCACCCAAGAAGCAGAGGGGCGGCAGGCCGGCTTGGCAGCCGGCCTTCTCCTACGAGCAAACTCTCGACGCCCCATGCAAGTTCCACAGCGGCGCGAAGCCGTCCAACCACACAACCCGGAAGTGCCATTGGCTCACCCGAATCTCCAAAGGCGAAGGGCTCGCGCCGCCTCCGCCTGCCGGCCCACTACCTCCGGTTCTGCCGCCGCCGGCCGCTCGGCCCGCAGTCGGAGCCGTGCATGATGAGTTCCCCGACGAGCATGCCGCCTATATCGTCTTTACAAGCCAGCCCGAAGACCGGCGCAACAAACGCCGAGAGAACCGGGAAGTCAGCATGGTTGCTGCCACCCCCGCCGAGCACATGCACTGGTCAGAAAAACCTATCAGCTGGAGCCAGGCCGACCACCCAGAGGTGATGCCATCTCCCGGCTCTTATGCGTTGGTTCTGGATGCCACCCTTGCAACGGATAGACGCGCCACCCGCTTCTCCCGTGTGTTGATAGACGGCGGGAGCAGTATCAACATCTTGTACCGCGACACCCTGGAGAAGCTGAATGTCAAGACAAAGCAACTCATGCCTACTCGGACAGTGTTCCATGGCATCGTACCCGGCCTGTCCTGCGCCCCCATTGGCAAGATCAAGATTGATGTACTTTTGGGGGACAAGGAGCATTTCCGCCGGGAAGCGATCTGGTTTGAAGTGGTGGACCTGGAGAGCCCTTACCATGCATTGCTTGGCCGACCTGCCTTGGCCAAATTCATGGCAGTTCCCCACTATGCATACCTCAAGATGAAGATACCAAGCACCAAAGGCGTCATCACCGTAGCCGGCAATTACAAGGAGTCCTCTGAGTGCGCAGCAGCCAGCAGCCGGCTGGCCGAGTCTCTTGTGATTGCCGAAGAAAAGAAGATGTTGGACCGAGTCGTGGCCATAGCCGGCAAGCAGTCGGCCTTGTCCCCCGATCCCAAGGAGCATGATGCTCAAGGATCTTTCCAGCCGGCCAAGGAGACTAAGAAGATACCCCTTGACCCCGAGCACCCAGAGAGGTTTGTCGTCATCGGGGCAAACCTAAACAGCAAATAGGAAGGCGAGCTCGCCGATTTCCTCCGTGAGAATCGGGATGTCTTTGCGTGGTCCCCCAAGGACATGTCGGGCGTTCCAAAGGAATTCGCCGAGCACAAACTACACGTCCGAGAAGACGCAAAGCCAGTCAAACAACCCCTTCGCCGACTGTCGGAGGAGAAACGCAGGATTGTGGGAGAGGAGATAGCCCGGTTTCTGGCAGCCGGCTTCATTATGGAAGTTTTCTTTCCAGAGTGGCTCGCCAACCCGGTCCTCATGCTAAAGAAAAACAACAAGTGGCGCATGTGTATAGACTACACGAGCCTCAACAAGGCCTGCCCCAAAGATCCCTTTGCCCTTTGCCCTACCAAGGATTGACCAAGTGATAGACTCCACGGCCGGATGTGAGCTCTTGAGTTTCTTGGATGCTTACTCGGGGTATCACCAGATAAAGTTAAATCCGGCAGACCGCCTGAAGACCGCCTTCATCACGCCATTTGGAGCCTTTTGCTACCTGACTATGACATTCGGCTTGGGAAATGTCGGTGCCACTTTTCAGCGTTGCATGCAGAAGTGCCTCCTCAAGCAACTCGGCGGAAATGCCCACGTCTACGTAGACGACATTGTGGTGAAGACGGAGAAGCGCGGCACCTTGCTGGAAGACCTCAAGGAAACATTTGAGAACCTACGCCGGTTCCAAATCAAGCTTAACCCCGAGAAATGCGTGTTCGGAGTACCAGCCGGCCAGCTCCTAGGCTTCCTGGTCTCCGAACGCGGCATCGAATGCAACCCAGTAAAAATCAAGGCCATTGAGAGAATGGCGATTCCCACCAAGCTTCGAGACATCCAGAAGTTCACCGGGTGCTTGGCCTCCCTAAACCGCTTCATCAGCCAGCTCGGAGAGAAAGCTCTCCCCCTCTACCGCCTCATGAAGAAGGCCACTAACTTCGAGTGGAATGACCAAGCTGACCAAGCTTTCCACGAGCTGAAGAAGATGCTGGCCACACCGTCAGTCCTGGCGGCGCCGACTGAGAAAGAGCCCATGCTCCTCTACATTGCCGCAACCAGCCGAGTGGTCAGCACCATCATCGTAGTCCAACGCCCAGAAGAAGGCCGAGCCCAGCCAGTCCAGAGGCCGGTGTACTATTTGAGCGAGGTGGTGTCTACCTTGAAGCAGAACTACCCGCACTACCAGAAGATGTGCTATGGCGTGTACTTCGCCGCCAAGAAGCTGAAGCCCTACTTCCAAGAGCATCCCATCATGGTTGTATGCAACGCCCCGCTGGCCGAGATCATAGGCAGCCGGGATGCATCCGGCCGGGTGGCGAAATGGGCCATCAAGCTGGCCCCTTACGCGATCTTCTACCAGCCTCACACCGCCATCAAATCCCAAGCATTGGCCGACTTCCTCGTCGACTGGGCCGAGACCCAGTACCTGCCGCCGGCTCCCGACTCCACTCATTGGCACATGCACTTCGATGGGTCCAAGATGCGCACCGGCTTGGGAGCCGGCATCGTCCTCACCTCTCCCAAAGGTGACAAGCTCAGATACACGCTGCAAATCCACTTTGCCGCCTCCAACAACGTGGCCGAGTACGAGGCGCTCATACACGGGCTCTGGCTTGCCAAAGAACTCGGCATTCACCGGATCCTATGTTATGGCGACTCGGACTTGGTGGTCCAGCAATCATCCGGCGACTGGGATGCCAAGGACGCAAATATGGCAAGCTACTGCTTCCTCGTTCAGTAGATCAGTGGGTATTTTGAAGGATGCGAGTTCCTCCACGTACCGCGAGCCGACAACGAGCCAGCTGATGCTCTGGCTCGAATAGGCTCCACCCGGCAAGCAATACCAACCGGTGTCTCTCTACAACGCCTCCTCAAGCCGTCTATCAAGCCGTCTCCAGAGTCCGATTCCATCTTCGTGCCGCCTGACCCCGGCGCGGCCGGGTCCGGCTCGAAGAACCAAGCAGGTGGCCCGAGGACTTCGATAGTCGGCCAGGGGGTATCAGCAGGCGGCTCGGGGACTTCCGTAGTTACGCCCGACCCGGGGACTGCCTCACCCGGCTCGGGGACTGCGGTAGTCGGCCCGGAGACTACACCAACACAACAGGCGGCGGCCGACTCCATCATTTCACCGCCCAGCCCACCCGCCCTGGTCGCAGTAGCCGTTTTGGCAATAGAAGAAGTCGCAGCTCCGTCATGGGCTCAATCCATCCTCAACTTCCTAATAAACCAAGATATGCCGGCTGACAAAGTAGAGGCAAGACAAGTCCAACGCCGAGCCGGAGCATACACAATCGTCAACAGAGAGCTCGTCAAGCGCAGTGTCACTGGAGTCCTCCAGCGATGCGTCGAGCAAGAGAAGGGCATTGCAATCCTCAGAGACATCCACCAAGGAGAATGCGGCCACCATGCAGCCTCAAGATCACTCGTCGCCAAAGCCTTCCGCCATGGTTTTTTTGGCCGACTGCTTTGGATGACGCCAAGGAGTTAGTTAAACATTGCAAAGGGTGCCAACTCTTCAGCTCCAAGCAACACATGCCGGCTTCAGCACTCAAGACCATTCCCCTCACTTGGCCCTTCGCCGTTTGGGGACTGGACATGGTGGGCCCATTCAAGACGGCGCGCGGCGGCATGACACATCTGCTTGTCGCCGTGGACAAATTCACCAAATGGATTGAAGCAAAGCCGATCAAGAAGCTGAATGGGCCGACTGCCGTCACATTTATCGCAGATATAACAACTCGGTATGGCGTGCCACACAGCATCATCACCGACAATGGTACAAATTTCGCCAAGGGAGCCTTGGCACGTTTCTGCGTGACGCAAGGCATCCGGTTGGATCTAGCATCCATCGCCCACCCGCAGTCAAACGGACAGGTCGAGCGAGCCAACGGCCTCATCCTTTCCGGCATCAAGCCCCGACTGATCGTACCACTGGAGCGTTCAGCCGGCTGTTGGCTCGATGAGCTGTCGGCTGTCCTATGGAGTCTGCGCACTACACCAAACAAGTCAACTGGCTTCACCCCTTTCTTCCTCGTGTATGGTGCCGAGGCGGTCATCCCAACTGACATCGAGTTTGACTCGCCTCGAGTAACCATGTACACGGAAGCGGAGGCCAAGGAAGCACGAGAAGACGGCGTCGACCTGCTGGAAGAAAGCCGGCTGTTAGCCCTCAGCCGGTCCGCCATCTATCAGCAGGGCCTGCGCCGCTACCACAGCCGGAAGGTCAAGCCAAGATCCTTCCAAGAGGGCGATCTTGTGCTTCGGCTGATCCAGCGAACAGCCGGCCAGCACAAGCTGTCGGCCCCTTGGGAGGGCCCCTTAGTCATCAGCAGAGCCTTAGGCAATGACTCCTACTACCTGATCGACGCGCAGAAGCCGAAGGCACGAAAGAGAGACGACTCCGACAAGGAGTCGGAACGACCATGGAACGCCAACCTCCTCCGAAGGTTTTACAGCTGAAATGCAGTATGTATCACGCTAACTTTTGTACTAAGTACGAGACAATAGGACTCCCGAGGAGAGCTCGGGGACCGCCACCTTTTGTCTATAAATGAAAAGTATCATGCTTATGGCCTTGTCATTTGCATTCACTTTTTTCCGTCCGGCACCGGGTTCGACTAGTCGGCCCGGGGACTGCCGCCTGGAGTTATATTAGAAGTCCTACCCACAGTCAGACAAGTAGTGTGCCGGCTTCCAAGCCTTCTCTTGTCAAAAGTCACACTTCGAAGAACCGGCTGTCCGGCTGGCAAGAGTCAAGGGCAGGAACGGGTGCCCACATGAAAAACGGCTAGGGACTAACGGACTAATATAACAAAAGTCGGTTTTTCTCCCACCGCCGACCGGCTACCAGAGTAGCCGTCCGGCCGGCTTCCATTCACCTCGCTCCAATCTAAGAAAGCTCGAGTACTTGCCTTCCCAGAAGGGGAAGGCGGCAAAGGAAACAGCCTAAGGATAAAAAGCACGCGTGAATGGAAACCAAACATGCACATGATAATATTTACATAAAAGACCTTCAAAAGGCCAGCATTCAACATAGTTTGGATACACCCCCAGTGGGTGGAACTGCGGAAGCTTAATAAAATTGTTCAGAAGGCAACAAGCAGGAAAAAACAAGGACGGCAGATTAAGCCGGCGGAGCGACTGACGAGCCGGGCAGGTCAGTGGAGATGGCAGTGCCGGCTGGAGGAGTGGCCGGCTGGCGAACCTCGGCATGATCACCGCCTCCCGCAGAAGGCGCACTTGCGCGCGCCTCGTTGCTGGAGGCATGGTCAGGCTGAGGCTGGCTGGCTGTTCCACCGGCCGGCTCGACGTCTTCGCTTTCCTCTCCTCCGTCGTCTTCGCCTTCGTCGCTGGAGGCGATCTCTTCTGCCGAGTCTTCACCCGCCGCCGGGTCCAGCCCGAACCACTCCTCCGGCTGGGCAACGCCGTCATCATTAATCTCGGGAGCGAAGACGTTGATGTCAGTACACTCGGCGATTGTCGATGCGCGCTGAGCGATAGCCGGCCGCACCTCCGCTAGCTCTTCGTCGACCTTCAGCCGCCAGGTGCACAGCTGGTCCAGGTTCAGCCCCGGATACCAAGCTCAGACGAACTCCAGCGCCCGCCCAGCTCCAAGCCGGGCCGCCGACGCCTTTCAGGCCTCGAAGCGGCCAACCGCAACCTCCAGCCAGTCGGCAGTCCGACTCGGGGTGCGGGGAATCGTCTCGCTTAGCCAGAGGGCGGCCAACACCCGCGCTCCGGCGCGCTGGAGGCGGTGGAGCATACGATGAGCCGGCTGCAGCCGCGCTTGGACCGCCAAGAGTTGCTCTTCGAGCGACTGACTCGCGTCCGGCGCGACTTCAGCCCCCGCCTGCCGGTGCGCTTCGCGATGGGCCTCGATGGTTTGGGCGGCGAAGACGGAGTAGCCAGGAAAGTAGTCTGCACAGAGAATAAAAGGCAGCTCAAGTCAGTACACAAGTCAGGCGGCAAGGGGCAGGCAAGGAGCGAGGAAGGCGAATTACCGTCGATCAAATCCTCAATATGGCCGAAGCCTTCATTCAGCGCTTACCTGGTCTCAGCCCAGCCCGCCACTTCAGTCTCGAACTCGGCCTTCAGGGAGGCTTCATTATCCTGTGCCTTCTTCAGAGCCGCCTTATGGCTCTCCTCCTGGTCAGCCAACTTCTTGGCCAGGCGGTCACACTCCAGGACCAAGGCGTCGTACTCGGTTTCCTTGGCACGAAGGGCAGCCTGCGCCTCGCTGAGCTGCCCCCTTAAGTCGGCATTGGCTTCTGCGAGCACGAAAGACAAAAGAAAAAACCAGTAAGGTGAAGTCGTCAGGAAAGATCCGACCCAACTGCTCAGCAGTCGGCCCGAATCTCGGGGACTACACCCAGTGGGTGCGCTGATGCGCCCCCACAGGAGATGAACGAAACCAAGTACGTACTCCGGCTGCTGATCAGGTCTTTGGTTCTCCGACCCAGCTCCTGAGCCTGGGAGTTGAAGGCGGTAGAGCACAGGTTATGATACTCCTGGAAGATTAGACAGGAGGTGAGAATAAGGTAGTCGTCAAGGAAGATCCGACCCGACTGCTCAGCAGTCGGCCCGAATCTCAGGGACTACACCCAGTGGGTGCGCTGACGCGCCCCCATGGAAGAAATCAAGAGAACAAAGCAACCAAAGATAGAAGACTCACCCGGATGACGGCCCGCGTCGCAAGGAAATCCTGGGTGTATTGCTGCAGCGAGGCGGCTTGGGCCTGAAACCGGTTCCGAACCTCTTGGGCCGCCACATTCAGCTCGCCCATCCCGCCGCTGGGAGTCCACTCGGACGTGCCGGTGCTGGCCGCCTCCAAGGCCTCCGCCGTCTGGCCGGCACCCATAGCTCGCTGCGGCTCCGGCGCAGCGGTGCCTCCCCCTGTGCGCTGGCGCATTGCCGGCTGCACCTCGAGGCCGGCTCCTGCTTCCGGCTCACCCCCAGCCGGCTGCTCTGGCGCCGCAGCCGACTAGCCGCCTTGGCCCGCTCCGGTTGCACTGTCGGCGGTGCCCTCTCCACGAAGATCACAGAGTCCTCCCTCCGCTCCATCACCAGCGGTTCTTGGTCGACCTCCTCCAGCGGAGGCACAGGAATGTTGGGGGCCACGGCGCGGAGGGGAATGGCTAGCAGCGGAGGCTGGTTGTGCGAAGCCTCCGCCTCCGTCTCCGCAGATGCCGCCTCCGCCCGGGCCTTGGCTGCTGCATCGGCTTGCTCCTTCGTCGCCTGGGCGGCCCTTCGCTCCGCCGCCTCCCGCTCCTCCCGCGCCTCTCGTGCGTTCCGCTCCGTGGCCTCCCCGAGGTCGGCGCGGGGATCCACGCGGCGGGAGCCTGAAGACCCTCCAGTCGGCCCGACTATGGAGCCGTCCGGACCCCGCTCAAGGGAAAGCGGTGCCCTATCCGGCGAGCAAAGAAAGGTTTAGAAGAGTTTTCAATCGAAAATAAGAACAACAAAAAATATGTATCCAAGCATTCGACAACTTAGGCTGAGATCGCCTGCGGCTGCTTCACCGCCTTGCGGAAGCGAGCCGCCTTCGCGGCCACCTCATCTCGCTTGGTCGCCGCTGTGGAAGCCTTGGACTTCTTCGGCCGGCCGCCGAAGAGGATCGACATGGCCCGGCACTTCTGGGCGCCGCCGCCAGCAGCCGGCGCGGCGGACGAGCTCGTACCTTGATGATCAGGCGCCGGCTGGCGGCGCGGGGCGACTTCGACCTCGACATCATTCGGCCAGTCCTCGAAGCCGGCCGTGAGCCCCACGCCTCCGACCTCGTCGCTTTCCCCCACGATGGTGTCTTCCATGGCGGCCGCTCCCAAGTCCGGGTCGTCGGCGTCGTCCACCGGGCAGTTAGGGACGAGTTGGGGCTCTACCACTGCGGCCCCGGTCGTCGGCGGAAGGAGAGGGTTCTGCTAGGGGCAAACCGACTGATCAGAGGCCGGCTATCATGAGGCCGGCTACCAAAAAAAACTTACGACGGGCGGAGGGTTGGCGCGAGAGTACGGCCCCTTGCCGTACCGCCAATCCTCAGCGAGCTTGCAGTTGGAGATATAGTTCACCATGTAGGAGACCTCCGCATGAGGCATCTCCCTGGTGCTCAGCCGGCTTGGGTCGAAGCGGCCGCTCATCTGACAAACCATGTGAGGCCGGCTTTGGAGGGGAAGAACCCGGAGCTCCATGAAGGCGGCCACCAAGTCGGCTTCGGTCAGGCCCTCCGACTGGATCATCACCCGAAGCCGGGAGACGGCTGCGTTCCCGGCCTGAGACAACGACCTGGCCCGGTAGCTCCACGAAGGTCGCCTCCCAGCCGGCGGGCCGGCTTCATAAGCCGGCAAGTTGACGTAGTCGCCTTGCTGCGCGACATTCTTCATGTAAAAGTATGACTTCTGCCAGAGCTTCACCGACTGGATCATCGGGATGGGCGGGAACGGGTTGTTCTCGCCCGACCGCCTCATGGCAATATAGGCTCCGCAGGAGGCAGGCACGCCCACGACGACGGTGCCGAGTTTGCTCTATAAGAATTCCGCCCAGAGCTCGAGCATGGGGAGGACCCCAAGGAAGCCTTCGCACAGCGTGACGAAGGCCGACAGCAGCATCACCGCGTTGGGCGTGAGGTGATGCGGCTGGAGGTTGTAGAATTCGAGGAAGGCTTGGAGGAACCCGCTCGCCGGAAGGCCGAAGCCTCGCAGGCAGTGCGAGCGGAAGATCACCCGCTCGTCCTCCTCCGGTGCCGGCGAAATCTCCTTCTCCGATGCTAGACGAACCCGAACGAAGTCCTCGCCGGGCAGGCGTCGCGTCTGGTAGAGGAACTTGACGTGGTCCTCATGGACGTTGGAGACATCCCACGAGCTTGACAGCGCCATGGGGCAGCGCGGCGAGAAGCAAGACGATGCGGCGGCGGAACGGTGCGGCAAAGAGCTGCTGCGGGGAAGAGAAGAAGAAGGAGGGCGAGAAGGGGCGGAGTGAGGGAGAGCGCGCGACCTCTGCCGCTCCTCCCCTCCTACTACTTATAGACCGCGCGGCGGAGCCGAGGAGGCGCGGCATGGGGGAACGTAGGGATCAATTGCGCCCACTCCCCCACGTCCCGCGATTATTGTGCCTTGATGGCAGAATAGAACCGCCGCGAGAAGGCGAGTGGTCCATGTGGGCCGTGGAAGATCTGCGCTCAGACCGAGGCCTGCGAGTGGCGGGCCCGGGCCTGCGGCGGCGTCCCGTCGCGCGCGTACGTTGGCAGGATTTCCTCGCCACGTGGCCCGTGTTCCCGCCTACGAAAAATGGAGCTTTTCCGAAGACGGCGCGCACAAGCAAAGCCGGCCCCTCAGGATAGGAAGTTGACCAAGCTTCTCATCCCTTTATCAGCCTCGAAGCTCGCCCAGCTTCGGGGACTACTGTCGGAGTAAGTGACCACGGGTAGCCTAGTCGGCTCCCCCTGGCCTTTCTGAAAAAATTACGAGCCGATCCGGCTCTCAAGAATCCAAGATATGGGGCCGCCTTCCCCTGGCCGGCTGTCTCCCAGGCCGGCTATTGGGAAGCGGCCCGATTTCAGCCCTCATGAAGAAAGCCGTGGAAGGGCCGGCTCCGAGGAGCCGGTCGCGAGAAGGCCGACTCCAAGGAGCCGGCTCCCATAAAGCGGTCAAGACCGTACCCTCGAAGTCTGCATCCACATAACGGCGATGTGACGGGGCGTGGCTACAGTGAAGCCTGCCACCCCCGAATCCCAGAGCGCGCCTGGCACAGTGCGCCGTACGGGTGGCCATGACCCGTCTGGCGCAGCACTGTTGCCACATTGACCTTGATGTCATCCACGACGGGCTACCAGTACGGCCCACGGGTGGTGGCCCCTTCAGGCAGAGAGACACCCAAAGGCGGCCTGGCCTCCCCCAGTCGGCCCAAGACGGAGCTGGCTCTCTCCAGCCGGCTTGCCACCCCCTCGAAGGAGACGCCCCATTGAGGAGACAAGACGCGGTGAGGCTACAGTGGTCACCCGCCGGACGGCAGCACTGTAGCCACGCTGACCTCGGCGAAGCCCTCGTCACCAAGATTGAGCAACAGTAACCAGCCACCGACAAGGCCCTGGACAGTGGGGCCTGCTTGTCAACCAAGGAGCCGGTAGCCGGCGGGCCCCAGCAGCCGGCGCAGAAGCTGGAGAGTGAAGACACAGACGGCTGGGCCCCGCACCCAGCCGGATTACCATTGTACCCCTAGGGGGTAGGCCTATATAAACCCCCCGGGGCATCCATGCAAAGGGAGATGGATCCCTGCTAGTTTTAGACACCATGTAGGGAGGAGAAGAGAGCAAGCAGAACCCTTCTTCCTCCTCTCGCCAAACAGCTCAAGGAGCATCGTGTAGCTACTTGTTCATCTAGTGACCATGCGGCGACCCCGTAGAGTAGCAGTAGGGGTGTTATCTCCACGGAGAGCCCCGAAGCTGGGTAAGATTCGCCAGCGTGCATGTCTTCGCCTCATCCCGTTTCCAGGCACCGGCAACGTCTTACTAGCTCCCACAATGATAAGCCACCCGTTGGCATATGTCGCACCTACCACCCGACACCAAGTTTCTTTGGTATTCCACCTTTAAAAGTATAATTAGCAAGCATGGTGGAAATTTCAGCTTCCGGTATCTTTCTTTTATTAGTAACAATATCTTTCATATACTTAGCATAAGGATTCATTTTGAGCATATCAGTTAACCGCATACGCAAAAAGATAGGTCTAATCATTTTAGCAAAGCGCTCAAAATCCTCATCATCCTTTTTCTTGGATGGTTTGGGAGGAAAAGGCATGGGTTTCTGAACCCAAGGCTCTCTTTCCTTACTGTGTTTCCTAGCAACAAAGTCTTTCTTATCATAACGTTGATTCTTTAATTATGGGTTATCAAGATCAACATCAGGTTCAATTTCTATATCATTGTCATTACTAGGTTGAGCATCAACATGAACATTATCATTTACATTATCACTAGTTTCATGTTCATTACCAGATTGTGTTTCAGCATCAGGAATAGAAATATCATTTGGATTCTCAGGTGTTTCAGCAATAGGTTCACTAGAAGCATGCACAGTCCTATCATTTTTCTTTTTCTTCCTTTTAGAAGGACTAGGTGCATCTATATTATTTCTCTGAGAATCTTGCTCAATTCTCTTAGGGTGGCCTTCAGGATACAAAGGTTCCTGAGTCATTTTACCAGTTCTAGTAGCCACTCTAACAACATAGTCCTTATTCTTACTATTCAATTCATTGACCAAATCATTTTGAGCTTTAAGTACTTGTTCTACTTGAGTGGTAACCATAGAAGCATGTTTACTAATAAGTTTAAGTTCACCTTTGACATTGGCCATATAATCACCCAAGTGTTCAAGCATATCAGCACTGTGTTTTAATTCTCTGCCAAAATAAGCATTGAAGTCTTCTTGCTTAACCATAAATCTATCAAACTCATCTAAGCATGGGCTAGCAAACTTAGTAAATGGGATTTCAGCTTTATCATATCTATAGAGAGAATTTACCTTTACTACCTGCGTCAGGTTATCAAGACCATGTGTTTCTTCAATAGGTGATGGATTAAAACCATATATTTCTTCAACAGGCGGTAAATTAAGACCATGTATTTCTTCAATAGGAGGTAAATTCTTAACATCTTCAGCTTTAATACCCTTTTCTTTCATGGATTTCTTTGCCTCTTGCATATCTTCAGGACTGAGAAATAGAACACCCCTTTTCTTCGGAGTTGGTTTAGGAACAGGCTTGGAAGTTGGCTCAGGAAGTGTCCAATTATTTTCATTTGTCAACATATTATTCAATCGAATTTCAACTTCATCCGGTGTTCTTTCCCTGAAAACAGAACCAGCACAACTATCCAGGTAATCTCTGGAAGCATCGGTTAGTCCATTATAAAAGATATCAAGTATTTCATTTTTCTTAAGAGGGTGATCAGGCAAAGCATTAAGTAATTGGGGAAGCCTCCCCCAAGCTTGTGGGAGACTCTCTTCTTCAATTTGCACAAAATTATATATATCCCTTAAGGCAGCTTGTTTCTTATGAGCAGGGAAATATTTAGTAGAGAAGTAATAAATCATATCCTGGGGACTACGCACACAACCAGGATCAAGAGAATTAAACCATATCTTAGCATCACCCTTTAATGTGAACGGGAATATTTTAAGGATATAAAAGTAGCGAGTTCTCTCATCATTAGTGAACAGGGTAGCTATATCATTTAATTTAGTTAGATGTGCCACAACAGTTTCAAATTCATAGCCATAAAAAGGATCAGATTCAACCAAAGTAATTATATCAGGATCAATAGAGAATTCATAATCCTTATCAGTAACAAAGATAGGTGGAGTAGCATAAGCAGGATCATATTTCATTCTAGCATTCAGAGTTTTTTGTTTAAGCTTAGCTAATAATTTCTTAAGATCACTTCTATCATTGCAAGCAAGAAAGTCTATTTTAGTTTCTTCATCCATAACATAGCCCTCAGGCACAACATGTAATTCATATTTATTAGGAGAGCCTTCACAATCACTTTCATGAGTATTTATCAGTTTCAATAATTTCATTCTCTCTAGCCCTAGCAAGTTGTTCATCAAGAAATTCACCAAGTGGCACAGTTGTATCAAGCATAGAAGTAGTTTCATCATAAGTATCATGCATAGCAGAAGTGGCATCATCAATAATATGTGACATATCAGAATCAATAGCCGAAGCAGGTTTAGGTGTCGCAAGCTTACTCAAAACAGAAGGTGAATCAAGTGCAGAGCTAGATGGCGGTTCCTAACCTCCCCTCGTAGTTGAGGGATGAATCTTGGTTTTTGGATCTCTCAAGTTCTTCATAATGATAAGCAGATATAAATCCCAAGTGACTCAAAGAATAGAGCTATGCTCCCCGGCAACGGCGCCAGAAAATAGTCTTGATAACCCACAAGTATAGGGGATCGCAATAGTTTTCGAGGGTAGAGTATTCAACCCAAATTTATTGATTCGACACAAGGGGAGCCAAAGAATATTCTCAAGTATTAGCGGAGTCAATTCAACCACACCTGGAAACTTAGTATCTGCAGCAAAGTGTTTAGTAGCAAAGTAATATGATAGTAGTGGTAACGATAGCAAAAGTAACGGTAGCAAAAGTAATGTTTTGGTATTTTGTAGTGATGATAACAATAGCAATGGAAAAGTAAATAAGCAAAGAACAATATATGGAAAGCTCGTAGGCAATGGATCGGTGATAGAGAATTATGTCGGATGCGGTTCATCATGTAACAGTCATAACCTAGGGTGACACAGAACTAGCTCCAATTCATCAATGTAATGTAGGCATGCATTCCAAATATAGTCATACGTGCTTATGGAAAAGAACTTGCATGGCATTTTTTGTCCTACCCTCCCGTGGCAGTGGGGTCCTACCGGAAATAAGGGATAGTAAGGCCTCCTTTTAATAGAGTACTGGACCAAAGCATTAACACATAGTGAATACATGAACTCCTCAAACTACGGTCATCACCGGAAGTGGTCCCGATTATTGTCACTTCGGGGTTGCCGGATCATAACACACAATAGGTGACTATAGACTTGTAAGATAGGATCAAGAACTCACATATATTCATGAAAACATATTTGGTTCAGATCTAAAATCATGGCACTCGGGCCCTAGTGACAAGCATTAAGCATAGCAAAGTCATAGCAACATAAATCTCAGAACATAGTGGATACTAGGGATCAAACCCTAACAAAACTAACTCGATTACATGATAAATCTCATCCAACCACCGTCCAACAAGCCTATGATGGAATTACTCACGCATGGCGGTGAGCATCATGAAATTGGTGATGGAAGATGGTTGATGATGACGATGGCGATGGATTCCCCTCTCCGGAGCCCCGAACAGACTCCAGATCAGCCCTCCCGAGAGAGTTTAGGGCTTGGCGGCGGCTCCGTATCATAAAACGTGATGAATCTTTCTCCCTTATTTTTTTCTCTCCGAACACGAATATATAGAGTTGGGGTTGAGGTCGGAGGATCTCCAGGGGGCCCACAAGGTAGGGGGCGCGCCCAGGGGGCAGGTGCGCCCCCACCCTCGTGGATAGGGTGTGGGCCCCCTGGTCTTGATCTTTTTCCAGTATTTTTTATTATTTCCAAAATAATCTCCGTGAAGTTTCAGGTCATTCCGAGAACTTTTGTTTCTGCACATAAATAACACCATGGCAATTCTGCTGAAAACAGCGTCAGTCCGGGTTAGTTCCATTCAAATCATGCAAGTTAGAGTCCAAAACAAGGGCAAAAGTCTTTGGAAAAGTAGGTACGATGGAGACGTATCATACCTCGGGGGGAAATTGCTTCTGTCCCCCTGTGTTCGGCTGACGGGGATCTTGGTCATCGTCATCGCTTGGTGACCCCTTTCCCTTGTGTTCGGCGTTAAGCTTGCTGGCTTGTTTGAATACCCAACAATTTCTGTTGGTGTGATTGGCGGGTTTATTGGGGGTGCCATGAATTTGGCAAGGCGGATCAAGTATTCTATCTAGACTGGATGGGCCATTTCTATTTGCCTTGAATGCCTTTTTCCGTTGACCGGGTTTGGAGCCGCTGAATCCGGCGTTAACCGCCGTGTCTTGCGTTCCTTCATTGTTTTTTCGACGTTTGTGCTTGTCGCGTCGTGGCTTGCCATTGCCATCCCTGGTTTTGAAGGTACCAGGGTCGCTAGTGCTGTTGCTTCTGCGAGCAAGCCAACTGTCTTCTCCCGCACAAAAACGGGTCATAAGTGTGGTGAGGGCTGCCATGGACTTCGGCTTTTCTTGGTCGAGGTGTCGGGCGAGCCACTCGTCTCGGACGCTATGCTTGAAGGACGCAAGGGCTTCTGCGTCCGAACAATCCACAATCTGGTTCTTTTTGATTAGGAACCTTGTCCAAAGCTGTCGGGCCGATACCCCGGGTTGCTGGATTATGTGGCTAAGGTCATCGGCATCTGGGGGCCGAACATAGGTACCCTAAAAGTTGTCTCTGGATGCATCCTCCAGGTCCTCCCAACTACCAATATAATTTTCTGGTAGGTTGTTCAGCCAGTGCTGTGCTGGTCCCTTAAGTTTGAGGGGAAGGTATTTAATGGCGTGTAGATCGTCACCGCGAGCCATGTGGATGTGGAGAAGAAAGTATTCAATCCATACTGCGGGATCTGTAATGTTCATGGGTTTGAACCCTTCTGGTAACTGGTGCTCCATTACCTCATCAGTGAAGCATAGGGGGTGTGCGGCGCCCCTATATCGGGCTGTGTCACGGCGTAGTTCGGATGAAGTCCGTATGCGATTTTCGGTCGGGGCGTGGTTATATTTGCCGCGCTGGGGTTGGTAACCGTCTTATCACGCCGGGGCGTGCCCCCACGATCCATAGATTGATTTGGTTTGACCTGTTTTATTTTCCAGATCTTGTCATAGGTCGTATGTATACCCTCGAGCCGTTGTTTCTCTGCTTTTACGGCGTGGTGGAGCGGGCTGGTGTTCGGCCTGAGTTGCTGTTCTGCCCTGGCCACGTGGTGGTCGGTTGGGTCCGTCAGCCGCGTTATGTGCGAGCAGTATGGGCTCCGGTGCCTCGTCGTCGAATTGGGTTAGCAGTTTACACCGCGGGTAACTCTTTGTTGGGTGTTCGAGGCCGTACACTTCGGCTGCCAAGACATTAGTCCATCTGTCGTTGAGCAGATCTTGGTCAGCTTGCAGCTGTTGCTGTTTCTTTTTTAGGCTTCTAGCCGTGGCTATTAGTCGGTGCTTGAAGCGCTCTTGCTCCAGGGGTTGCTCTGGCATGATTAAATCCTCATCGCCGAGGCTCACGTCATCCTCGGAGAGTGGCAGATAGTTGTTGTCCTCCGAGTCTTCGTTCCCTGCTTGCTTGTCGGGATCAATTTTCCTGTCCTCCCGGTCGTCCTGTTCGGATGTTGGCCCGATGCGGTTTTCTTGGTCTTCGGCATTGTCTGGAGTATTGATGTCTCCGGTGCCGGTATTGCTGTCTTTTCCATGGCGTGATTTAGAGCGGCGCCGCTGACGTCGGCGCTTTGGTTGTATCTCAGGAGGTGTATCCTCGACTGGATTTTTCTCGTTATCGTCGTTACCCCCTTTGAGTGTATCCACCATGTACACGTCATATGAAGAGGTGGCCGTCCAGCGTCCAGTAAACGGCGGGTTTTGGGCCTGCTCTTCTCCGGCATCGTCGTCCATACCGTCGATGTCTTCGGAGCCGTAATCGAGCATATCGGTTAAGTCCTTAACAGTGGCTATGAAGTGGGTGGTTGGTGGGACGTAAAATTCCCCGCTCTCAACCCCTAGTCCGGGCTGGGCATAGTTCGGACGTTGCCCTCTATAATGACGAGGGATCGCATTAAGTCCAGAGCCTCTCTTAGAGGTGAGGTTCGACCAGGGAGAAGGGAGTTGTGGGGTACGGCGGGGGGGAGGACTCTTTGGCCGAGCTCACATGATGTTGTTCCGAGGGTTCGGGTTCACATGATGATTGCCGGTGACGATGCTTCCTCCGACTCTCCCATACTAGGCTTAATAGCCGCAGAGAGTCCGGCGAGCTTGGGAATCCCGTCTTTGGACCTGGAGACGCGCTCCAGATCTAAGTCCAGAGCGAAGGTTGGGGTCGCGAACCCTTGGAAAATAAAGTCTCCTTGGATATCAGCGACATAATCTAGATTTCCAAAACTAATCTGGTGACCTGGGGCGTAGCTATCGATCTGCTCTAGATGGCCAAGCGAGTTGGCCCGTAGTGCGAAGCCGCCGAACACAAAGATCTGGCCAGGGAGAAAGACCTCCCTCAGGGAAGCATTGTTGTGGATGACTGATGGAGCCATCGAACCTTCTGGCGACGACACAGCAGAGCTCTCAATGAAAGCACCAATGTCGGTGTCAAAACCGGTAGATCTCGGGTAGGGGGTCCCGAACTGTGCGTCTAAGGATTGATGGTAACAGGAGACAAGGGACACGATGTTTTACCCAGGTTTGGGCCCTCTTGATGGAGGTAATACCCTACGTCCTGCTTGCTTGACTTTGATGAGTATAGGGGTTACAAGAGTTGATCTACCACGAGATCATAATGGCTAAACCCTAATTGTCTAGCATGTATGATTATGATTGCCTCTACGGACTAAACCCTCCGGTTTATATAGACACCAGAGGGGGCTAGGATTGTATAGAGTCGGTTTACAGTGAAAGGAATATTCATATCCACACGCTAAGCTTGCCTTCCACGCCAATGAGAGTCCCATCCAGACACGGGAGGAAGTCTTCTGCCTTGTATCTTCATGGCCCATTAGTTCGGCCCACGTCACACAGTCCGGACGCCCGAGGACCCCCTAATCCAGGACTCCCTTAGGGAGCCAATATATCTTAATGATATGGTTGGTTTTACCTTCATGAACTTCCGTAGTTGTGGATGCTTGCTAATAGTTCCAATCATAAGAGCATAGAATTCCAGGTAAGGGATGACATACTAGCAGTGGCCTTTCCCACATAAAAAAACTAGCCATCGGTCTGGTAACTTAACCAATTGCTTAGGGACAATTTCGCAAATCCTACCACCACTTTTCCACACTCGCTATACTAACTTAATTGTTCTTTTATTAAAACAGCACCTAACTTTTATTTTTCACGTTCTTTGTTATCTTGCAAACTTATCCTACTACACCTACAGAGTGATTTTAGTTTTATTAATTGTTTCTTATTAATTGTTTCTTTGTGCGCATAGAGTTGTGGTCGATAGAACTTGAAGAGAATATTAATTCTACCTTTAGCTCCTCGTTGGGTTCAACACTCGTACTTATTGAAAAAGGCTACAAACGATCCCTTATACTTATGGGTAATCAGTGGCCATCGCTCTGATCCACTCCTCTAGGAGGGAAGGGAATATCCAAGAGGTTGGCATCGTCGCTTGATACGTCTCCAACGTATCTATAATTTATGAAGTATTCATGCCATGTTTACAATAATTTTATATGGTTTTGGTATGATTTGAATGGAGCTAACCCGGACTGACGCTGTTTTTAGCAGAACTACTGTGGTGTTGTTTTTTGTGCAGAAATAAAAGTTCTCGGAATTGGACGAAACTTTTTGATGATTTTTTGGAAGAAAAGAAAATTAATGGAGCAAAGAACCACCAGAGGGGGGCCCCTGCTGCCCAGAAGGCACCAGGGCGCTCCACCCCGTGGCGCGCCCTTGTGGGTAGTGGCCCCTCTGAGGCCCATCTTTATGTGAAACCGACGCCAAAAAATCCTATATATTCAGAAACCCCCGAAAGCTAACCTAGCTCAGAAGTTCCGCCGTTGCAAGCCTCTGTAGCCACGAAAAATCAATCTAGACCCTATTCCCTCACCCTGCTAGAGGGGGAAATCATCACCGATGGCCATCTTCAACATCCTGGCGGCCACCATGAAGAGGAGGGAGTAGTCCACCCTCGGGGCTGAGGGTTTGTACCAGTACCTATTTGTTTAATCTCTGTCTCGTGTTCTTGATTTGGCACGATCTTGATGTATCGCGAGCTTTGTTAATATAGTTGGATCAGATGGTGTTTTCCCCTCTCTACCTTGTTGTGATGAATTGAGTTTCCCTTTTGAGATTTTGTTATTATCGGATTGAATACTTTTATGGATTTGAGAGCACTTGATGTATGTCTTTCTATGAATACCCGTGGTGACAATGGGGTGTCATATTGATTCACTTGATATGTGTTTTGGCATGAAACTCACGGATTCCCGAGGTGACATTGGGGTAATCTATGCATAGGGGTTGATGCACGTTCTCGTCTTTGTTTCTCCGGTAGAAATCTTGGGGCACTCTTTGAGGTTCTTTGTGTTGGATTGAGTATTATGAATATGAAGTTGTTTGATGCATATCGTATAATCTATTCATGGATACTCGCAGTGATTGGAGTATCTAGATGACATTAGAGTTGGTTGATGTGTATCATTTGGTGTTATTTTAGTACGAACTCTTAGATAGATTGATCGGAAAGGATAACTTGGTGTTATTTTAGTACAAACTCTTGGATAGATCGATCGAAAAGGATAACTTGAGGTGGTTCCATACCCTACAAAAAAATCTGTCTTATGTTCTCCGCTAGATAAGAACTTTGGAGTGATTCTTCATCACACGTTGAGGGATGGTTATATGATCCAATTATATTAGCATTGTTGAGAGATTGCACTAGCGAAAGTATAGATCCTATGCCTTATTTTCAAGCATTGCAATACCGTTTGTGCTCACATTTGTTACTTGCTACCTTACTGTTTTTTCATTGTTCCTATTACAAAAAACAATATCTACTATCATTATTACACTTGTATCACCATCTCTTTGACGAACTAGTGCACCTATATAATTTATCATTGTATTTGGTGTGTTGGGGACACAAGAGACTCTTTATTGTTTGGTTGCAGGGTTGTTTGAGAGAGACCATCTTCATCCTACGTCTCCAACAGATTGATAGGTCATCCACTTGAGAAAAATTTGTTACTGTCCTACAAAAATCCGTGCTTTGAGGCCCAACACGAGTCTATAAGAATAAAGTTGCGTAGTAGATATCACTGCCATCCGCTCACACTTATTGTCGCCCTTGTGATGCCATGGCTCCTGCCAAATCCAACCCAGCGAAGCGTTACAGATCCGGTATGATACTAATATGGAATGTAGTTAGGTATGGTTGCATTCGTGCTAAGGCAAATAATGCAACTACTTAATGTGCCAACGACCTTAGCTAGAATAACGACAAATGATGCCATCACGTAACTTTTAGGCTCGAGAAAAGGTATAAGTTAGTTATTTAATAAACTATTAATATGAAGTGATACTAAGAACCGAGCAATGCTCTGTTGATCAGAGCACATGTAAGTGAGCTCATCCAAATGCAAAAAAAATGATTATGTCCAATTATAAGGTAACTGTTGGAGATGCTCTTAGAGGCGCAACTTGTGCCTCATTTCTAGCTTAAAACATGTTTTCACTTAGTTTTTAGCTAATAATAATTAAGCGATGAAACTTTTACCTTTACCTAAGCTATTTTCATTCAATGGACTAACCACACCTTCTTACATGAGGTGCACATGACAAGCGATTATTCCCAGTAAACCACCCCTTAAAAAACACATGAAGAAGGCCAAGCCTACCGACGTGCATTGGGTTGGGTTACAGGGTGATGCCCCGTGATGCCATTATAGAAGGTCACAAACAATTCAGGACGAGCCCAAAACCTCAAGAGTTCCATGGACATAAAACACATATGACATGGCAAAATTGTAAATATGACCATACTCCGATGGCAAAACCTAAACGCCCCTTAAAAATATCTGGCATTGGCACGAGGTCTGGAATCTTCACTCGCCCCAATCTCCGACGACCCAAAACTCTATTCAGCTTTTTTCCCACGCCTCCGACTCCCCATGGGAATAAACACCTCTTTCCTAGTACCCGGATCCCCCACAAACTTTCATCTCCACCACCCCATCTCCATCCCTTTTCGATGGCGCAATATTATCTTAGCCTTCCTATCGAGTTCTGTTTACTTTGTCGTCGTGTCGTTGACGGTTGGTCTGATCCCATGGACGCCTCCGCTGGAGCCGGATCTGACAATTCCCCCAAACTAACTCCATCAACAGTCAAATAGGAACGAGAAACCCCCAATTCATATTAGAAAATGGATCTCAAGTGAGACATCCACCCATTCATTATACCATTGATTCCCCATTTGGACCCCAAACCACCTAAGACTGGCAAAATCACTCATTACCTTCTTTAATAACAACCCTATATGGTCCCTTCTCCCTCTCCAGGAATGGATCCACCACCGCCGCCTCCTTATCCTTTTCCATAAACACATCCATGCACCCTCTCGCTCATGTTCTACAGGCAAGCCTCTAGATCTGTCACTCTCTTCAAAATATCCATTCATGTCTATGTATGCCCAATAGTGCGCCACTCCAAGGCGGGGTGGCCATCACTCTCGATCCGCTCCTCCAGGAGGGAAGGGAACCTCTAGGGGGTTGGCACCATCTCCATCCCCTCGCACTTACCGCCACCCTCGAGACGCGATGGCTCTTGCCAAACCCAACCCAGCGAAGCATTACGGACAAATCCGTTATGATACTAATATGGAATGTCGTTAGCTATAGCCGCATTCGCGCTAAAGCAGAATAATGCAAGTATTTAATTCGACAACGGCCTTAGCTAGAATAACGACAAAAGATGCTATCACGCAACTTTTAGGCGCAAGAAAAGGTATAGCTTAGTTATTTAATAAACTATTTGTTAAATGACGTTATGCATGTGCCATGTACTATAGTTATCTAGCCCAAGTTCTCTCTTATCTCTCTATTAGTTTGATTAGGGTTGTACCTAAGGGCGTAAGCCATGCATGCATTCCTATATATATGACACTAGATGCCCGTAATACAATTATGTTGCATAAAATCTCTTTCTACATGGTATCAGCCAACTAGCGATCCTCTACCCTAGCCTTTCGCACCCTAAACCCTAAGGAGTCGCCATCGCTAGTTCTTCAAGTTGCCGTCGCCGCTGCCTCCTTGCGTAGCCGTCGCCAGCCACGACGCTTCGACTGCCACGGGGTGGGGGGGGGGGAGGGGTTGTTGAATGACGGCATGCATGTGCCAAGTACTATAGTTATCTAACCTATGTTATCCCTTATCTCTCTATTAGTTTGATATTAAGGTTGTACATAAGGACGTGGACAATGCATGTAAATGCCTTAAAAATGATTATGTCCTACTATAAGGCAGCCGTTTGAGATGTTTGTAGAGACATTATCTTATGCCTTATTTTCTACTCCCTCCGTAAACTAATGTAAAAGTGTTTAGATTACTACTTTAATGATCTAAACGCTTTTATATTAGTTTACAGAGGGAGTAGCTTAAAATAGGTTTTCACTCAGTTTTCTAGCGAACAACAATGAAGCGACACCCGAAAAAAAGGAAGGAGGCCCAGGCCTACCGTCGTGCATTGGGTTCACAAACCATCGAGGCCGAGCCCAAAAGCTCGAGAGTTCGGCGAACATAAACCGCAGACAGTGTGGCAAACCTGTAAATAGGACCATACCCCGATGGCGAAGCCCGAAACACCCCTTAAATATCTGGCATCGGCTCGAACTCTGGAACCTTCAGTGGCCCCAATCTCCGACGACCAAAAACTCTATTTAGATATTTTTTTCCCACGCCCCCACGGGAATAAACACGCCTCCTTCCTGGCACCCGGCCGGCTCCCCCTCAAAATTCTCAAATCCACCAATCTCCCCCCCCGTCTCTCACCCCAATTCCATGGTGCAATAGCAGCTTCGCCGCGTTTCGCTTCCTCGCCGTCGCGCCGTCGACGGTCCGCCTGATCCCATGGACGCCTCCGCTGGAGCCGGATCCGGCAATGCCCCTTGCGCCGGCGCCGGCGCGTCGTCTTGCTGCTACTACACCCTGCTCGGCATCCGTAAGAACGCCTCCTCCTCCGACATACGCGCCGCCTATCGACGGCTCGCCATGGTACGTGCGCTCCTGTCCTCCGCTCCTCCGCGCGCGTGGGTGCTTGATCGGTTTCCTTTTCTTGTTCCTTTCGTTTGGTCGGAGGAACTGACGTGCTAATCATCCGACGTCTTGCTCTGACCGTGCAGAAGTGGCACCCGGATCGGTGGGCGAGCGACCCCGGCGCGACGGGCGAGGCGAAGCGGCGGTTCCAGCGGATCCAGGAGGCCTACTCCGGTAAGGCATCGCGAGCTTCACGTTAGCCCTAGCACGCGCGAGATTTTGATCGAATTCTTTGTCGGCGTTGCAGTTTTGTCCGACAAGGGGAAGCGGGCCATGTACGACGCCGGCCTCTTTGATCCCCTCGACGACGACGACCAGGTGGGCGCTCTGGTTTCTTTCCCCGTGCTTATTGTCTCGTCGAAATTCCCTCGATTATTATATTATTTATTGAAAACAAGTGGGAAATTACCCGCTTCTGTCCACCGGGGACAGACCGACGTACAATGTCCCTGAAATTTTGCTCTTGCTTTGGACGGCCAGGATTTCTCGGACTTCATGCAGGAGATGCTGGTGATGATGGATAGCGTGAAAAACGAGGTAGGCGCGACCGCTGACCCAACTACCCTTGAGACAACATTAGTTTATAATTGATCGTAATCGTGATTAGTACCTTTGTTGAACGATTTGCTATCACATCTCGTGCAGAAGCCGGACACTCTCGAAGACCTGCAGAAGATGCTGGATGACATAGTCAACGGCGACGGCGGTAGCCGCGCCACTGCTGGTGCTGGTGGTAGCGGCGGCGGCGGAGGCGGTGGCTGCGGCGGTCGCGTCCCACCGGAGGCCAACCGCAGAACTCGTGTCGCCCCTTACCCGCAGCCTTCGCGAAGGTGATGGACGCGCCGGTGTACGAGATGTGCACACATCGTTGCGCCTGTAGGAGAGAGATCAGAGCAAGAAGAGAGCAACCAGCGTGAAAAAACCATTAGCACATCAGAATTGTTGCTCAATCCCCTTGTCGGGGTGGTTACAGCTTAGTGTTTAGATCATCTTTGATGACAATTGACGCCGTCGATCTGTTTAATTGTGTTACTTTAGCTGGTTGGTGCTTCGGTCGCGGCCAAGAATTGGCGTGGATGCGCGACAGCCCAAAGATTCCATCATCTTTCCGGACATTTCGATCCTCAGTTAAATTTGTTCTCCCAATTGTTGCTCGAATATACCTCATCTCCATTAACGTTTCCCCTTGTGGTGAGTCCTGTCCTGTGTGTGTGTGTGTGTGTGTGTGTGTGTGTGGTCTTTTTGGCCTGCCATTACGAGTACCACAGGCACAAACTTCCCCATTGTCTTCCCTACCAAACGCTTTGCCGACTTCGGTAGTTAGCTGTAACCAGAGATGATTCTCGTGCTTGACGCTCTTGTCTCGTGCCGTGTCGTGGTGCTCGGATGCCCTTGTATTGTGCTATCGGAATGATGGTTCTAGCGAGCCGATGGTAACACAAGCCCACTGACTGGTGTCACACTGGGATTTGCATCTTGGCGTTTGCGAGTCGAGATCAGCGGCGGCGACGTTTCTCTTCTGGATGGCTCGGCTCGTACGAACGAAAACGAGCCGGTCCTAGCAAGTTGCGTGGCGCCATCATCCGTATTTACCACCACGCTGGATGATGCTCCAATTTTGCTGGGGCGCGAGATGGTTTGGACCAGAGGATTTCTCTGGGAATGGCGTGGAGAAATATCATCCGAGAATGGCCGGGGACCTATCATGTCATGTCATGTCCAAGGACGGGCGGGGCATCTCTTCGTACGTATCGTTGATTGGGTTTGGACCGGGAAAAAGCAAAGTGGTGGACGCGAGCGTTTCGTGGTCCACCGATTGAACGGAACCTCAATGGATGATGTATGGACGCGGTTTTTTTAATGGTTCTTTTTAATTTCTCTTTAGAAAAGCCAAGATTAGGACGGGCTGATTCGAGATACTTCCGGTGCGGGATCTCCTTTGTTGGGCAGGTTCAGCACCTTTCCCCCTCTACTATTGATTATTGATATCGAGAGGCGTACAGCGCCGGTGTTTCCTGAAGTATCCGTACGAGGGATTACAAAATATCCACGCCCAAGCGAAGCAGCTCCCATAGCTCGCCTCGAACGATCCGGCGACCTACCCTGCCGGAACAGTTTAGTTTATTTGCGGGAGGGTTTAGCCGGAGACTGGAACACTCTCGCTGGTTTTTCTTGCCGCCATGCTCCGATTTGGTAACGCGAGCTTTGCTGTCCGGGAGTGGCAAGTTGCGTCGCGTCATGCTCGGCCGTCTACGGGTTCTGGAACCTGCAGATATGAGCTCCTACTAACGTCTCTCGTTGATATGAGATCACTTCTGTTGCTGTCGCCTCTGGCGGTGTTGTTGCTCGACGTCGCCCGTTGCCGTCGCGCCTTAAACTTTCCGCCTTTGTGCAACTTGACCCCGTCCATTTTTGCAGCGGAGGCCGAGGTCGATGTCTACGTGAAAACGGGTGTGCAAACCGAGCCAGCATGTTTGCACTGCGCGAGAACATGCACGAGGTGAGCCACCGCCACACGTTGTACAGCTTGACAACTTGCGTGCTTTCCCGCAAAGAGTTAAAGTAAAATAGAGAAGAAGAAAAACGACAACAACCTGCGTGCTTGCACTTTTACGATGAGGATGAGCACAAAACAGCTCGTTTTCTCACTCTGCGGGCGCCAAGTTGTGCCGTGCAGTGTGCGCGGTGTTGTTTGTCGGCAAGGTTTTCTTCGAACAATTTTGTTTTGTGTCGGTGAAACAAAAATAAGCATGAGCAATCAAGGGATTCTTTGATTCGCAGGGTCTAAATCAGAAAACTGAAAACACATTTTTTTTTTGAAAAATGAGAAGGTGGCTCAAGGCCTACCTTATATTTCCAAAACAGGCACATGGCCTGGGAAGGTTCGGTTACATGGTTTGTATGATGCACCAGGGTGCAAGGCCACAAGCAGCCTAGAACAAGAGAGAGAGAAACCAAAAGGCAAAGGAAAAGGAAGAGAAAAGGAAAGGAAGCTGTCCTAGCCGTCAATCAAATTAGCCCAATAATGCAGATTATCTTTGTCTCGCTGCTTTCTAACTCTGTTGGACCAAAGGCGTATCAAATCAGCTGCATGGAACCTAAGATATGGCATGCAACCTAAGATATGGCTTCATCCAGCACTTATTGTTGAAAACTCTGTCATTCCTAGCTTGCCAGACGGTGACTGCACAAGCCGCAAAAGCAACATTCCATTTATGTTTGAAAGTAAGTTGATCCGCTGCCTGACGAACGAAAGTCTGGATATCAGGGGAGTGCAGAGCCAAAGGACCCAACAGGAGCCTGTGCCAGATGGTGCTGACCGGACGGCATCGAAGCAACAAATGATCAGCCGATTCAAGGGCTGGGCATAGATCGCATCCAGCGTCAGAGGCAACCACTGACCAGCCATTCCGAGCCATATTGTCTCTTGTGTTCAAATGCCCCCGGAAGACAAGCCACAAGAACACCCTATGCTTTAGTGGTACAATGGGATCCCAAACCCACTGATCGGGAGCCCAACGCAAGCCGCGGAAGGTGAGCAACCTGTAGAAAAAGCCTGTGCTGAGCCTGCTGCCAGCCATCGAAGAGACTCGGGTGTCGAGGAGCGTAGAGGCAGGGGTAACATTTTCCAGTAAATGATCCGAGGTGAGCAACTCTTGAGTCGCCGATTGGGAAAGATTTGGGTGGAGGCACAAATTCCAACCTTCCACTGTCAACTGGGACTTAACCAAACAATCCTGGTTGCAAGCGAAGGAGTATAAGACCGGAAAGAGGTGTCTCAGCCTGCCAACTTCCAACCACTGGTCATGCCAAAAGGAGACATGAGAGCCGCTGCCCATAGAGCAGCGAGAGGAAGACATGACCAAAGGAATGCAGCCCTTAAACCCTTTCCATATGGCCGTATCTTTGTGGTTGCTGCTCAAGGGTACACTGGCCTTGCAGTATTGTGACGCAAACCAACGGTAGCAAGGGATGTCTGAGGATTGGAGGATTTTTGCTACAAACTTGCAAAGCATAGCCTGGTTATGGGCGTGTAAATCTCTGATGCCCAGACCACCGTTGGCACGGGGCAGTACCACCTTATCCCAAGCCACCAGGCACTGACCACCCTTGATGCTATTCCTGCCTTGCCAGAAAAAAGCTCAAAGGAGGCCTTCTAGCTTGCTAATTGATTCCTTAGGCCAGGGAAAGCAAGTCATGAAATAACTTGGTATGCCTGCCAGCACCGAGTTGATGAGCGTGAGACACCCTCCCCAGGAGAGAAAGGTGGCCATCCAACCAGAGAGACGACGATCAACTCTGTGAATAACCGGGAGTACCATGCCATGCTTGATCTTGTGCAGAGAGAGGGGCATCCCCAGGTAAGTACATGGAAAGGAGGAGATCGGATAGCCCAGCGTACTAGCAATCTCAGCAGCCACCTCCGCAGCAACACAAACCGGCATGAGGGTGCTTTTGTGGAAGTTAATGGACAACCCAGAGAAGTCTGAGAAAGCAGTTAGGATGTGCTTGATCATAGTAGCCTGCTGCACATTGCCCTGGAAGATAATCATCGTATCATCCGCATATTATAGCACTGGAAAGAGATCATCAGACCCGAGCGGATGCAAAAGGTTGCCGCTCTGGAAATGCAAGCAACATAATCTTTATAGCACATCAGCAAACCAGTATAAAGAGATATGGTGATATGGAGTCACCCTGCCTAAAGCCCTGCTTTGCTTGGATGGGAGCACCCACCTCACCATTCATCAGTACTCTAGAGCGTCCCGTTGAGAGGAGTGCATGGATCCACTGTATCCACCTAGTAGGGAAGCCCCTGATGCTCAAGATTTGTGTAAGGCAGTCCCAGCTGACAGAATCGAAAGCCTTGCGAAAATCCAGCTTGAGAGCAATGACAGGTAACTTCCGCTTGTGTGTTGTTTGTATCATTTCAGCAGCTAGAGCAAAGTTCTCCACAATATATCGTCCTCTCAGGAACCCTGACTGCAAGGAGTGCACCAAATCTGGTATGCGCCTCTGCAATCTGTTTGTCATGACTTTGGACACCAACTTAGGAGCGCCGTGTACCAAAGAAATTGATCGGAAATCACGCATCTCCAACGGTGTATCCATTTTTGGCAGCAACGTGATGAAAGCAGAATTGATACCGTCGAGAGCGACACGGTTGGCGTGAAAATCTTCAAAAAATTGGAGCAGGTCATCATTTAACAAATTCTTAAACGCCTTGTAAAACTCATTAGTGAACCCATCCGGGCCCGGACTTCTATTGTTGGATGCACTGTCAATAGCATGAACAATCTCTGCCCAAGAGAAATCACTAGCTAGCTCGGAGAGGTCGGCGGAGCTGTACAGGTCGTTGAGCTGGACTGTTGGCATAGAAATAGCAGGTTGGCCCAAGATATCGGTGAAGTAGGCGGTAGCCAAGCTGAGCTTATGATCATTTTGGTAGTACTGCACACCATCGTGCAAAAGAACCTTTATTTTATTTCTTCTCGCCTGACAATTTGCCGCTGCATGGAAGAAGAGGCTATTTTCATCACCGGATACACACCAGCGCAGCTTGGCCCGACGACTCCACAGAGCAGTCTGCCACAAAATCAGTTGTTCCGCCCTGGCAGAAGCTGATTCACAGAGAACTACTTCAAGCATAGACAGCAGCCTCCTTTCCTCAACAACATTCAAAAAGCTGACCACATGTTTATTGTTTGCAATGAGTGCCTTGAGGCTGGACTGTCGTCTGCTCCATTGTCGTAGGGCAGCCCGGATCCTTATCATCTTAAAGTTGATGAGCGATGCAGAAGAAGAAATACTCCTGGTGCCACGCGACCAGCAGTCCTGTATAATGCTCCTGGACTCCTCCATCTGAAGCCAATGGTTCTTAATTCTGAACAGCTTGCTTCTGGCCGTCTCAGTCTAGAACTGAACCAAGATGGGTGTGTGGTCGGAAGTTGTAGCAGGCACACAAGAAGCAGAAGTATGCAAAAAACTTAAATTCTAGGCGGCTTTCACAAGAACTCGGTCCAGCCGGACAAGAGTGGGGGAGGATCTTTTGTTGGACCAAGTGAACAACCTATTGTCAAGCTGGATATCATCCAACCCATGCTCCCTGACCCAGCCATTAAACATCTCCATAAGGTTCCAGTTGGTATGACCGTGGGACTTTTCATGAGCAAAACGATACATATTGAAGTCGCCCAGCACAATCCAAGGCAAACCTGGCTCTGCTGCAACACTAGACACTGCTTCAAAGAACACAGCCCGATCATTGCCCGAGCATGGAGCGTAAACAATAGTAAGCAGAAAGGAGCTGGCAGAGGTTGCTGATGATAATCTGACAGTGACATGGCACCGATGAGCGCACACGAGCTGACCAGTAACATTACTAGAATCCCAGGCAACCAAGATTCCACCAGCAGCTCCATCCAAAGGCATGGCAGTATGATCCTTGTACGATGCGGGCAGAAAAGATCGCATCTTAAAGAGGGAGAGAGAGGGCAGCTTTATTTCCTGCAAGCATACAACACTAGGGCAGCAAGAGGTTATAACATCACGAACCAGCGAGCACTTGTCATCATCACCAAGGCCGCGTACATTCCAGTTTAGGATCTTCATAGTGTAAAGGAGAGCACACCACCCAAAGGAAAGAAATAGCAACACAGATGCATGCTTGAGAGGATGCAAGAGAGGTAAAACATTGATTGAATTGATAGAAGCTGATACAACCGACGACTCACATAACACAACATGACGTACACTATAACACACAGATAGACAAAGGACATCTGACAACAACTAGCAGACTAACGAAGAAGAACAATGCAGACTAACAGAAGCTTAAGCAAGACAACAACGTAACTGAACTGACGAGCCCAAAGGCATACAACAGCATAGGTTGGAGAACTACACATTGGGGTTGTCGAGGACACGCACAGAGGAAGCAGAGGAGTCGCTGGAAGCAGAGGAGGCCGCCGCGTCAGAGGAAGTAGCCCGGGCCCTGACTTGGTCGAGGATGGTAGCAGCGTTGATGCCACATTGATATGCAATTAGCTTCAGCTGCCCCTGGTCAGCGGTGCCGGAGTTGCCGCAAGGGGCAGCTCCAGGAGGCCAGCCACCGCTTTCGCCTTCTTGCGGCGCGAGGAGGAGGAGCCGGATCTACGGGGAGCGCCGCCGCTCAATCCGGACTCAGAAGCCGCCGCCTTTCGCTTGGACGCACGCTCGACAGAGCCCATGTGCATGCCGTCGTACGCGCTACGAATGCGCGGACTCCGCCTGGGGGATGATGCAGCCGCCCGCCAGACGGCAGCTGGAGATGGCGGATCCTCCACCCCCTACATCTCTGGATCAGCAACAGCAGGCTGGATGTTGAGATCGAGCATGCCACAGCCCACGGCACGCGGCTGAGCGGGCGCATGCCCAACAGGAGGAAGCAGCTGCAGGGTAGGCGGAGCAACGTGGAGGTCGCCGGTAGCGGGTGGAAGAGGTGGATCGCGACAGCTACAAAACACTGTGGCAACGTGCGGGGGAAGCGCAGCGCACGCCCCGTGCTTGAGATTAGTAGCCTCGACAAGGGAGGCTTGACCGCAGGGGAGGATGCCAGGCTCAGGCCGTGGGACATGGCTGGCAGGCCACATGCAGATGGGCCGGGTGGTTAGGATTTGATGTGCTTGGAAGTGGGCATGGGTTGGGAAGTGGGCTGCAGCCGGGAGAAGCAACTCCTCCGAGGAAGAGAGGAGCGGGCCGACAGCAGGTAGTAGGCTGGAGGGGACGTTGGGCTTTGGGGGATATTTGCTTTCGACAGAGGGCAGCAGCGGCAGAGTGCGGGAGCACAGACTGCCGTAAAAAAACATGGGCCAGAATTTAAATAGCAGAGACCTGCAACTTTCCCGCGCCAAGGAAACCGTGAGGTAATTGAAGCAGGGGAAGGATCCGTCATCCACCATCAGCAGCCGCACCGGAATGGAGCCATGCACCGCTCGGCGGGAGCTGAGCTCTAGCTTGAAGGAGAAACTCATCTCCTCAGGATCAAAGGAGACGACCGCCCGCGGCGACCGCACGTCAGCCGCCAGCAACGAGGAGTGAAGGCAGAGATGTGCCTCATCCTCGTGGCCGATCTGAGCCAGGGTGGGGATGGAGAAAGGAGAGGGCTTGATCAGCTTGGGCTTGACGGCGATCTTGAGCATGGCTAGGCAGTCGCCAACGGATGCCATGTGGGGATGCAAAAAAGCTCTGAAAGCCCGGTCCGCCATTCCTTCGCCTCCCCCCGAGAGATCGAAGGAGGATCTAGGGTGGGCGTGCCCTTGCCTTGACGAAGTAGGATGACGCGATCCGCCGACGCCTTCCTCCCCAACATGGCCGACGGGCCGTGGTGGGGCGGTGGGGGCTCCCAGAGAACGGGCCATGTCCCAGATCTTGTTGATGAGGACATCAGCGTAGATGCTGTTGCTGTCAACATGGTGGAAAGTGACGTGGTGCGGAATATGATGCAGAGCTTCCACCTTGACAAGAACGAAGATACTTGAGAACTCACTGCCATGGAGGCAGGCGTGCTCAAGCCTGAAAAGGTTGGCGAAGCCGGCGACACTAGCCGCCACACCCTGCCTGTTCCAAAGCTCTAGCGGCATCTTCTCCAAAGAGAGGCTCACAACGTGACGATAGGAGAAGGAGAAGGCATTGTCACCCGCATTGTGCGGCAGTATCCATACCGAACGGTTACCCAAGAAGATAGGGCTAGCCCGCATAGTAGCTACATGCTCAGCCTCCCGCTGGAAAACTACAAAGACAGTGCCCACTGCACAACCGGCGAACCGGATGGGCGTGATGCCAAGGTGGTGGCGGAAAACTCTCCGGAGCCAAGGAAGGAAGCAGGCCTGGGAGGGGTGATGTTGACAAGGCAGACGATGGAGTTTTGGTCGGCGACCATAGGGTAGTGAACATCGAGGGAGGTGGGGCAGCCATGCACAACAGGTTCCATGGCCGCAGAGGTCAGAGGAGAGGAGCTGGAAGGGGGCGCGAGGATAGTGGAGCAGGTTGGAGAGGCGAGAGGAGATGAATGCTGAAGGCACACAAGGGCATGGGGATTTAAGGATGCAGGGTTGCTCTTGGGAGGTCGCATGAAGCGCAAAGGGCATTGAGAGCGGTCATGGCCAACCAAGCGACACCGCCAATAGACAACCGGATCCCGGCAATCGCGCCGACGGTGGCTATAGGAAAGGCAGCGGAAGCAGCGTTTGTGCAAGTCTTTAGGCTTACCAAATCTAAAAAGAGGATTTGGCATGGTGTGCGAGACTACAGGAGAAGGTCTAGCAGCAGAAGAGAGCAACGCATCCTTGTATGGAGTGCAACCATGCACAGACAAGGAGGAAGAAGGGGAGTCAGCAGAAGCGTGACCAGTAGACCCAGCGTTGTTGGAGCTGAGAACAGCGCGCGATTGGCCAGGAGGGGGTGGCGCTTGCAGGGCAAGAGCGCTTAGCGGGGGAAGGCCGCCGAGCACTTGATTGCACTCAGCCACGCCATTTCATGGAACGGGCCCCGTAGCATGCAAACCACCATCCGAACCCCCGAAAACCAGGGCATGCAGAGGCAAGGCAATCGAGTGGACACCACCAAGGGCCAGAATGGGAGGGCACGAGCGAGGACCAAGAATCGACGGCCTGAGCGAGTTGGCTAACCACGTACGATGGCGTGCACCAGAGGCGCTAACGAGAGGTGCAGACGACGCGTCGTGACGGGCAGAAGTGGCTAAGCAGGAAAGAGACATGCTAACCCTAATGATACCCGAACTCCAGAAATCGCGGAGCATGATCTCCTTAGCAATACACTTGTGAGCGACCTGGAACAAAAAAGAGCCAGGCTGGCCTGGCCTGACACGGTAGTCATTGGCGAAACCGCCAAACTAGCTAACCAGCAAGGTGGCAAAAGCCCTAGGGGTAAGCAAAATGCCTTCGTTGAGAACGACGGCGAGCACGCTGGCGGGCCGACTACGGCCAGCCACCGTCTCAACGGAGCCGCACCCATACTTGGCCAACATGGCTTTCTCGAAGCTACAACCATCCATGGATCCAAAGCCAGACAGAACCGGAGAAGAGTGCGGGAAGGGGCTAGGGCGACGCGAGCAATGCATCAAGGCAAGACAACGCATGCATCAAAGACGGTGGCGGCACAACTCACACGAAGGAAGAAACCAAACTTGGAACAGCTGCCTGGTTGAGGAAGTGCCCGTGGCAGATGGAAAACCTCTAGCTATGCGGCGGAGCTCCTGGGCAGGGTGGCTGTCGTGCCTGGAGTGGCACACGACAGATGAGTGGACGCCGAGCCCACGTGGGCACGGCGGGTGGAGGGGTGGTACCGGGAAGGCAGCCGGCGGTGGAGCTCACGCCTCCCTAGGCACGGTGGAGCTGCTCGGGGCTACATCTGCTCCTTTTCCTCCATACTCGGGAACCGCTTGTTCAAGCACAGACGTGCCACCGTGGTACAATACTGAAAACACATAAAATTTGTGGAATTGAATGTTCCCTTTGATTCACGATACTTTCAAAAATATGGGGTGCATCGGTGTCCTCCTGAGTCATCACCATGATTACTATACCATTGACCTTGTTACCGGTTTTTTTCTTCTTTCTCGTTGAAGTGTTCCGGCATCCCCGTGAAGTAGTCACCTGTGTCTGGCCATATGATGATGGATGTCGTCACACCAAGAGGGCTCTAAGAATATATCTCCATCGTCATAGGAGCAAATCCCAATCTCGAGCTATCTAGTCTCTTGTCAAACTTTTCGATGGACCTGTAAGTTGTCGTTAGGATCACCTAGTTATAGATGAGGTTTGAGCAACCCCAAAGTCCATCGTGTGGTAGGAAGTGACTACGATACTCTCATGGTCCGAGGAACTAAAACACATGCTAACGCTCCGTGTTATAACAATTGATTTCAGACAATAATATTTCAATGCATAACAAGCAAGTTTGGGTCCATTCAATATGACCGTTCTCCTAATGTCATATTCTCAGTGTTGTTTTAGGGATATCATTACTCTTAACAATATCCTAAGAACCGGAAATGAGATCACTAGCAACAATTGAGCCAGTCTTAGAGGTAAGACTAGGAACCTATACTTTTACCATTTATCATTCCACAGGTGCATATGACTTTTCCACTGAACCACATATTCCAGGATCATATCAGTTATAGCATGAAATATAAACTCTTAATTATGAAAATGGAAATATAATAATACAATATTATTGCTAATGACTCACATATATAGGGGGTCAATCATAGTCCTTTCAATAAGTAATAGTTTCAAACCCAACGAGGAGCAGAAGGAAATGCAAGTGGTTTTAGCAAGGTATTTTCTGCAAGCACTGAAATAGTCGGTAACAGGTAGTTTGATAGCAAGATAATTTGTAATGGACAAGTAATGGTAATAGTAAATAAAGTGCAGCAAGGTAGCTTAGTCCTTTTGTGGAAAAGTACATGCCAAAATGGTCTCTTATAATATGCAAAGTGTTCTTGAGGGCACATCAGAATTTTATCTAGTCACTTTCATCATGTTGGTTTGATTCGCATTCGCTACTTTGATAATTTGATATGTGGGTGGACTGGTGCTTGGGTGTTGTTCTTACTTGAACAAACCTCCCACTTATGATTAACCCCCTCGCAAGCATCCGCAACTACGATCAAAGTATTAAGATAAAATATAACCATAGCATTAAACATTTGGATCTAAATCGGCCCCTTAAGAAGTAGCGCATAAACTAGGGTTTAAGCTTCTGTCACTCTAGCAACCCATCATCTAATAACTACTCCACAATGCATTCCCTTAGGCCCAAATATGGTGAAGTGCCATGTAGTCGACGTTCACATGACACCACTAATGGAATCACAACATACATATCATCAAAATATCGAACACATATCAAGTTCACATGATTACTTGGCCTCAAGAACAAAAGTAACTACTAACAAATAATATGCATGCTCAATATCAGAGGGGTATTAAATAGCATAATGGATCTGAACATGTAATCTTCCACCAAATAAACCATATAGTAATCAACTACAATATGTAATGAACACTACTAGTCACCCACAGGTACCAATCTGAGGTTCCGGTACAAAGATTGAACACAAGAGATGAACTAGGGTTTGAGAGGAGATGGTGCTATTGAAGATGTTGATGGAGATTGGCATCCCAAAGATGAGAGAGTTCTTGGTGATGACGATGGCTTCGATTTCCCCCTCTGGGAGGGAAGTTCCCTCGGTGAAATGGCTCCACCGGAGGGAAAAAGTGCTCCTGCCCAAGTTCCGCCTCGATATGGTAGCGCTCCATCCCAAAATTACTCTCCTTATTTTTTCTAGGTCAAAATGACCTATATACCGGAAGATGGGCACCTGAGGTGGGCTGGGCTGGCCACAACCCACCAGGGCACGCTTGGGGAGCCTGGTGCACCCTGGCGTCTTGTGGTCACCAGGTGCCCCCCTCCGGTAGTTATTTTCCATAGTATTTTTCATATATTCTAAAATAATTCTCTGTGAATTTTCAGCTTATTTGGAGATGTGCAGAATAGGTGTCCTGGCGTAGCTTTTCAGGACCAGAATTCCAGCTGCCGGTATTCTCCCTCTTTGTGTAAACCTTGCATATTATGATAGAAAAGGCATTAGAATTACTCCATAAAGCATTATTATGCATAAAAACATTATAAATAACAGAAGGAAAACATGATGCAAAATGGACATATCAACTCCCCCAATCTTAGACCTTGCTTGTCCTCAAGCGAAAAACCGATATCGAAAAACATGCCCACATGCGTAGAGAGAGAGAGAGAGAGAGAGAGTTGTTGATAAAAACAAAATACAAACATAGTAGCATGATGCTTATTATTATAACTGCAACAATCTTTATTATAAAACTTTTTCACATAACTTTATCATATAACTTCTCATGAACAAGTAACAATTCATCACAACATCAAAGTAAAAGCATAAACTCTGTTGAAAACAACAAACTGTGTTCTCAGTCAACTTTGCAACTACAATTCATCATATTTTCAGGAAGGGGCTCGTATCAGAGCCTTTTGGCAAGTCCACATACTCAACCATCATTTAATCTTCTATGATTGCTAACACTCACCACATACACATGAGCAAAAAGTTTCAACCAGACACAAAGAAAGGTAGGGGCTTATAGTTTTGCCTCCCAACTTATTCACCTCAAGGATGATGTCAACAATAATAACTCATGCTCACTCATATTCAACTGGGTATATGTGCCTACGTCTTTCCCCACCGCATGATGCTTGCAAAAAGAGAAAATAAAAAGGAATAGGGAAGAATACTTTGACTCTTGAGTGAAAGATAAATACATAAATTAAAAGGTAGGCCCTTCGCAGAGGGAAGTAGAGGTTGTCATGCGCTTTTTGGTCTGTATGCTCAATCTGTTAATGCAAAAGAATGTCATGTCATATTGCCCCTTATGATAGCAACGTTTATTATGTAGTCTGTCGCTTTTATTACTTTGCCATCACAAGTTCTTACAACGCTCAATTTTCTCTTACACTAAATGATCAAACACATTTAGAAGCAATTTTTATTGCCTTTTTACACCGATGACAACTTACTTAAAGGATCTTACTCAATCCACAGGTAGGTATGGTGGACTCTCAAAACATGAGTTTGGGCTTTAGGTTTTTGGATGCACGAGTAGTATCTACACTTAGTGCGGATTTTTAGCTAGCAAAGATATTGAGCAAGCACCACATGTTGAAGGATCTATGATAGTATAACTTCTGTGTGAATATGAAAAAACATAAATCATTACACTGTCTTCCTTGTCCAACATCAACAATTTTGTCATATAATAATTAATGGGGTCTCACAATCATAAAAGATGTCCAAGATAGTGTATTTGCATGTGAATCTTCTCTTCCCTTATTAATTCTTTCATGAGTTGCATCATTGGTCAATGCTATGTTTGTCAACTTTCAACAAATTTTACCACTTGTACTTTTTCTTATGTGATGTCATTACTTAACATAAGATTAACATATGATTATCATTATTTTCTTTTATTTTGTTTGAAGCATAAAAGTAAAGAAGCAAAACTCAAACTAAACTTTATTATATAATTATCACTCAATTACAAAGATGGATAGATCACGAAACTAAGACTCGAGAATAGACCACGCTAAACTTTTATTCAAGTAATTCATGGGATAACTAAAGATCAAACTAAGAAAGATAAATGCAATAAAAGTGATGGTGATACGATACCGAGGCATCTCGCCCAAGCTAGGCAAAAGGCAAGGGGAGTGCCCATACCATGTACTCAAGTCTCCTTTGGTGGTGAAGATGAAGGTGGTGGAGCTTGTCCAACTTGCGTCAGAGGATAAAATTATCTTCCCTTGGGCCATTGACCTCCTGCTCAAGGTTTAGTATCTTTTCGCATAATGCCTTCTTTTTTTCCTGCAGACAATGAAAAGGGATAAACTGGATCTTAGGTTTCTTTGCTATATTAGTGAGTCTTGACTTCTTGAATTCCATGTGCATGTACCCAGGTTGAGGTAGTGGGGCTTCATCTTCATCTGAGCTTGTCTCCTTTGTTCCCTTCAAGTCATAATCTTCTTCCTCTTCCTTGGTCCAACTGTAGCGCTCCACATCCCCATAAACCTTTGGGTTTGCAATAGAGTCTGCGACATAGCTCTCTCCCTCCGAGTCTTGAGATGACATATTTTCAGATCTGTCAGAAAAACAGCACGAAACAAGAACAGAGGATTTCTTTGCAATACGGTGGGCAATATGTCCGGGGGGTATATAAATATTTTTTATCTTGGAAAACAAGAAAACGGAAGGAAAACGGGGTCGGGAAGGTTCCCGATGGGGGAACAAGCCACCTGGGTGCGCTAGGAAGGGCAGGCGCTCCCTGGTGTATTGTACCCACCTCGGTTGCCTTCCTGGTTGTTTCTTATTTTCTTTATTTTCCTAATATTCCAAAACTGACAAAAAAAATTTTGCGGATTTTTCGGAGTCCGTTTACTTAATGTATCACGTACCTCATCTTTTTTAGGGTTTTGGAGTGTTCTGGAAGGTTTCTTTTATGTGTTCCTCCGGTGTCATTGTTTGGATAATATTGGTTTCAACATTAATAGGCGTACCTGAGATATAGTACTTAATCCTTTGCCCATTAACCACCTTTGATTAGTGCCTTCGGCATTATTGATCTTAATTAATGTCTCCAGAATGATAAACTTCTTTGATAATATAAGGTCCTTCCCATTTGGAAAGAAGTTTTCCTGCAAAAAATCTAAAACAAGAATTGTACAAAAGAACATATTCACCAACTTTGAATTCCCGCTTTTTGATTCTTTTGTCATGCCACCTTTTAACTTTTTCTTTGAATAGTTTAGCATTTTCATAAGCTTGGGTTCTCCATTCATCTAGCACTACAAAAAAAAGACACATCCGTGACATTTTGGGCCGAACGAAATTTTTTCTGTCATACATATGACACTTCTATGACGATAATTGTGACAAAACCCGGTATCATCATAGCTGTGGTGGGCTCCTACTTCTATGACAAAAAATCATGTCAGAAAATGGGCTTTTTGTCCTGGGTGGGCCGGAGACGCAGCTGCATAACATTCTTTGGGCCGTCCATGACAGACAAAACCGTGGTAGAAGCGAGGGCAAGGAAAATTTCAGGGAGTTCCCGGTTACAGTGGGAGGTCGGGGGCCGAGCGATGCGCGTTTCTCTCGTACACGTACGCGCGTGTGTGCGAGGCGTTGGCTCTAATTGAACCCGAGCGAGGCATTGGGCTCTAACTGAACCCGAGTGATTGCACTGCAGGCTACGCATTACTGAACCCGAGTGATCGATCGATGGCTGTTAACTGAACCCGATCGAGTGATTCCTTCGCTACTGCTGCTAACTGAAGCCGATCGATTGGATGAACAGTGAGCGTTGCGGGGGGGGGGGTGGATGAACTGTGAGCGGTGGCGTTGCCTCTGGATGAACAGGACCCCGTGGTGTGGTGGAGGGCTGGATGAACAGTAGACGGTAGAGGGGTGCCCATGGAGGGGTGGTTGAACAGGACCCCGTGGTGTGGAGGGCCGGATGAACAATAGACGATGGAGGGGTGCCCGTGGAGGGGTGGTTGAACAGTAGCCGGTGGAGTAGCGCGCGGTGGAGGCTAGATGAACAGGAGCCCCTGGAGGTTGGAGGTAGTCGACGGTAGCCCGTGGAGGCTGGAGGAGCTCGACGGTGGAGATAAACAGTATCCCGTGGAGTCCCATTTTGCGGTACGCCACACCCCTCCCGATGAACAGGACCCCGTTTCGACCGTAGGAGGTCCGTTTCATCCGTTTTGCGGTACGCCACACCCCTCCCGATCAACAGGACCCCCGTTTCGACCGTAGGAGGTCCGTTTCCTCCGTTTTGCGGTACGCCACACCCCTCCCGATCAATAGGACCCCCGTTTCGACCGTAGGAGGTCCGTTTCCTCCTTTCTGCGGTACGCCAGGCCTCGTTTCCATCGCCTGTTCCGTCCAAGCCCTCCCGATGAACACGACCATGCATTCCATTTCGACCCAGCCGGTTGGCTCCCACGTGTTCCGTTGCCTCCCGATGAACACGACGCATTCCGTTGCCTCCCCATGAACACGACACATTCCGTTGCCTCCCCATGAACACGACGCTTTCCGTTGCCTCCCCATGAACACGACGACGACGCTGTTTCTCCGTTCCGACCCGACCATGTACACGAGCCCTAGCCGTACGTATGCGCGAGTAGGCGTTCGAGACCCTGCCCGTATGTACACATACATGGTCGTATTTTCTTTCTTTCACCCTGGCTGCTGTACGTACGTGTACATGCTACGTGTGCGCCTCTACTACGACACGTGGCGCCTCTACTACGACACGTGCACGGCTCTACATCGACCAATATATATGTACACGTTCGCGACCAGAATGACAATGCTATGTATGCTTCGACCAGGTGGGTCCCGACTGTTAGGCACTTCCTTGCGTGCGAAGATGTAGCTAGTGGGTCCCAGCAGTCAGGGGGGCGAATCGTTTTTTTTTGCCCGGACGCACTTCCTTGCGTGCGAAGGTGTAGCTGGTGGGTCCCAGCAGTCAGGGGAAACATTTTTTCGCGAAATACGGTGGCCCATCTGGTGGGTCCCCGCTGTCAGGTGGAGGAATAATTATTTTGCACGTAATAAGGAGGCACTTCCTTGCTGCGGCCGTGGACCCAGCTGTCAGCCTCTCCACGTACAGTCCACGTCCGATGGAAGCTGTTCCTTGACCACGTTGACCACGCCGCGCCGAGAGCACCAGGGCGGTGGACGACGGCGAGGCCTAGGAAGGGGACGACGCGTAGCCGGGGAAGACGCGACAGTGGATGCCCACGCGTAGAGGAGTATGAGGGTTCACTGGTTCGCTGCGGTGTGAGGCTGCTGTCGCCGCAGAATAACAGGGGGTGTGGGTGAGTAGAGGGATGGCCTGGCCAGCAGTGGGAGTAGTAGGGGGCGGTGAGGCCTCCGCTGCATCGCAGCCGGCCACGGGAGGCAGGAGCACGAGGCACGACCGGCGCTGGTTTGGGCGGCTGGAGCAAGAAGACCATAGGTTGAAGAAGCACTACGGCCGTTGGATGGACATCGTACGGTCACTGGAGCTAGAATCGTGCATATTGACTAAGTTGACAAAGCCCTCCGTCCCCGTCAACTTAGTAGGCCCACAAGTTAGCCTGCCACTATACTGGGTCCCAGCTAACATGGGGAGTATTCATTTTTTTGTGCATAATAAGGAGGCACTTCCTTGCTTGTGAGGATATAGCTGGTGGGTCCGAGCTGTCAGCGGCGGTAACGTTTTTTCATGAAATACAGAGGCCCTTTCGGTGGGTCCCTGATGTCAGGTGGAGGAATCATTATTTTGCGTGTAATAAGGAGGCATTTCCTTGCGTGCGGCCGTGGACCCAGCTGTCGGCCTCTCCACGTACAGTCCACTTCAGATGATGTGGGTCATTGACCATGTTGACCAGGCTGCACCGAGAGAACCAGGGCGGTGGACGACGGTGAGGCCTAGGAAGGGAACGACACGGAGGCAGGGAAGACTCGGCAGTTGTTTCCCACGTGGAGGGGAGTACGATTGTACGAGGGTTTACTGGTTCGTCTGCCGTCGCCGGAGAATAACATCAGGTGTGGGTGAGTAGAGGGATGGCTAGGCCAGCAATGGGAGTACGGTGGGGCGGTGAGGCCTGCGCGGCAGCAGAGCCGGCCGCGGGGAGGAGGGAGCAGGCAGTCCCGCCGGTGCTTGTTTGAGCGGCTGGAGCAGGAAGAGCAGAGATTGAAGAAGCACGACGGCCGTTGGATGGCCATCCAACAGTCACTGCTTGTGCGTCAACCTTTTTTAGGAAAGCCTCAAATCTGTGGAAAACAGCATACAGCCCATCCGCCATTATTTCTAATAATTTACAGCCCATTTGCTAATTATTAAGGTTTTTTTGGAGCCCATATTCTTTTTGTTAGCATTACAGCCCATATTGTGGCCATGGTTAAAAAATTATACGAAATTTTGCATATTTTGGTGCGATCCGAACTGTTTTTAGAAATAAATGTATATCAATATAAAATCCAACAAATTCTCCACGCATAAAAATTAATGTAATTTAAAATCTCAAAATGAAAAAAAAGATATTTGAAACTAATTGCGGGTTTATGTGTTTTAAAAATGTACAACCCATTTCTCATTACTGATGGGGCCATTTTCTCGGCCATCCGAATGAAAGCTCTCCTTGTCTTTAAATATTTGCAGCCCAACAGGCCTGACTAAGCGACTTACTTGGCAAATCACAAAAAAACTGGGCTGTGGCTGTGGACCCAGCTGTCAGCCTCTCCACATACAGTACTCTTCCGATGGAATGTCGTTGACCACGTTGACCATGCCGCACCGAGAGCAACAAGGTGGTGGACGACGGCGAGGCCTAGGAAGGGGGCGACGCGGAGCCGGGGAAGACGCGACAGTGGATGCCCACGCGGAGAGCAGTACGAGGGTTCACTAGTTCGGCTGCGGTGTGAGGCTGCCGTCGCCGCAGGGCCTGGCTAGCGGTGGGAGTAGTAGGGGGCGATGAGGCCTCAACGGCAGCACAACCGGCCACTGGAGGCAGGAGCAGGCGGTCTCCCCGGCGCTGGTTTGGGCGGCTGGTGCAAGAAGAGCAGCGATTGAAGAAGCAGCAGCACCGTTTGATTCAAATCCAACGGTTACTGCTGCTAGAATCGTTTGTTGACTAAGTTGGCAAGCCCTGCGTACGCGTCAACTTAGTAGGCCCACAGGTCAGCCTCCCAACCGGTGCGCCCCAGATGTCAGTGGGAGGAATCATTTTTTTCGCATAATAAGGAGGCAGTTGATTGCGTGCGGCCAGGTCAACGGAGGGAGTAGGCTGGGCCGGGGAAGCATGCGCGGCATCATAGCGGGCCACAAGAGGAGGGAGCAGGTAGTCTCGCCGGCGCTAGTTTAGGCGGCTAGAGCAGGAAGATCAGAGATTGAAGAAGCACGTCGGCTGTTGGATGGACATCCAACAGTCACTGCTGCTAGAATCGTGTATTTACTGACAAAGCCTTGCATAAACAAGTCAGCCTCGAAATCTGTGGCGTGTACAGCCCATTTACTATTATTTTTATAATTTTTACTCATTTTCTAATTCATATGGAATTTATTGCAGCCCATTTTCCATTTGTAGAATTGCTGGCCATTTTCTGGTCAGTTACAGGATCAAAAAATTAACTAAATATGTGGGAAATTTTGAAAATTCGTAAATTTTTGCTGGGGAACGAAATATTCTTAATCCAAAAATTAATAGCCATACTAAAACAAATTTAAAAATAAATTAGTACTATGTCATGTTAAATCCAATGAAATACGTATAAGATATCACTGAAGAACAAAAACAAAAAAGGTAACTTATATCCCATTTGCTATAATTTTTTTGGATTTTTCAACCCCTTTTGATATTACTTTTAACAGACATTGACCATACACTTAAGCCAAGCCGGAATGCATCCCTCCTTGTCTTGAAAGATTTGCAGCGTAGTAATTCGGAGAAAACAAATAGGCCTAGCTTAGGTATTCTTCAAAAAGAAATACTGGGCTACCTATTTTCTCAAAGAACTGGTGCATGAGCATTTAGCTTTATTTATTTACTTATTTATGTTTAGGGGACCATGAGCATGTACCTGGGCCGGATTCATGTGAGAGCCTCCCTTCCAGTTAATTATGGGCTTCTCTATTGGGCCTTCATCAGTGGGCTGTATGTTATCAACAAGTGGAAAATGTGTTCCGTACGAAAAATAGTATGCGCTACGTACGGTACGGGGCACTAAAGGATCGAACCGTGAAACGACTTCCAAAACATTGTATTTTTCGTTCTAACAACACATTTATTCAACCAACAGACGAAATATACTATTGATTGTACATTGAAAATAGCAGCAACAGAAGCAGTAAGCAGGCCAGAAGAGTGAAGACGCAGCTCTCTCTTCCAAACCAAACATCAGCCATCATTACAAAAGGGCTACCAAAAAAGAACAAGTGTATGCATCAAACTAAATAAAGATCCTACTACACCATGTGTACGCATCTAACTAACTGGCTCAGTTAGACGTTACTATTTATTAAGCTGTGGAGATTGGCTGACGGCTTGAACCAGATGGGTGCCTGACGGGGGAAACTCCAGCCAGCAGGTCGAAGTCTGATACTTGCGACCCTCTCTCCTACTTTGGGCTGCAGAGCATGGCGACACATATCAGGGTATGGTGCATGCAGAGACGCATGGTACGCTGTGTACACACAGTTTTTCCTGATGAACGAAACCGCGCTGCCATCATGATCCTTGTCGTCGGTTATCTCCTGGTTAATCGGATAATTCAGTCCGACAAACAGAGAGCATGTACCAAGGCTACTTACCAGCCTCCAGTCAAAAATTCCTGAAGGCCCAGAGAAGCTGGGATCCTGCTCAAAGACCTTGCAGTGATTGTATTCCGCGAAACAACATGTCCGGTACGTGCGTATGATCATCAATCTTTCGCCATCGTCTGATCGAGCCAGGAACCACCTGCAACTGCCATGCCGCTTTTCTTTGAAAGGTTCTGGGATTAGAAAGGGTAGGGACACCAGGCGGCCTACAACATCATATCAAGTTGGAGTCAAATAAAAAGGGCTCTTGATTTAGTCAATCTTAAGAATAGCATGTTATGAGCATGAATATTTTTTCAGCAAATGTTGACAGTAATATAAGCAAGCCATCATGATATCATAGGAAAGTAACATACTGCTGTAACAGCCGTTTGTAGCGATGACCGGAGTAGGCCAGCAATACGTCTAGCCATAGAAGGAGTCGATAGCGTAAATGAAGCCCTTGTGTTCAAAGGCATCAGAGAACCATGGAGGATGCATGATCCTGCGATGGACGTGCAGATTTATCCACTTACCGCAGTGACCTGTCAGATAGGCGAGACCGCGGTTGAAGAACACAATTAGCCTGAAGTCTTTATAATTCCCAGATCTTGTGGGCACTTGGCAGATTACAACCTTGAGCAAATCAAACTTGGTATCATGTTGGCTACTGTAAGATTTCGAGTATTCTGGGCCGCGGTGCCAAAGCAGTGCAGTGTTAATCGAAGGAAGGGGGATCAATCGCCGGGTGTAGACCTCCACGAGCATCCAGCTGTCGCGACCGTCAACGAGCACCATCCAAGACGTGTTCATGCCGACCCAGTACATACCGTTAATGTAGTTGGGGCTGACGGGGATCAGATCGCAGTCAAGGGGGTTGATGCTCGCCACCCTACGATCATTATGCTGCGTGACACGCCGTTTCTGAAGATCAGGCGGCATCGGCAAGCAAGGAGCTGGCTTAAAAATCTCCGGCCTGAGGGCTTTGAGTAAACGGTACATCCCCGACGAGCACGCGGCGAGCGGCATGGTACTGAGATTGTCCACACACGAAACAATGAGCTTGATTACCTCTGTGGGGAGCGAATTCCAGCCACTCTTTCGGCGGACGCTACTCGATTCTGCCATTGTTAGTGCTTGGGTTTCGGACAAGGGGGGAGGCGCCTTAGCGGGGATGGAAAATTGGACAAGATTATGTGCGGACAAAGATGAAGAAGCGAATATGTGCTGCGGGAGTGGACAGGTGATGATGACTACAGCACGCCGCTTGACTTACGAGACACATACCAGCAGCGTAGGGTCATGTCGATTCCAGACAACTTGCTTGAGTGATCACAGTACTGGTACACCCTACAGTGATATGCCCTAACTTGCTTGAGTAGAGTGATAGAGTAGGACTCTGCTCTACTACTAGCACCGGAGGAGTAGTATATTCTAATCTAAAATAGTTACAAAATTCAATGTTCGAGCATGGAACGACTATGAACCATGCTCAAAGACCGTGTCTACGTGGTGTTTGGACATGGGCGACAACCTCAATGCCAACGGTGCTGCTCCCGTTGCACCGTATGTGTTTCTGTCCTTCCTGTTCGAAATCGTGGTAGAATTCATGATTTATTTTGTGCTTATTCGGATTAAATATCGTAGTAACTTGCTCATATATTCAACTGGCGCAACGTCCCCTACAGCCACTCCCGTTTCATGGACGGCCTGGTCGATGCCTCCAAGGAGCCCTTCGTCCACTGCTATGAGTGCCCGATGCCGTTTTGTGGCTCGTCGGTGGACATGGTGCATCACCTCACGGATGCGTGCAGCCGTCACTGCTGGCCCTTGCCGGAGAACATCAAGTACGAGACGTGCTACCCGTTCACCATGCCAGAGTCGCTGGAGGATCGACGTGAGAGGGAGGGGGAGGAGATAGCGATGAACGTGAACGTGAGGGGGAGGAGATAGCGATGTTGTGGGAGGCGCAGTATTTATAGCGAGCAATGGCACACCTACGTAAGATATCGACTGAGCTGCACTAACTTAACTGCAGGTCCAGTTGCGTCACTGACATGTGGGCCAGACCCCTATTGGGCCCACATGTCAGTGACCCAATGCACCTGCAGTTAAGTAACAACTACGTGCGCATATTTGTTGGAGTAAATTACGGGGGAGAGAAGGGGTGGAAATATTGCTGGTCACAATGGATTGGACGAGCGTGGGGGGAGGAGAGTCATGCATGCCGATTTTTTCACACGGGGTGGAGTGGTGGGACCGCCGGAGGGAGAAGGAGAGTTTGGCAGGCATATTGTTTCCACACATGGAGAGGAAAAGATTTGGAGACGAACGGGCTTCCTGCAGGTATGGGGAACGGTGCATAATAAGTCATCTTGCGTGCCGGGCTAGGTATAGTCTCAAGTCATTAAAAACATACATGCCCCACACATGTTCATATTTCAAGGTGCACTAAATTATTGCATGCGATGATTAAGGCTGGCCATAATGGTGGTATCTTAGCTGGTATCATGCACACGGGAATAGCAAACATGATGATGTGGCAAAGAATTAAAGAAGAGAGGGGGGTTAGAGTAACTAGTGTTCATGCATGCATTGGTAAACACATTTTTTTGTGAAGAACGACAACACTAGTTGAGTACTTTTGCAGACTTCAAAAACTATTCCACCGCCTCTACTATCTTGCTAAGAGTAGGTGAAATTTTTGAATCGAGCCCTTTAAACTAGAAGGGAGGTAGTGGTACTCTAATAGCTAACCTTGTTGTGATGACAAGATAGGACATGGCACACACCTGGACGGAGGAACTAGTCTGCATTGTGCATTTAAGTTTTGTCTGAATTCAATGTACCTCTACTTTCACCAAACTTATAGAAAAATGTGTCAACATTCACAATGTCAAATAAATATTGTTACACTCATTGTAAAATGTAGTTCTTATACTCATTATAATCAGTATTGTAGATATTGGTATTTTTAGTATAAATTTGGTTGTGGGATTTCATTGATGCGTGTCAAAGCGTGGAGGAAGCGGAGCTTTGGGCTTGCATTGCCGGTCTCTACATAGGTATTTCTCTTCATAATCCTGTAATTTTAGAGACTGATTGCGCTTTTGTGGTAGCGTCTCTTGCATCGGGGGACTATGACAGGTCTGCTATGTGTGACCTGAAGATGAAAGCGTTGAGCATCTCAAAGTTGATCAACAATCTTTAATTGTCAAAGATTAGCCGTTCGGCCAATAAGGTGGCACACTTAATCGCTAAGTATAGCTTTGACAATAGATTAGATGGTATTCTTGTAAATAACATACCGCCCTGTGTGGTGAATATTGTATCGAATGAGTGTACTGGTGTGGCTGGTTAATTAATATAAGGTGGTGTTCAAAAAAAGTATAAATTTGGTCAAACACTTTGCAAATGGTTGACGGGAGTAAAAAGGACCAGAGGGAGTATCATGCATGCGGAGTAGGGAAAAAAATTGCTTGTCTAAAAAAAGGCAAAAAAATTGCTCATTTATAGCCGGTCGAAGTCTCAAAGGGCACGACCGTGCGAGGGAGGCGCGACGTTTGACGGAATTAAGTGAAGTTACATCCACGCGCCGGCATGGTGTGCGAACAGGCAGAAGCTATACCGTCAGGCCTACGATATGGGTCTAGTAGACATGACATCTAGTGGGTCCCGCATAGTTCTCGAGAACTCTTTGGGGGCTTGCAGCCGTTTATCCACCGGGCAAGCCAGCAACCCCATGCCGTTTGCACGCCCTACTCGTCCCCGTCTTCTACCTTACAACAGTTCGCTCCCAATCATCCCGTCCTTTCACATTAGTTCGCTCCCAGTCATCCCGTCCTTTCACATTAGTTCGCTTCTAGTTTTTTTTGCGGGGTACAATGGTTCAACTTCTCCCAACCCTCCTCCAAAATCCATGGCCTCCCAAATCTCCATGGTCGCCGCTGAGTACCAGGTTAGAGCCATCACCGACGATCAGTTCATCGTCATCTACACACGTTGGATCCGAGACGGTGAAAGCATGGCTTGCTGGCTTCCTACACATGTTCAACAGTTCAACGGATGAGTGGGTCGCTAGGCTAGATGTTGAGTACACCACAGTCCTGGGACGAGAGAAGGATCTAAAGGATGAAGAGAGGAAGAAGCCCGTCGTGATCCAGGTTTGCGTACATAACGTTTGCTTGGTCTACCACATATGCCATGCCGACGTTGAGTGCCAGGATTTTAAGAACTTCCTCAAGGACAAAAGAGTGAAATTCGTTACTGTAGGCTTTAAGAACGACAGGGATGTCCTGTGTCGGATAGGTCTTGTTGTAGGCCAGCCCCTCGATCTCCAGAAGGCAAGCCTGGTGTCCTCCTCTCAACCTTCAATGCTGACCCTGGCAGCAGCCATGATTGATCCTTCATATGCTAAACTGAAGAAACCTCATCACGAGTTTCATCATGCATGGGAGTCTAAGACATTAGATGAAGATCACATCCTATATGCAACAATGGATGCCTACCTTTGTTTAAATATCTACAAGGGTTGGATGAAGAAGCAGAGCCTAGTGTCTGGTTCAAGCAAAGAAGCGTCGGCGAAGAGGAAGAGGAAGAGGGACGAGGACAAAGTCGAGGACGTGGACTCGGACTCCGAGTAGGTTGCAGTGCCCTCGCTCATGCTGGTTCTACTGCAGTGTCAAGCAGACTAGTTGCTTAGTTTATTTTCAAGGGTGTGTTGTGCTGAGGCCCCAGCAGAACTATGTTTATGTTCTTTCTCGTTATTTGAACTCTTTAGTACGTACAGTAGTACTAGTACTATGTCTTACTACTGTTCTTCTTGCAGTTGGTACTACTGCTCGTATCTTTGTGTTCCTACTGTACTTAATACGTTCGTACTAGTAGTATAATTTGGGTCAGTCGATTTGTGAAAGAAGTTCGACGGAGCGAAGGAAGAAGACGGCAGAAGAGGTGGAAGAAGCCCTTCTAGCCATCCATGTTGCATCAAATGGCTCACATGAGTCGACTGACCCAAATTGCTCCTTCAGATTGCAGGATCCACGTGGCATTCAAGGTCTCGAAGGTAGATTCCGCATCCGCACCCGGTTTGCAGGCTCGACGCGCGCGCGACCGGCTTTCGCCGCGATAGCCACCATGCGCGCCTCCTCCGTGCGGCCGGAGACGACAATGACACGGTAGTTCCTCCTCGCCGGCGTGCTGGAGCACGCGCTCGTCCTCCTCTTCGTATGCTGCATGCATAGACGCAGCTCCACCAGCTGCTCACGTGCTTGGCAGTGCGGCGGCATCGCGAGGAGGGACTGCAGACGATGTGAGCGGGCGAGCCATCGGCTTCATGGCACAGGGATGGCGGCGACACGGCGGTGATGGGCGAGAAATTGTTGGCCGGAGCAGGCGGGCGCCGGCATGCGCAACGGCGCGGCGGCATATTGATGAGTGCGCATGTGGGAGCTTACTTTAGTTATATATATAAGGTTGGTCAAACTTAAAAGAAAACCGTACTAGTACACGTAAACATTAGACTTAGGCAGCGCTTTTATTAGTTAGTACCACAGCCACGATACGGAATCCTGTGCAAGTGCGTGAACCGTGGCCGCACGGTCGATCGAACGGTGCATCACCGTGTCGCGCTCGAAGGAAATCCACCAAACCTTTTTGTGTGTGTGAAAACAATCCTCAAATATTACTCAACTTTTTTTTCCTATGAAAGTTCTTGACGCTGCAATATTTCCATATATTTGAATTTAGCTCCAGTTTGTGTTTATTTGGATTTGGACGTTTTAGGTGCGCCCTAGTTTTTTTAATACTGATTTTGTGTGTGTGACTGAGAGAGAAAACGTGTGTATGTGTCCATATGTGTGTTGTGGCGGAAGGGCATTGTGGAGACGGTGTGCGTGTGATACAGACATAGAAAGGTGTGAATGTGCAAATGATCATGCATGAGTGAGACATAGACAGATGCCGATATGTTGTGTATACATGAGAGAATGGTCTTCTAGTTTAGGCCTGTTTGGTTCCAATAAGTCACATGACTTATAAGTCAGGTGACTTAAATTCAGTGACTTATAAGTCACGCCTGTTTGGTTGTCATCTGACTTATAAGTCACCTGACCACACCTTCCCACCTTGTTTTTTAATGTAAAGGTGATGGGACCCACGTAAAAGGGGTCACTTATAAGTTTTAAGTTGGGATGGAGCAACTTATGACTTATAAGTTGGGGTGACTTATAAGTTGGGTCCGTTTGGCAAAATAAGTCACTTTTTGCACTTTTCGACTTATAAGTTGGTGACTTATTTGGAACCAAACAGGGCCTTACTTGTGTGTGTGTGTGTGAGAGAGAGAGGGAGAGAGAGAGAGAGAGAGAGAGAGAGAGAGAGAGAGGAGCATCCGTAACACAAGAACCATCTCTCTCGATTCGTCCGTCCCTCGCACGGTCGCATGCAACACATGCATCAACGCGCACATTTTGACACCCTCACCCGGCCCCTGCCCACCTCAAGGCCCGCACAATCTCTCCGCGAATACCCATTTCTCTCCTTAGGTTTGTTTTCTCTCAATATCTGACACACACACACACAGACACACGCAACACAACACACACACACACACACACACACTCCCCCGAGCACACAATTCATCCCCATCCAAGGTTATACGTTATACGGTGACCACTCTCGCTTGTGCTTCTTTGCACCCCAACATGCACAACACCTCAATCTTCAAAGAGGGCATCGAGCAGATCGAAGACGGCGACCACACCGCGCTAGAGAATGCGGGGTCATTTGGAAGCAGGGTGATGTGACGACGACTGACTGACTCCTCCCCCATCCTCTCTCTCTTGCACAAAATTACCAATCCCTCTCTCCCCCGCACAAAATTTTCAATCCCTCAACCCACGAGGTCCTTCCCCTCTCGTCCATGTTTTTCCAGCTCTCTCATCAAACATGTTGTCTCTTCTCCTTCCACGTATACAGAATCCAGATGCACATGCATCTCGTGTATATTACATGTATCCATCTTTCTCACAAACCTAACTTCTTCCTCTCTCTCTCTCTCTCTCTCTGTCTCGTTAGGCTTGTATTCTACTCTCTCGTCCACATACATACAATCTTTCCTACCCTATCTGCTCCATCTTCAAAAGCTCTCTCTGCACGTTGATGGGGTTATGTACCTAGGGTAGGGTCATGGACCTGATCCAAGTAACTTACCCCAGGACATCCTTAGAAGAGGTCGCCTTCCAGTCGACCAACGAGGATTCACTCGACTGGCCTGAAGGACTCGACCACGAAGACTCACTCGACCACCAGGAGGTCAAGAGGCACTCTGCACTGCAACGGCCTGTAATCAAGTAGACTTTATGATAGTAAAGGCACTTTATGTGGGGCGTTACCAGTAACGCCCCAGACTTAACTCACCTTAAACCCTCTCCTTCGTGGGCTGGCTGGGGTCCTGGCGCACTCTATATAAGCCACCCCCCTCCACAGGCAGAGGGGTTCGGCACCTTGTAGTTCATACACTCATAATCCACTCGACCGCCTCCGGGCTCCGAGACGTAGGGCTGTTACTTCTTCCGAGAAGGGCCTGAACTCGTACATCCTTTGTGCTTACAACCTCTCCATAGCTAGGACCTTGCCTCTCCATACCTACCCCCACTCTACTGTCAGGCTTAGAACCACGACAGTTGGCGCCCACCGTGGGGCAGGTGTTTTAGCGATTTTGTGGAGAAGTTGCGATTCTTCCGAGTACTTTCATCATGGTGTCTGCTGGAGTTTTGGTCGAGGGTCCAGAGATCCGTCTCGGTACTCTCACCTTCATCGCCGACGACTCCGCATGGCTCCAAGAGGCTCCACTCAACGTAGATGCGCTCCCCGTCCGCGGTGCGACGCATTTTCGCGCATGTGTCCGCGGCGTTCTGCTGCGGCAACCGTCGACCCAGTATCGGTCAGCTCCTCCATCGTCCACCCTCCCGGTCTCCCGCCAGCGCAAGCGCTCGGGCCGGTCGAGGCTTCAGCGATGGGTGAGGCACGCGGTGGCTCGCCAATCGGCCACCACCCAAGTTGCGGCAATCGAGCCCGACGAACCTCTCTACGGCTTGTTCGACCCGTCGACTGGCTCCATAGAGACTGCATCCGAGTGCGGTAGCAGTGATCCTGCGACGGAAATCTTGATGGTCGATGGGCCCCACAGTCCCCCTGGCTTCGCCCGTGGCGGTGGAGCAGGTGACGGCGGCGACCCTACGCGAGGCTATGAAGAGTACCAACCCGAGCCACTCGACTCTCTGCAAAGAGAGGAACTTCGCCGCAGGAACGGGGATCCCCTACGTATTCCCATCGCAGGGGAAACCCCCGAGGCTCGTGCCTTGGAGGAGGCGCGCCTGGCCAATTTGGCCGAGCGCACTCGACTGGAGAACCTTCAGCGAGCACTCGACGAGCGCGCGCGGCAACGAGTTCCCGACACCAGTCGACGTCAACTCTTCCCGCCGACTCAGGTATATCGAACCCCAATTCAGAATTTAGCAGCTGCGACCCGTATAGCAGAGTCCATTCAGCCTTCGCAGTCGGAAGCTGGCAGAGGTTTGCTGCAGATCAGGGATCTGCTCCGGGCAGCAGGAGATCAGAATTCAGCCGTGTCTCAGTCGCGTAACAGAATTCACAGTCGATCCGTCACTGTGAATACGGTTCAGTCGGCTCACAGCCCCAGATCGCCTCCGCGGCGCGAAGGGCGCGAGAATCGGCGAGATCAATATGGCGACAGATTCGACCGAGATGATAGGCGTCGAGTGCCCTATTCCCCTCCGAGGGGTGGGTCTTACGCTCCTCGGCAGCCAGATGATAGGCATCAGTTCAGTACAGGGCATAGGGTTCCAGTTGACCCCAGAGAACCAGGCTTCGACGCGCGATCCATTATCGTGCAAGGGTTGGTCGACCGGAACAGAGCCCATCGAGGCGCACTCGACAGAGATGTACCCTCAAGTAGTCGACTGCATGTTTCTGGTCCTGAATGTTTCAGCAGAGCTATCAGAGCCGCAGTTATTCCTCCCAATTTCAGGCTGGCAACAGGAGTCAGCAAGTTCACTGGTGAGTCTAAGCCTGAAACTTGGCTTGAAGACTACCGAGTGGCAGTTCAGATTGGTGGTGGGAACGACGATGTGGCCATGAAGCATTTACCCCTCATGTTGGAAGGTTCTGCCAGAGCATGGTTGACTCAATTACCTCCTAGCAGCATTTACACTTGGGAAGATCTGTCCCGAGTGTTCGCCAGAACGTTTGAAGGGACTTGCAAGCGACCAGCTGGATTGACAGAGTTGCAAGTCTGCGTGTAGAAAGCTAATGAGACTCTCAGAGAGTATATTCAGAGGTGGATCACTTTGCACCACACTGTGGAAAATGTCTCTGATCATCAGGCAGTCTGCGCCTTCAAAGACGGCGTCAAGAACAGAGAACTGAGTTTGAAATTTGGTCGAACCGGTGACATGACCTTGAGTCGGATGATGGAGATTGCTACCAAGTACGCCAACGGCGAAGAAGAAGACCGACTCCAAAGCGGCAAGCACAAGCCAAGTCAGTCGGAAAAGGGAAACTCCAGTCGGAAACAGAAGCGGAAGGCTGAACCGGCAGCTCCTGGAGAGGCTCTGGCCGTGACTCAAGGAAAGTTTAAGGGGAAACCAAAAGGGTCCTGGAACCCCAAGAAGGTAAAGGATAAAGAAGGGAACGACGTGTTGGATATGCCATGTCACATTCACACGAAGAAAGACGAAGAGGGGAATATCATTTACCCAAAGCACACCACTCGCCAATGTCGACTCCTTATCCAGCAGTTTCAGGGAAAACAGTCTAAGGACAAGGAGAAGGAGTCGGACAAGGCCGAAGACAAGGAGGACAGTGAGGAAGGATATCCGCATATCAACTCCACTCTGATGATCTTTGCAGATGTGGAAAGCAGAAGTCGACTGAAAGTGATTAACCGAGAGGTGAACATGGTTGCCCTAGAAAAGGCAAATTATCTGAAGTGGTCTCAAACACCCATCACATTCGACCAATCTGATCACCCGACTCATATTGCCACCCCTGGGAGGCAAGCTTTGGTGGTCGATCCAGTTGTCGAAGGCACTCGACTGACAAAAGTGCTGATGGATGGTGGAAGTGGGCTGAATTTGTTATATGCAGACACCTTGAAAGGTATGGGCATTCCGATGTCCCGACTAAGCACTAGTAACATGAGCTTTCATGGAGTTATACCAGGGAAGAAGGCCGAGTCACTTGGCCAGATAGCTTTGGACGTGGTGTTTGGTGATTCGAAGCATTTTCGCAAAGAAAAGTTGACGTTTGAGGTCGTGGATTTTCAAAGTGCATATCATGCCATTTTGGGGAGACCAGCCTATGCACGGTTCATGGCTCGACCATGTTACGTATACCTCAAATTGAAGATGCCCGGCCCCAAAGGAGTGATTACTGTCACCGGTGATAGGAAAAAGGCAGAAGAGTGCTTTCAGAAGGGCTCCAAGATTGCCGATTCCCAAGTGACAGCGGTCGAGTTCGAAGAATACAAGCAAAACGCAGATCCGAGTGACTTGCTACGATCCAAGAAGCCCGCCACAGAATCTGCATTCCAGTCGTCCGGTGAGATGAAGCCTGTTCACATTCACCCGACCGACCCCGAAGCAGCTCCGACCCGCATCTCCACAACACTCGACCCGAAATAGGAAGAAGCGCTCATCCAGTTCCTCCGTCAGAACTGGGACATTTTTGCATGGAAGCCCGCTGACATGCCAGGTGTTCCCAGGGGACTGGCTGAGCATCGCCTAAGAGTTGACTCGTCTGCAAAACCAGTCAAAGAGCATCTTCGGCGGTCCGCCGTCCAGAAGAGAAAGGCCATTGGCGAAGAAGTGGCTCGACTGTTGGTGGCAGGATTTATCCGAGAGATATACCACTCCGAGTGGCTCGCTAATGTCGTTATGGTTCCTAAGAAGGACAAGTCGCTCCGAATGTGCATTGATTTCAAGCACATCAACCGGGCCTGCCCGAAAGATCACTTTCCTCTCCCTCGCATAGATCAAATTGTTGACTCGACCGCGGGATGCGAGAGGTTATCTTTTTTAGATGCTTACTCAGGGTACCACCAGATCCGTCTGTACGGGCCCGATGAGGTAAAAACAGCTTTCATCACTCCATTCGGGTGCTTCTGCTATATCACCATGCCATTCGGCCTCAAGAATGCCGGAGCCACATTTATGCGAATGATTCAGAAGTGTCTACTCACTCAAATCAGTCGGAATGTGGAAGCTTATATGGATGATATTGTTGTCAAGTCACGAAAAGGTTCCGACCTGCTCGCTGACCTCGCCGAAACATTTGCCAACCTCAGAAGGTATGATATCAAGCTCAATCCATCAAAGTGCACATTTGGAGTTCCTGGTGGCAAATTACTCGGTTTTCTCGTTTCCGAACGGGGAATCGACGCTAACCCAGAGAAGATTGGCGCTATTCTCTGAATGAAACGCCCTGTGCGAGTGCACGATGTCCAGAAGCTTACTGGATGCTTGGCCGCATTAAGTCGATTCATCTCACGACTCGGTGAAAAGGCACTGCCTCTTTACCGACTGATGAAGAAGGCTGACAAGTTCGAGTGGACTCCAGAAGCTGATGCAGCGTTTGTCGAGCTAAAAGCTCTGCTCTCCACCCAGCCGGTGCTTGCTGCTCCAATCAGCAAAGAGCCTCTGTTGCTCTACATCGCAGCCACAGGACAAGTCGTCAGTACTGTGCTAACGGTCGAGCGGGAAGAAGAAGGAAAAGCTCTCAAAGTTCAGCGCCCAGTGTATTATTTGTCTGAAGTCTTGACTCCATCCAAGCAGAGATATCCTCATTATCAGAAGCTTGTGTATGGAATATACATGACCACAAAGAAGGTTGCTCATTATTTCTCTGACCATTCCATCACAGTCGTCAGCGACGCTCCACTATCAGAGATTTTGCACAACAGAGATGCAACTGGTCGAGTGGCCAAATGGGCGATTGAACTTCTTCCCCTTGATATCAAGTTTGAGGCAAAGAAAGCAATTAAGTCCCAGGCAGTAGCAGATTTCCTCGCCGAGTGGATTGAACAGCAGCAGCCGACTGAAGTTCACTCGGAGCATTGGACCATGTTTTTTGATGGCTCTAAGATGTTGAATGGTTCTGGTGCTGGGGTTGTCCTGGTTTCCCCCAAAGGAGATAAGCTCAGATATGTGCTCCAGATTCACTTTGATTCCTCCAACAATGAGGCAGAATATGAGGCCCTCCTATATGGGTTGCGCATGGCCATTTCACTCGGCGTCCGTCGCCTAATGGTCTATGGCGACTCGGATTTAGTGGTCAATCAGGTGATGAAAGAGTGGGACGTGAGAAGCCCAGCCATGACTGGATACTGCAGTGCAGTGAGGAAGCTGGAAAAGAAGTTCGAGGGGTTGGAGCTCCATCATATACCCCGACTGAAAAATCAAGCAGCTGATGATCTAGCAAAGATAGGTTCCAAGAGAGAAGCCATTCCGAGTGGTGTGTTCTTGGAGCATATACACACTCCGTCAGTCAAAGAAGATCCTTTCACCGAAGAAACTCCGCAGCCCAAGAGTGCCACAGATCCGACTGAAGTTGAAGTCCCAGCGGTGGTCGACTTGATCATGGAGGTTTTGGTGGTCATTCCCGACTGGACGATTCCGTATGTCGCATATATCTTGAGGAAAGAGCTTCCGGAGGATGAGGAAGAGGCTCGACAGATCGTCCGTCGATCTAAGGCCTTTACCGTAATCAAAGGACAATTATACAGGGAAAGCGCGACTGGAGTCGGTCAGAAGTGCATAACACCAGAAGAAGGTCGACTCATCCTCAATGATATTCACTCGGGGACCTGTGGTCATCATGCGTCCTCTCGGACCATCGTGGCCAAAGCATACCGAGCCGGATTTTACTGGCCCAAGGCGAATGAGATGGCAAAAGAGATAGTGGATAAGTGCGAGGGATGTCAGTTCTACTCGAATATGTCGCACAAGCCTGCGTTAGCTTTGAAGACCATCCCACTCGTCTGGCCTTTTGTAGTTTGGGGGCTGGACATGGTCGGTCCTTTGAGAACAGGACGAAGCGGCTTCACGCATGTACTGGTGGCAGTCGACAAGTTCACCAAGTGGATCGAGGCTAAACCAATCAAGAGCCTTGACACCGGTACTGCTGTTAGCTTCATCAGGGAACTAATATTCAGATATGGAGTCCCGCACAGCATCATTACGGATAATGGGTCGAACTTTGACTTGGAGGAATTCAGAGATTTCTGTAGCTCCCAAGGCACACGGGTCGACTACGCTTCGGTCGCCCATCCGCAGTCGAATGGACAAGCAGAGCGAGCCAATGGCCTGATTCTCAAGGGATTGAAACCCCGACTGATGCGTGATCTCAAGCATGCAGCTGGAGCTTGGGTCAACGAACTTCCCTCAGTGCTTTGGGGACTGCGGACCACACCTAATCGGTCGACCGGAAGAACTCCATTCTTCTTGGTCTACGGAGCTGAAGCGGTCTTGCCGAGTGATCTTCTTCATAATGCTCCCCGAGTTGAAATCTACAACGAAGCAGAAGCTGAACAAGCGCGACAGGACGCAGTCGACCTTTTAGAGGAAGAAAGGGAGATGGCTCTGATCCGTTCGACCATCTACCAACAAGATTTGCGCCGTTTCCACGCCAGGAATGTAAGAGGTCGAGCCTTCCAGGAAGGGGATTTGGTTCTCCGAGTGGATCAGCACAAACCACACAAGCTTGCTCCTTCTTGGGAAGCCCCTTCATCGTCACCAAGGTCCTCCACAATGGGGCGTATCGTCTTTACAACGTCGAGCATAATATCGACGAGCCCCGAGCTTGGAACGCGGAGCTACTCCGCCCATTTTACACTTAAGTTTTATCACTCGGATGAGTTGCAATAAAGTACTTCTGTAGCTTATGGACCCCAAAATAATAGTGTCATAGTTCCTCCATAATTTTTTTCACTTTTTATTTTTGTCCACATAAAACTCCCCCTCAGTGGGTGACTTAGCCGCGAATCCGTTTCGCCTAAGTTTGTAAAAATCCTACCGAGTGGTGAGCCAGACTCTCACTCGGAGGCTTAGCTGTGAATCCGTTTCGCCTAAGTTATCAAAATCCCACCGAGTGGTAAGCCAGACTTTCACTCGGGGGCTTAGCTGCGGTCCAAGGACTCGCCTAAGTTTATCAAAATCCTACCGAGTGGTAAACCAGCCTTCCACTCGGAGGCTTAGCTGCAGTGCAAGCACTCGCCTAAGTTATAAAATCCTACCGAGTGAAGAGCAACCCTCTCACTCGGAGGCTTAGCTGCAGTGCAAGCACTCGCCTAAGTTATAAAATCCTACCGAGTGAAGAGCAACCCTCTCACTCGGGGGCTTAGCTGCAGTCCAAGGACTCGCCTAAGTTTATCAAAATCCTACCGAGTGAGGAGCAACCCTCTCACTCGGGGGCTTAGCTGCAGTCCAAGTACTCGCCTAAGTTATAAAATCCTACCGAGTGGTGAGCCAGACTCTCACTCGGAGGCTTAGCTGCGAATCCGTTTCGCCTAAGTTATCAAAATCCCACCGAGTGGTAAGCCAGACTTTCACTCGGGGGCTTAGCTGCGGTCCAAGGACTCGCCTAAGTTTATCAAAATCCTACCGAGTGAGGAGCAACCCTCTCACTCGGGGGCTTAGCTGCAGTCCAAGTACTCGCCTAAGTTATTAAAAATCCTACCGAGTGAAGAGCAACCCTCTCACTCGAGGGCTTAGCTGCAGCCCTGTGCTCGCCTAAGTTATAAAAATCCTACCGAGTGAAGAGCAACCCTCTCACTCGGGGGCTTAGCTGCAGTCCAAGGACTCGCCTAAGTTTATCAAAATCCTACCGAGTGAGGAGCAACCCTCTCACTCGGGGGCTTAGCTGCAGTCCAAGTACTCGCCTAAGTTATAAAATCCTACCGAGTGGTGAGCCAGACTCTCACTCGGAGGCTTAGCTGCGAATCCGTTTCGCCTAAGTTATCAAAATCCCACCGAGTGGTAAGCCAGACTTTCACTCGAGGGCTTAGCTGCGGTCCAAGGACTCGCCTAAGTTTATCAAAATCCTACCGAGTGAGGAGCAACCCTCTCACTCGGGGGCTTAGCTGCAGTCCAAGTACTCGCCTAAGTTATTAAAAATCCTACCGAGTGAAGAGCAACCCTCTCACTCGGGGGCTTAGCTGCAGCCCTGTGCTCGCCTAAGTTATAAAAATCCTATCGAGTGAGGAGCAACCCTCTCACTCGGAGGCTTAGCTGCAGTCCAAGCACTCGCCTAAGTTTATCAAAATCCCACCGAGTGATAAGCCAGCCTTCCACTCGGAGGCTTAGCTGCAGTCCAAGGACTCGCCTAAGTTTATCAAAATCCTACCGAGTGAGGAGCAACCCTCTCACTCGGGGGCTTAGCTGCAGTCCAAGTACTCGCCTAAGTTATTAAAAATCCTACCGAGTGAAGAGCAACCCTCTCACTCGGGGGCTTAGCTGCAGCCCTGTGCTCGCCTAAGTTATAAAAATCCTATCGAGTGAGGAGCAACCCTCTCACTCGGAGGCTTAGCTGCAGTCCAAGCACTCGCCTAAGTTATCGAAATCCTACCGAGTGAAGAGTAAAACTTCTCACTCGGGGGCTTAGCCGCAGCCCAGTGCTCGCCTAAGTGGACTAAAGAATAAGTCGATTGCAGAAAAGGCGCCTTGCTTTGAACCTGCAAAAGACATTTTGAGCCGAAGGCAATCATATTCAAGCGCCAAATTCAAGTTTGAATCGATATCTAAAGGAACCGAAAGTGCTCAGGCGTCAAGCCCGTTAAGGTTTGTCGGTTACAATTCCACTCGGCATACCGAGGCAAATTTAAAACGTCGAGCCAGAAGAAGTTTTTTACCCCTCCTGTGGAGGGCTGGAAGGTGCAACAAATTCATCAAGGTCAATTCCGTCGGCGATCCGAGTGGCAGCTGCAAGGAAAGTCTCCATAAAGGACCTGAAGTCGTGCTTCTTGGTATTGGCCACCCGAAGGGCCGCCAGCTTCTCTTCTCGCGCATCTTTGCAGTGGACTCGGGCCAGACACAGAGCGACATCTGCACCACACCGAGCCGAGGACTTCTTCCACTCCTGCACTCGACCAGGGATCGTGTTCAAGCGGGCCATCAGCGACTCAAGGTCATTCTGAAGTGTCTCCTCAGGCCAGAGCGTCGAGTCGATGCGAGATGTGGCGGCCTTCAGCCTTGCGAGATAGTCCACGACAGTTGCAACACGAGACTCCAGTCGGAAAATATCCATGGCAACTTCGTCGTTCACCGGAGAATTGACGGGGTCGAGGTTTGGCTCCAGTCGGCTGGTTTCTTCTTCAAAGTTTTGACAAAATTCTGCAAGGATGATCACTAAGTCAAGGAGATAGTCGAATGGAAAAGGCCACAATTGGAAATATTTGCCAAACATGGAGGTTTACCTTCAAGCATAAGAAACAGCTTCTTGGCAAGGCCACTCAGGAAGGCCTCCAGTTCAGTTTTCTTCTCAGTCAATTTGCTGACTTGGTCGGTCAGGGCAGCTTTATCAGTTTTCAGTCAACTGACCTCCTTGTTGGCAATCCCAAGAGCAGCTTTCAGATTGGTATTGTCTTGTTCGAGCTTGGTGACTGAAGCTAACTTCTCGTCAGCCAGCTTGATCTTCTCAGCTAGTTCAAGGTCTTTCTTCTGCTGGGCCTCCCTTACCTTACCTGCAAGTTACAGCAAGATCAGATTTTGAAACAAGCAAGGGGAAAAGCAGTCGTCAGGGTCTCACCAAACATACCTTCGGTCTCCTCCTTTGCCTTTGTCAGTTTCTCCTGAACCAGCTTCAAGCTCAGCTCGACTTGAGTATGTTTTTGTTCCAGCTCTGAGTAGCGAGCCACAAGATCACAAGAGTTCTGCGAAGAACCAATCGACTAAACGTCAAAAATAATTCACTTCCGAGTGAAAAAGGGAAAAACACACGTTTCTGAGACTACAGCCGAATACAAGCATTCGACCGTAGTCTCGGGGACTACACCCAGTGGGTGCACTCAGCGTGCCCCCACTAATCCTGTTGAAGACAAAGTCGACCAGTCGACCTCAAAAAAAATGCATTCTCTAAGCTGTGATCAACTGCAAGCAGTCGACCACAGTCTCGGGGACTACACCCAGTGGGTGCACTCAGCGTGCCCCCACCGGTTTGTGAAATCCAGTCGACCAGTCGACTGACAGAAAGATTGGCATCATAAAGCCTAAGGCCGACTACCAGCAGTCGACCTTAGCCTTGGGGACTACACCCAGTGGGTGCACTCAGCGTTCCCCCACCGGTTTGTGAAATCCAGTCGACCAGTCGACTGACAGAAAGATTGCCATCATAAAGCCTAAGGCCGACTACCAGCAGTCGACCTTAGCCTTGGGGACTACACCCAGCGGGTGCACTCAGCGTGCCCCCGCTAACACGGAGTTTATTCGACACACCCAGTGGGTGACTACTATAAATTCCGGAAAAGAAAAGTTTTTGGTAGCATATCCAACAGAACAAACAGCGGTCGACTGACCTGGACATTGCTTTGGAGGGCAGAGCTGGCGTCATAAGCTGCCTGGCTCGCGTCCCGGATGGTCTTCAGCTGCTCCATCATGAGTCCCGCCTGGCGTATTGCCTCCTTCGCTGCGCCAGCTTGGTCCTCTGGGACGTGGTGCGTCGTGAAGAGAGAGGGCTGCTGAGCACTCGTCAGTGGATTTGCGAAGGACACCGTGTGTCGAGTGGTGTTCTCTTCCTCCACAGTCAGAGTCTCAGGCGCCGTCACATCCTGAGGCACCTTACTGGCGGACGCTTTCCGACTCCTCCTGCGAGCCAGTGGTTCTTCATCCTCGTCGTCATCAGGGAGGTTGATAACAGTATTGGGTGGAGCTGCGGAGAAGAATCAGGATCAGAGATCGCGAGTCAGTCGACTAAGAACGACATTAAGAATACAGTACCTGGGTTCGAAGTTGCTGCGTCCTCCATCTCGTGGTCGTCAGCCCGAGCCGAGGTTTCAGAAGTAGCAGCACTGCAGCTCCAAAGGATCAGTCGACTAACTTAAGCGTCGACCAGGGATAAAGTTCACACAGAATAAGAAAATATGAGCAGCATGGTTACCCTGATATGGTGGGGATGGACACCTTCATCTTCGGCAAGAGCTTGATCGGCTTCGACGAGGCCGCCCTGGGCTGCTTCGGCGCCTTTTCAGTCGGCACCGGAGAGGTGGTCCGAGGGCGCTTGGTCGACTGAGTGGTGGTCGCAACCCCCTTACCACGTTCGGTCGAAGGGTCGTGGACAAGCTTCGACCGCCTTTCTGAGCGCGGTGGTACGACCTCCTCCTCCTCTTCTTCCTCTTCCTCGACGTCGTCTTCATCATCGTCATCATCATCATCGTCGTCATCATCCTCCGCAACATCCGAGTCCCATTCCTCCTCTTCCTGGCTCTCGCCCCCGCTCGCCTCGCCCTCCTCAGTCGAAGCTTGCGCCCCATTGGGCATCGAGTACAGCTCGGTGAGGGCCTAGCAGATGCATAGACAAGGATCAGTCGACCAGTCGGCAGAGTTAACAGAAATAAATACGACAAGGGCGCAATGGAGAGCAGAGCAAGTGTACCTTGTTTGAGTCGCTGTTGTGGTCGAGCGGAGGAATCCTTCTGGCTCTGCGTGGGTTGTCCTTGTTTCCGGTGACGGCTGCCATCCACCTTTCCAGAGTGACATCGTCGACTGCTTCTGGATGGACTCTAGTCTCGTCTTCGGTCCCACAGTACAACCACATGCAGTGGCTCCGGAACTGGAGAGGCTGGATGCGACGCCCGAGGAAAACCTCCAGGAGGTCCATGCCCGTCACCCCCTCCCGAACCAACTGCACCACGCGCTCCATCAACATCTTCACGTCAGCTTTCTCCTCTGGAATCAGCTTCAGAGGGGAGGGCTTGCTCACTCGGTCCATGGTGAACGGAGGGAGTCCACTCGACTGCCCTGGCGTCGACTGGACCTGGCAGTAGAACCAAGTCGACTGCCAGCCTCTGACGGACTCGGGAAAGGTCATGGGCGGGAAGGTGCTCTTATTCCTCACCTGAATCCCCAGGCCCCCGCACATTTGGACGACTCGGGTTCTCTCATCACCTGGGCTCGCCTTCTTCACGGTCTGAGATCGACACGTGAATATATGTTTGAACAAACCCCAGTGCGGTCGACAGCCCAAGAAACCCTCACACATGGACACGAACGCAGCAAGATAGGCAATGGAGTTTGGGGTAAAGTGGTGGAGCTGCGCTCCGAAGAAGTTCAAGAAACCACGAAAGAAAACACTCGGCGGCAAGGAAAACCCACGATCAACATGAGTGGCCAAAAGCACACACTCACCCTCTTCTGGCTGGGGCTGCCACTCCTTCCCCGGAAGCCTCGCAGCTCCGTGGGGGATCAAGCCCTCGTTGGCCATGTCGAGGAGGTCATTCTCCGTGATGGTCGACTGGATCCAGTCTCCTTGGACCCAGCCCTTCGGCAGGCGGGATCTGGACGAGGACCCTCCGCGGCTGGTGGATCTCCCCTTCGCCTTCTCCGATGCCGACGCCTTCTTGGCACGCTCCAGCGCCGCCGTCTTCTCCTTGGCCATGGTCGCCGGCGAGATGCGCGAAGGGAAGTGGTGCGGGGGCGAGAGCGAGCACGCTGAGCAGGGAGGAAGGAAGCAGAGAGAAAGGGAGAATGCTAAGGCGCAGCACAGAAATCCTCGCCGGGCACATTTATAAGGTCCCTTCCGAGTGGATGATAGGTGGGCCCGGTCGATCTAATCATATCTGGAGCAGTTATGCGGACGGGATACGTGGCGAAAAAGGCGGCGCGGAGATCGAGGCGTCCATGTCCCGTCCCATCCGAACGCCGCGGTCCGCCCCGCTTCGCGCGCGTCCCCAAATTTCGCATCCCGCGGAATCCGTGAACAGCAAATCAGTCTGTCAGGCGCGATGTTTCCGGCGATCCGTCGCTCGGAGATCGTCGAAGCCTGAAAGATAACTCGACGCAAAAATAGAATGGATCAAGTCGACTGAAGGCAAGTTGTTTCCTGTCGACGAAGAGATTCTTTGGTACAGAACAGCGCACAACCGGAGCGCAAAGGTTAATCGGAAACGACATCAACTCCTTCTTCACTCGAAGCCTCAATCCATTCGGGGGCTAATGATGGGGTTATGTACCTAGGGTAGGGTCATGGACCTGATCCAAGTAACTTACCCCAGGACATCCTTAGAAGAGGTCGCCTTCCAGTCGACCAACGAGGATTCACTCGACTGGCCTGAAGGACTCGACCACGAAGACTCACTCGACCACCAGGAGGTCAAGAGGCACTCTGCACTGCAACGGCCTGTAATCAAGTAGACTTTATGATAGTAAAGGCACTTTATGTGGGGCGTTACCAGTAACGCCCCAGACTTAACTCACCTTAAACCCTCTCCTTCGTGGGCTGGCTGGGGTCCTGGCTCACTCTATATAAGCCACCCCCCTCCACAGGCAGAGGGGTTCGGCACCTTGTAGTTCATACACTCATAATCCACTCGACCGCCTCCGGGCTCCGAGACGTAGGGCTGTTACTTCTTCCGAGAAGGGCCTGAACTCGTACATCCTTTGTGCTTACAACCTCTCCATAGCTAGGACCTTGCCTCTCCATACCTACCCCCACTCTACTGTCAGGCTTAGAACCACGACACACGTTTCATTCACACATTGGGATATGTCAAAATGTTGCTTCTATAATGGTTGATGTAGAGTTATGATTGTTTTTGTTGCATCCTACAAAGTAATAACTATGAAATGCATTTAGATTCTCATTTGACTGGGATTATGTGAGTTTGAGCATGTTGTGAAGTACTATAGACCTTGTATACATCTTGGGATTCGACAATGATTGTAACTATTGAATTGTATAGACCATTACATTCGAAGTCAATAGCCTAATATATTTATTCCACAATTTCAACAAATGATTAGTTCACTACAAACTAAGAAAACAAATGTGTATTCCCTCTGTTTTTATTTAAGTCCATGTATTAGCATTGGTCAAAGTCAAGTTTTGTAAACTCTCAGAAAGCTTATAACAAAAAATATTAACATATACAATAACAAATAAATACCATTAGATACATTATTGAATGTACTTTCACATCATACATATTTGTTATGGTAAATATTTATATTTTTCTATAAACTTGGTCAAACTTTAGGAAGTTTGACTTCGGTCAAACCTAATATGCAGAGTTTACTACTACTACTACTACTACTCGCTAGTTGCTTAGCCAAATCACTCAAAACGCCACACGGGGAGTCCAGTGTCACAAAATTTTGAGGTCGGCGGGAAAATCTCCCGCGACCCTGGTTCGAGCAGTGGGAAGTTACCATGACGCTTGGTACGGGGCTGTTTTCGTAACTTCAGGTTCACCCTACCCAGCTGACCCCACCCCGGCACCCAGAGTAGTACACCTGAATACTCCCCATTTTCTATCCCCACCGCAAAATAGACTTCTCCACGGCACCGTAGCCTTCATGCTCCTCCCCTTTACATCGGCACACTCGTCCACCGCAGCGCATCTGCCTCATCGACGACCTCGTACACCGCACTGGAGCCGGTCCACCGTCGTCGTCGTACATGGAGCCTCTTCCCGGCATCGTCTTCCACGGTCTCGGATCTGCTTCCCGGAAGCCGACGCCAAGCGCAGAAGTACCACCGTCGTGGACAATGAACTGACTCCCATTGCCAACCATGACTCACAGAGGCCGCCATGACCATCGTTCTCCTCCTTGATTGGTAATGTGTGTATTGAATCACTTAGCAGTACATGTGGAGTTCCAATTTTGTTCATACTTACCCTTCAAATTTCCTGGGTGTTATTGTTCCCGTAAAAGTAATTGGTTATAGCCTCCATTGTCCAATAGAATATCAGCTTGTAATTGTGCGTCGCTCCTGTATCACGCTGTGCTTGGGTAGGTTTTTCATCTGCAACCAGTAGTGTGGCAAATGATGGAAACGTTTTTAGAACTAGCAAGATGCCCGTGCGTTGCACGCATCAAGATGCATTTGTATGAGTAGTTTATCTTGTGGGAGAAAAGGATGAACGAGGGAAGGCCTTATTTGCAAATCTGGAGAGGGGTATGGGTATATTTTTTGCAAAATTCCCATTTGTTTCCTTCCTATCTGTCAGATATAAATCGGACGGCCTATATTGCAAGAAAAAAAGTATAGAGAAAAAAAGTAGACAGTAAAGGAAGTAGAGATAAATATTAAATATTAAATATAAAATAAATATAACAGTAGAGAAGAGAGTAGAGATAGCATGTTGAGATTTTTTAAAGCGCCGCGCGTTGCAATTCTATTGGAGATGCTCTAACATGGCAGACGAGTGCTTTAATGTTGCCCACAAGATGCGCGAGTATTACTAGTACTATATTTTTCTTGCCATGTTGAGATTTTAAAACCACGAGTGCGAACATGCAGAGGAGCAATGAAGACCAAACACGGGATATTCGGGACATCTTCAAGGAGCGTGGCAAGTTAAAGAGGAGATGCGCCGAACTTGTAAAACGAGCTTTGGTAAGTAACACCCTTTCAATTACTTTCGTGTAGCCTCGTGTTCTTCGATGTGTATATGTTGTAGTTTCTGTTTCTCTTAAGCGTGGTGTTCTTCAATGTGTAATAAGAAGAGTCTTAATCGTCCTAATGCTTTCGTTTTTAGCTTGATGTAGGAAGTGGGTGTTCTCACCTTGTAGTCTGTTTTTATTTTTTTTCCTTTTGAATTCACTTCTCCGAGTTCTGCTTATCTGGCTTCTACTAAATGGATCTGGGTTGCTCTGAGTATTGATCTAAAAAAGAAGTAACTTCATGTCAGGATGTAGTTCCTACGAGGAGGGAAGTATGGTCAACCTCGAGATCATGTTTCCAAAATGAGGCTGGATTACACACAAGGTGCCAATTCCCTAATGATGCTGGATTAGACACAAGGTGCAAATTCCCAGATGATGCTGGATTACACACAAGCCAGGTGGAGTCGTCAGCTGTTCGTGTCCTCGTGGCATTAGTAAAGGTTGAAAGAAAGCATGCAACAACCCTTGAGCATGTAGCTGAGTTCCTGAAGAAGCGAAAAGAGCAATCAGATGCTCTCTTCACCTAAGCCAAAGAAGGGATGGAAGAAGCCAGAAACAAGCTAGCAGAGGCAGAGCAGGCTAGGCGTCTCCTGCTATCTAAAACTGTTGTCAATACAAAATTTCCTTCATAATAGCTAGGTTCAAATGTTTATCCAGTCAGCATGCCTGTTGTGATGTCCGTGCATCTACTAATGTGGCACAAAATGTATTTTTTCGGGTCATGTAATAACAACAATTACTTTCCAAACAATAACAGACGAAGCATTGGACATGGTATAGTTCACGCACAAGCCCGACATTCCAAGTTCAACTTCCACATCAAACTCATGTTCACAGATATCTGCACATTCATACATAATGTCCACAACCATGATTCACTTCAAAGCCAAAAAAATGTGAGGAGAGTTATAAATAAAGAAAATCCTCTACTAGTTCCTGCTACCAGTGCGAGCACAACAAGTCAAGACCATGCATAAATTAATTATATTTTAGTCATTTTTTGTGTTCTAAAATGCATGCCGGCTCACGGAAGGATGTGTTGCCGGCACACGCGCGGATTCAATGAAGGCAGGTGGGGCAGTCTTAAGCTGGTTGCACACGGGCACGCGGTGAGGAGGCGTGCTCAGCCGGACCTGCAGCGAGTGCGGCCCTCTTGGCCGGCGCGCCTGTTCAATGCCTGCGTTATGAGAGGTCGCGTCCGTGTCAGAGAAATTACGTGGCGAGGAGGCGTGCTCAGCTGACTATTCCTACAAAGGTGCTCCACCACGTACCCGGTACCCGCGAATGCAGCAATCGTGCACCAAGGCTTTTAGGGTTTATTTGTTAACGTCGCCTTTACGTAACACTCATGTGTGCGAGACAGCGAGAGGCCGACTGCGTGCGTGCACCTCTTCTCTTCGTATATGTACTCCACCGTTTGTCTGGTGTCCAAAAAATTATAATAACTACTAGCGATGTGCCAATGTGTTGCCACACAATCAAAGTAGATTAATACATATTCACCGATTTGATAGAAAAAAAGTCTAGTTTTGAAATATGTATATCACTAAAAATATGTTATGTTTCACTCAAAATATATTCCTTTGGCGGTTTTGATGAGATAAGGGAGGAATGTTGTTGGTTTCAAGATTCGAGAAGTGGTATATGTCTAATTTCTACTCTTACTAGCAAGATGCCCGTGCGTTGCACGGAACATCAAGATCTTGTGGGAGAAAAGGATGAACGAGGGAAGGCCTTATCTGCATATGTGGTGAAGAGTGTGGGTAAATTGCCATATTTTCCTTCCTATCCGTCAGATATAAATCTAACGACCTACATTGCAGGATGGCATGCCCACCATCATCACAAACTCTATTTTTTATCCCTACTCTTATAAAAAGCATTGTCGGTGATGATCTTGTGCCTGCCATCCTGCAATATAGGCCGTCCGATCTATATCTGACGGATAGAAGGAAACTATGGCAATTTTGCAAAAAGATACCCACACCCCTCTCCACATTTGCAAATAAGGCCTTCCCTCGTTCATCCTTTTCCCCCACAAGATAAACTACTCATACAAATGCATCTTGATGTTCCGTGCAACGCATGGGCATCTTGCTAGTTGTTGCAAAAAGCCCATGTGTGTGTGAGAGAGAGGGAGAGTGGAGGAGGACGGAGTGCATGTGTGACAAAGACACAAGGAGTGTGTGTGCGATAGGTATCAGCTTAAAATGAGGCGATAGTGTGTGTGTGCATGATCGAGAGGGCGTGTCTCAAGAAGGGAAGAAAAATCTACATAGATACAAGGAGCGGGAGAGAGACATGTATGCGATGGTGGAAGCACGAGTGTGCGGGTGTATAAACCTATCTAGAGGCTAGCTAGTCGATAAATGTTTGTGAGAGAAATACGAGTCGGGGTGCGAAAGCGAGAGTTTTGTGTGTGTGAGAGAGAGACGGTAGTCGGGAAGGGGAGTGGAAGCAGGAGTTGTGTGTGTGTGTGTCTGTGTGAGAGAGAGAGGAGACGGTAGTCGGGGTTGTCTGATCGGTAAACAAATGAATAATGTCAGTCTGGGATGGAGACGAAAAGGAGACCGCAACAAATGTTGTGTCTACAGGAGAGAGAGAGAGAGAGTAATTTTAGTGGTATGAGTCATATGTAGAGACATATAGGGTGTGTGAGAGAATCCCATAGAGAGAAAGACAAAGTGAAAGACGAGTGGAGACTGTGTGTGTGGCGGTGAAAAAGAAAGCTTAGGTACCGAGTGATACCAGAGAACAGTAGAGACGTGAGAGATAATGAAAACCGTGTAATGTATAATGATAGGGAGAGTGTGACACTTCTCAAGGGAGACGTCGAGAGACCATGTTTGCGAGGATAGGAGAAACATGAAGTGAGCGTGCGGGTGAGCTGGAGAAAAGAGAGTGATAGCTACCTGAAGGAGCATGCATGCGAGAGAGATGGGCGTGAAAGGAGTGAACAAAAAAGGGATTCAAATATTTGAATTCGAGATGATGATACATGTAATCCATACTCGAACCAAAATTGATCTATCAAACATGCATACTCATATGAATTCACGCACATCTATGTTATTTAATATGTAGATATTACTGATCCATACATTTTAGTAGAACATAATTTGGTTAAATTTTTTCGAATTCAACCTTAAGATTTCGAGATCGTTGTATTTGTAAATCATATTATACATATAAAGGAGCAGAATTCTTTGTTGTGCTTTTGAAAGTATATATAAAAATGATGTATATAGAATGTAATTCCAATTGAAAATGGATCCCGCCCGAAAAAAATAGAATACAAACGGGATTCGAATTGAGTTGGCACGGTAAACGTGCACTCTGCAAAATTTGAACGAAGCGGGGAAAGTCGCAGTAACCGCCCGAAACCAAAATCTGCGAGATGGAAATCACTACTGCCTATCCCTGCCACGCAAAGCCTATCTGCTGGATTTCTATAGGTTTCGATAGGGGTAGGTTTGTAATTTCACCCAAACGTGACGTAACCGCCTCTCACCCGGATTCATACACGGTGGGCGCCAAAACACAGTGTGTCCTCTGCCGAAATCGACTCCCTCCCCGATTCATATTCATACACGATGGGCGCAAAAAACAAACTCTTGTCGTCAAATATTCGGTGTATGCGAGATTACCGTCCTATCCCCAACCGACTAATGTTGCTGTGATGTAGTAGAAATTTGAAACGGGGGCTAAGTTTGTAAATTTCCTCGCATTTGAGACAAGCGCGCCCTGAATACATGGTTCCCCCCTTCCTCTCTACCTCCCTTTTCCCCATTCGTACTCCGTGGCCGCCAAAACACCCTCTCCACCCCACCCTTCTCCGTCCGCCACCCCATCCACAGCCGTCCTCCTCCACCATGCCGGAGTTGATACCTCGACGCTGCCGTCCATTACAAGAGATCGACCTCTCTCATCCACGGCTTCGGACCGGGATCCTTGCATCCCGTTCTCTCGCTTCATCCCCGCCGTCGTCCACCTTGCCGGCGCCGCTCCTACGACCGTCTCGTCCACCGCGCCCCGCCGCCATCATCTACCCTCCTAGATCTGCTTCCACGCCGCCGACAGCCATCGCTACCGCAGCACCGTCAAATTCTCAGAAGATGCGTACACGGCGCCGCACCAGAGGCGGTACTCTTTCGTATCTGCTCAACTTATTTATCGCAGCAAGAAAATAGATCGCCACTGCTTTACTCTGATTTCTTGTCTTGGTTGCGAAGTTGCCTTTGTCCGGTTTGCACCTTCAGATCCTCCATGGCACGCTCAATACTATACTCCCAATGCTTATGGTTTTCCCCTTTTATATTCCACACTAGTTAAATCACAGTAGACTAAATTTCAAAATTGGGTCAGTCGATTTTTCAGAGCTCGCCGGAGTTCGCCGGTGCGATCGAAGGGGCTCGGGTGGTTGTGGGGCCTCGCCGAACGAAGAAAACTCGATGCAGGTGGGGGTTGGGGCGGGGGCGGGGGTGGGGGTGCCGAGGAACACATGCGGTGGGGGCTGGTGGTCCGGTCGGCGGCCCGTGCGGTGTTCTGTATGGGAAGAATCAGAGACAAGGAAGAAGAAGGGTTAGGAGACGTAGGATCTTCATCCAACCGCCTGAAATGGTCGAGAGACAGCTGGGAGTTGCATTCTTAATGCGCTCTGGTTCATCATGTGTGGGCACTGCGCAACCAACATTTTATTATCCAAAATCTGCTTGCTCTTCTTTACCATGTTCCTCTTCCGTTCTTCTTTAATATGTACTCTCTCCGTTCCTAAATACAAGTCTTTGTATAGATTCCACCATGGACTACATATGGAGCAAAATGAGTGAATCTACACTCTAAAATGTATCTGGATACATCTGTATGTGATCCATAGTGGAAATCTCTACCAAGACTTATATTTTGGAATGGAGGGAGTATGATAGTAGTACAGTATGTTCCTTGTACTGAAGATGAGCAGGGACATTTGCAGTGTAGAGGTCTATACGGTCGGTTGTGATGGACACTTTGAGCCTCTTTGATTCGTAGGATCTTGTAAACATAGGAATAGGATTTGTAGTGGCCTGCCCACTTGAATCCTATAAGAATAGCAAGGAAATGCGGGGAGCTGTGTCGCCTTTGAGAGTTACACTGATATTAACAGTACCGCACCTTCACTTGAAGAGAGCTGGTATCCGAAGCCTTTCTAGCTGTACCGGCAATACTAGCACATATATTCCAGCAAGTTCCACTTTGCTGATTTTACTCTGATGCTTAAGGTTTTCCCGTTATATCTACACTATGATCTGTGTAGCTGCTTTGTGTCGCACTAGCAGCAGTCCACTCTTGAAGCTAAACACTGCAATGACTTACAAAATTGGCACCAAGGCATTGAGTGCCATTCTGGATGCAATGAAACTCATACGCTCCCCACCTGTTGATTCTTGTTCAGAATATGATCCTAATGACTATTCTAACCTCGAGGAGTCAAAGGCAGATGGCCTGTCCTGTTCACCCATCAAGGTGCCTGTTCTAATTTGGCAATGTTTTATTGATTGCGGGTATCTTGCATATGTTGTCTTGCATTTCTTCTACTTTGTTGCACCGCCATCTGCTTAGTTTACTCATCATATATGTCGAGATGCCATGCCCATCCATTATCAATACATATTCCATCTGTCATCATACCATGTTTTTCCACTCAAATGTTGTTCTTGTGCATCAGACATCAAAAAGGAAGAGGGTGATTGCCGAACCTGAAGGAGCACCAGCAAAGTCCTTGAAAAACGTGGTGGTGCCGGAGAAATCAGACAACACCCCACTTATATTGGTTGTACAACCAGTGACACAAAACGTAGGACCGACTCCAGCAGACTGTACCCATACTTCACTGGCCACACCACTAGCCCCACCACACAGGACCTGCACTCCAGCAAAAGGTATACCGATTTCATTTGCCATAGCACCAGCTGTACCACAGAAAAATCCCACTCCAGCAAAAAGTACAGCAAGTCCACCGGCCGAAGACCTATCCCAACTGCAGAGACGACCAATTCCTGCAGATTGGAACCCCATTCCATTTATTCCCAGTTTAAAAGACAATGCTTTCAATGTTGTTAGGGACTACGTGCATATATTCCCATCATGGGAAGATTATTGTGAAGACAAACACCATTTTCACATCTTCCTGTCCAACTTACGTGTAAGTGCTATTATTCATGGTTATTATTTTCCTGTTTTCTGCTGATTGAACACATCAATGATTTACATTACATTGTTGTAACTAGGCGAGGGTCAATCTGGATAGTCATGACGAGCAAAGCTTGCTTGTGCTTTTCAAGGAAGCATTGCAGCAGTATCGGTGTTACCTGAGGAAATCACACTTTGATGGCAAGTCTATAAACGAATTTCTGGTGAAGTCTCCTGTGCTAAATTTAGAAGACATTGAATGGAAAAACCTTGTTATGCACTGGTCTCGTTCCCAGGATGAGGTACTGTCTATGAAATCACATGACAATTTGAACTTCTACTTTTCCGCATGTGCCTTACGGATCTTTTTTGCAGGAAATCTGCTCGAAGAAGAATTCCGGTTTGACAAGAACGACATGATATCGCAAATATGCTGCCCGCTGCTTTGCTCTTGTTAGTACCTGTTGTCCTGTATCACTGTACTTGCATACATACCTGGTTCATTATGTGACAGCAGTATGCATGATAGCTTGCTTATCAATTGTTCGCTCCAAATTATCTGATCTGTATGAATGGTTACATTAGTGTAGAATATATCCAATGCCAATGTTTTTTTAGCTCTGCATTGTTCTTGTAAGTACATGCTGTCCTTTATCAGTGTACTTACAATGACATGTAGTTGTTCATGTACCATCACTCTGCAGCTTATTTTCCTTTGCCCTCCATTTTCTACACATCAGATCTATATTTACTCTTACCATAAGGTTGGTACTGAAGAAGTTTAGCTGTGCATTGCTCTTGGCTGTACCTTTTGCCTGTATCGCTGCACTTACATTTATAGCTACTTGGTTATGTAGCATCACTCTTCATCTTATCTTAAATATTCTCCATTTTTTCGTATATTATCACATCTATATTTACTCTTAACAAAATGTAGAATAAAGGCAATGCTTTTGAAGAAGATTCTGTGGTAAACTTCTTGAATTGCCCCCCCCCCATCAGCATGGACAAGGCCTTTATAGAGCATGTCTTCACCAATAATGTAAGTTTGTCCATCTCAAGCCTTCAAACTTTGTTGTATATATTTGGTTAGGCATGACTGCAACAGCTGTTTATTTTTGGTGTTTGCATCAAATTGCTTGTTTAAAGTTTATTATGTAGTTCATAAACAAAAGTTTGTCCTTTCTCAATTTAAGTTTTGAGTTGTACAACCAAGTTCCTTCTTCATACCATGTAAATTAAACTATATAGAGCAAGTGATCTTATTTTGCACTGCATGTATGCTTCTGTTCTTCATCCGTAATCCAGTGGTGTGGTGAACCTACCCACTACAGCACAATGTCATATTCTGCAATGTCTTAACTATGAACAATGTCATATCATTCTACTATATTTAAACCGTCTCTTTATTTGCCAATCTGAAATGGTATAAATTGACATCATACTAACCATTGGTACTTATGAGTTCTTGATCTGTAATCCAGTGGTGTCGTGAAGCTGCCAACTCCTTCACAATGTCATTTCCTGCCATGTCTTGACCTGAACAATACCATATTGTGTTAATGCAATTTAAAACTGTGTCACTTTATTCGTCAGTAAGAAATGTGATGAATTGTTAGCACTGATACTTTTATGTGCAAAACCTGTCATCTGTGTGCTTGTTTATCTTTCAGAGTGAGGAAGATATAAGTGTTGAACAAGCGTAGTCTCATCATCTTGCTTAGCTGCTTGCGTTGCAGCTCCCCAGCAGGGCTAACCTTTCTTGAACTCTATTGAAGTGCTGTCGGTTTTGTATATTATTTTGTCGGCGTGTTTATTTGCACTGGTGGCGATCTTTGATGCCCAGTGTATGTAATCTGCTATCTGCATATGCTTTATTATCATAGTGGCGAAATTTCATGCCTAGTGGATGTAATATGCCGTAATTTCTTTATTGTATAGTCATGATGTTGCAGTTATTTTACTGTATATATATCCTGTCTTTGTAGTAAACTGGCCAAACCGTAAAATTATGGTACATAATCGGGCCGTCATGCAATCACGATGTAGGTTGGGCCTGAAACGTGCCGAACAGCTCACGGGCCGGGAGCAGCCCGAAATGAACCCCGGCCCATGATTGTGCGAATCAAATCATGGGCTTTTAATAGGCCAAAATTGTCTCGGTCCTTGTTTGGCCCAATCAGATATCGGCTGCGAGCAGGCCGGATGCAAACCGGGCCGTAGTTAGGCCCAACTATATGACGGGCTTTTAACAGGCCGAAATTAATATAGGGCCGAAATGTTAAATGGGCCCTTAACAGGCCAAAACTAATATCAGGCCGAATTACTAAGTGGGCCTTTAGCAAGTGGTCCCAAAAGCATAGTGTCCAGTTGACGGGCCGAATCTGATATGGGCCATAATTGAGCCCAAAGCCTCTTAAAGGGCCGGACCTGATCTGGGCCGTAATTTGGCCCAGAACGTGGTAGGCTTTTAACGGGCCGGATCTCATATGGGCCACTATTAGGCCCGGAGCGTGGCAGGCCATTAATGGACCGGATCAAATATGGGCCGGCATTTGGCCCAAAACATGGCAGCCAGTTAATGGGCCGGCCTACTTGGGTCCTCAAAATCTTGTGGGCCTACAGCTGGGCCGGCCCATTAATGTCGGCGAAATCTCGTGGGCCTTTAGCTGGGCCGGCCCATTATGATCCACAAGAATCTTGTGGGCCTTTACCTGGGCCGGCCAATTATGGCACACAAAAATCTTGTGGGCCTTTACCTGGGCCGGCCCATTATGGCCCGCAAAATCTTGTGGGCCTTTAGCTGGGCCAGCCCATTATGGTATGCAAAATCCCGTGGGCCTTTAGCTGGGCCGGCCCATTATGGTCCGCAAAATCTTGTGGGCCTTCAATTGATTCAAACTTGATGGGCCGGTCCACGTGTCAACATATCATAGGCGCGTCTCGCCCATTGGATGAGTGACACATGTGCCAACGCGGACCTGACACGTGTCTCCTCCAGCCAATGATGATTTTACACGTGGAAAATCCCCATTGGTCGGGGCTGTTAACGGGTTATCGGATCCAAAACCCAACCCGATAGCTTAACGGTGTTCTCTTGCGGTGGATGCCACGTGTCGGTCACCCTTGACGAAAGCACTTCTGTGACGCGCGATTTATCATCATGGAAGTGGACACTTCCGTGATGATAATTTTGGTAATGTCATGGAACACTTCTACGACATCACATGTATGACTATCTTGATTCTGTCATAAATTTGTCATGGACGTACATGCATGACAAAAAACGCGACGTACTGTGACAAACACGTATCATCACGGAAGTGTATTTTTTTTGTAGTGTAGTGAGCTAATATCAAATAACCTCTTTTCACTGGCAAGTTTGAAGTCATAATTGAGTTCTTTAATTGCCCAATAAGCTTTATGTTCTAACTCAAGAGGCAAATGACAAGCCTTTCCATAAACCATTTTATATGGAGACATACCCATAAGATTTTTGTAAGCTGTTCTGTAGGCCCAAAGTGCATCATCTAGTTTCTTAGACCAATTCTTTCGAGACCTATTGATAGTTTTTTGTAATATTAATTTTATTTCTCTATTGCTTAGTTCAACTTGACCACTAGATTGAGAATGATAGGGTGAAGCAATTCTATGGTTAACATCATATTTAGCAAACATTTTACGGAAAGCACCATGAATAAAGTGTGACTCCAAACCTTGGCAAAATAACTTCTTTAAGCATTTTAATGGAGGTGTTATGATCAACACTACTAGTCGGAATAGCATCTACCCACTTAGTAACATAATCAACAACAACCAAAATATGTGTATACCCATTAGAGGAAGGAAAAGGTCCCATATAATCAAAATCCAAAACATCGAATGGTTCAACAGCAAGTGAATAATTCATAGGCATTTCCTGACGCTTACCAATATTACCTACCCTTTGACATTCATCACAAGATAAAACAAAATTACGGGCATCCTTGAAGAGAGTAGGGCAATAAAAACCAGATTGCAATACCTTGTGAGCAGTTCTATCTCCCGCATGATGTCCTCCATAAGCTTCGGAGTGACATTTCTGTAGGATTTGTTCATGTTCATGCTCAGGTACACAATGATATGTCTCCAACGTATCTATAATTCATGAAGTATTCATGCTTTTATATTATCATTCTTGGATGTTTTACAATCATTTTATAGCAACTTTATATCATTTTTAGAGACTAACCTATTGACCCAGTGCCCAATGCCAATTGCTATTTTTGTTTGTTTTTTACATCGCAGGAAATCAATATCAAACGGAGTCCATACACCGTGAAACTTTTTGTGGATTTTTTATGGACCAGAAGACTCCCAATGGGCCAGAGCAGCACCTGGGGGTACCCCGAGGGGGGCACAACCCACCAGGGTGCACCTGGGCCCAGGCGAGCACAGGTGGGTTGTGCCCTCCTCGGTGGCCTCCCGCACCCCCTCTTTGCCCTATAAATTCCTAAATATTTCAAAACCCCTCGGGTTAACCCTTGAAAGTGCGTTATATCGACTAGAGGGGGGTGAATAGGCGATTTTTATGAATTCTTCACTGAGGATTTTGCGGGTGAGGAAATTCAGTGGAATAAGTACTCAGAAGTAAACATAGCAGTGCATGATCATGGTCTCCATGATGAAATGAAAACAAGTACATAGTACAGAAAGCGTAAACACAGGATAAGACAAACAGACTGAAGAAATTGAACTGAGGAAATAGAGGAAGTCTTCAGTCAAAGTCTTCAAACAGATATGAACAAGCACTCAACACATAAACGAGGAAATGGAAGGGTTGAGGAAATGGAACCAGGTAACTTGGTGAAGACAATGATTTGGTAGACCAGTTCCAACTGCTGTGACAATTGTACATCTGGTTAGGGCGGCTAGGTATTTAAACCTGAGGACACACAGTCCCGGACACCCAATTTTGAACACGCAGTTCAGAACACTTAGTCCTCACCGTATTCCCCTTGAGCTAAGGTCACATAGACCTCGCCCAATCACTCGTGGTAAGTCTTCAGGTGACTTCCGAACCTTCACAAACTTGGTCACTCGGCGATCCACAATTTCCTCTTGGATGCTCTAGACCATGACGCCTATCCATCTAGAAGATGCACAGTCTTCAAAGGTAACAAGCGTCGGATCCATGCTTGATCGATCTCTTCAGTGATGCTCAATCACTTTGGGTTTGTAGGTGTTTGGGTTTGGGTTTTCCTCACTTGATGATTTTCACTCAAAGTCATCGAAGGATGGGATGCTCTCAAATGACAAGTGTTAGTTTCTCTCGGAGCAGCCAACCAGCTAGTGGTTGTAGGGGGCTGCTATTTATAGCCTAGGGAGCAGCCCGACATGATAAGACATAAGTTCCCTTCAATGATATGACTGTTAAGTGGGTAGATATTTTGGGACAGCTGGTGCATAGCACATCAATGGTCGGAATTTTGAGTATCAAATTCCTTAGGGCTATCATGTTCCTCACTGTGTAGGCAATCCGCACTGGTGAATTCCTAACTCCTCAGTCAGAACAAATTCCTCAGAGACCAGAAGAACTTCGTCTCTGTCATTGAAGAAATTTGACTGAACTGTATGAGATTTCCAATGGCTTCACTCGAAAGAATTGGTAGGTAGGATTTGAGTTGAGCATCACATGGAAATTTTTCCTTAGTATTTCCTCGACTCCCTTTAACAGTACGGTGTTTCCTATGACTCAAGAAAGAGAAAATGAAACTGCGAAAACAAAAGTCTTCATGTTTCATGCTCCTCGAATGAATACCAAGTCTTCAGGATTGCACCAATTTCTTCACTTTCAAAGTCTTCAGAAAGCCAAAGTCTTTAGTCGAAGAACTTCATTTTTAGGGGTCGACTTTCTCTGTAAATATCAAACTCCTCATAGACTTATAGACCTGTGTACACTCATAAACACATTAGTCCCTTAACCTATAAGTTTTCAATACACCAAAATCACTAAGGGTCACTAGATGCAGTTACAACCCTAGATCGGAAGTTCCGCTGCCGCAAGCCTCTGTAGCCACGAAAAACCAATCGGGAGCCCGTTCCAACACCCTGCCGGAGGGGGAGATCATCACCGGAGGCCATCTTCATCATCCCTATGGCCACCACAGTGAGGAGGGAGTAGTCCACCCTCGGGGTTGGGGGTTTGTACCAGTAGCTATGTGTTTAATCTCTCCCTCTCTCTCTCATGTTCTTGAGATGTCATGATCTTGATGTATCACGGGCTTTGCTAATATAGTCGGATCATATGGTGTTTTCCCCTCTCTATCTTGTTGTGGTGAATTGAGTTTTTCCCTTCGAGATTTCGTTGTTATCGGATTGAATACTTTTATGGATTTAAGAGCACTTGATGCATGTCTTGCTACGAATACCCGTGGTGACAATGGGGTATCATATTGATTCAGTTGATATGTGTTTTGGCACTCAACTCGTGGATTCCTGTGGTGACATTCGGGCAATCTATGCATAGGGGTTGATGCATGTTCTCGCCTTTTGTTTCTCTGGTAGAAATCTTGGGGCACTCTTTGAGGTTCTTTGTGTTGGATTGAGTATTATGAATCTGAAATTTTTTGGTGTTATTTTAGTACGAACTCTTGGTTAGATCGATCGGAAAGAATAGCTTCGAGGTGGTTACGTACCCTACAAACAATTTCATCTTATGTTCTCCGCTAGATAAGAACTTTGGAGTGATTCTTCGTTGCACGTTGAGGGATGGTTATATGATCCAATTATATTAGCATTGTTGAGAGATTGCACTAGTGAAAGTATAGACCCTAGGCCTCATTTTCAAGCATTGCAATACCGTTTTTGTGCCCATTTACTATTTGCTACCTTGCTGTTTTTATTTATTAAGATTATAAAAATATATTTCTACCATCCATATTACACTTTTACCACCATCTCTTCGCCGAACTAGTGCACCTATACAATTTGCCATTGTATTAGGTGTGTTGGGGACATAAGAGATTTCTTGTATTTGGTTGCAGGGTTGTTTGAGAGAGACCATCTTCATCCTACACCCCCCATGGATTGATAAACCTTAGGTCATCCACTTGAGGGAAAATTGCTACTGTCCTACAAAACTTTGCGCTTGGAAGCCCAACATGAGTCTACAAGAATAAAGTTTTGTAGTAGACATCAAGCTCTTTTCTGGCGCCATTGCCAGGGAGGTTAGGTAAGCGACACTCACACCCCGTCAACAAAGCTCTTTTCTGGTGCCATTGCCGGGGAGGTGAGTGCTTGAAGGTATATCTTTAGACCTTGCAATTGAATCTTTTAGTTTCTTGTTTTATCACTAGTTTGGTTTATAAAAGAAAACTAAAAATGGAATTGAGGTTGCATCATATTATTCATCTTTATAATGTCTTTCGTGAAAATGATGGAAATGAAAATTGTGCTCAATTGTTAGAAGAAGAATGCTATAAAATGTTTGGCATAAAATCCATCAATGATGAGCATGATTGCAATGTTGTTAGTATGAATTATTTGAATATCCATGATGCTAAAGATATGAAAAGCCATAAGCTTGGGGATGCTATATTTGATGAAGATGGTATTTTTAGCCCCCCAAGATTTGATGTGCAAATTTGTTATGATGAATGCATGCCTCCTATTTATGATGATTATATTGATGAAAGTGGATTTGGAGAGGCCATAACTTTATTTAGTGATGAATCCACTATTTCGGAAGAGGTTTCAATTGGTTATGACAACAAAGTTCCTATCTATGATGATTATGGTGATGACATGTATGCTATATTGGATGATGATAAACATGAAACTTGTCATCATGATTTTAATTTTCAATCACATGATAGTTATTTTGTTGAGTTTGCTCCCACCACTATTGATGAGAAGAAGTTTGTTTATGTGGAGAGTAATAAAATTTCTATGCTTGTGGATCATCAAAAGAATGTTTTATGCGATAGTTAAATTGTTAAATTCATTCATGATGCTACTAAAAATTACTATGAGGGAGGAACTTATGCTTCTACACATCTCAATAATATCAAGTTTCCTCTCTATGTGTTCAAAGTCTTGAAGTTTTTCTTGTTTTGCCTTCCTATGCTAGTTGATTATTGTTCCCATAAATTGTTTGATCAAAAAATCCCTATGCATAGGAAGTGGGTTAGACTTAAATGTGCTTGCCATGTGCTTCATGATGCTCTATTTGTGTTTCAATTTTTGTCTTTTATGCGAGCATCATTGAAATCATCATGCCTAGCTAAAAGGCATTAAAGAAAAGCGCTTGTTGGGAGACAACACAACATTTACTCCTACTTTTTTGTGTGTTCACATGATTAAGCTACTGTATCAATCATGTTTTATAGCCTTCATTTCAATAAAGTGCCAAGTAAGACCTTTGGGATGGTCTATGGTTATAGTTGGTTTGATCTTGCTGAAAAACAGAAACTTTTGTGCTCAGTAAAATAATTATTATTTTTAACATAAGCATGATAAAATACTGATTCTTTTTACAGAATATTAATACAAAAATTTCCCAGGTTGTCCTAATTTTTTCAGAATTTTTGGAGTAGAAGAAGTATGGTTGGAGTACAGATTTAGTACACACTGTTCTGTTTTTCACATATTCTGTTTTCAATGCATAGTTTGCTTGTTTTCTAGTTTCTATGGCTTATATTGCTCAATATAAATTGTGAAATGATATGCTACAGTAGGAATTGTGTGGAAAAAATTATGAGTCTTGTCTTTGACATTACCAAAGTGAGGGTTTCCTCTTTATCATACTAACCTATCTCATGAAGTTCTGCTAAGTTTTGTGTGATTGAAGTTTTCAAGTTTTGGGTGAGACATCGATATGAGGATGATAAGGAGTGAAAATACCTTAAGCTTGGGGATGCCCAAGGCACCCCAAGTTAATATTCGAGGAATATCCAAGCAACTAAGCTTGGGGATGCCCCGGAAGGCATCCCGTCTTTCGTCTCCAACATTATCGGTAACCTCACTTGGAGCTATATTTTCATTCGTCACATGATATGTGTTTTGCTTGGAGCATCATTTTATTTTGTTAGGATTTGATTTTTTATTTAGAATAATATTTTGCATCTTTATTTTCAATAAAAATGCCAAGGATGGCCTTTACCATGCTTATTTTGCAAGTCTATATGTTGCTGTTTCAAAACAGAAAGTTTACTGCTGTTGCAAAAATTCCCTAGAAAAGTCAGTATGTGATAAACATTTTGAATATTAAGCTCTGATAAATTTTCTACAGTGTGGTAAATTTTCATAATTCTTGGAGTTAAAGAAGTATTGTTACTCTTGCATTCTTTACACACTGTACTGTTTTGGTAGATTGCTGTTATGTTTGCATATGTTTGCTTGTTTAATGATTCTATTTGAGGATAGGAGTATTAAATATACAGAGGCATTTAGTATGCAATGTTGAATAATAATTTTGTTGATTTGCTACAGTAGAGAATGATAAGGTTTTGCATTGATTTATACTAACTTATCTCACGAGTTCTTGTTGAGTTTTGTGTGGATGAAGTTTTTCAGATTTAGGAAAACCGTGATATGAGAGGAATTAAGGAGATAAAAAACTCAAGCTTGGGTATGCCCAAGGCACCCCAAGATAATATTTCAATAAGTCTCAAGCATCTAAACTTGGGGATGCCCCGGTAGGCATCCCACCTTTCTTATTCAACAATTATCAGTTAGTATCAGTTGAGCCTAAGTTTTTGCTTCTTCACATGAGTTGTGATATGCTTGGAATGTCATTTTGTTTTGTTTTGCTTTTTGTTTTAGTAAAATACTTAGATATGAAAATTTTAAATAAGAGATAGTCCTCAAATAGCTACCCATTTACATAACTACTCGCGTGATCTTCACTTATATCTTTTTGGAGTAGCTTGTCATTTACTCTTGTGCTTCACTTGTATCCTATGAGTAAATTGCTGAATGAATTGGATATCATGAAGTTGAAATTATATCATGCCTAGTGGTAGCTTCACATTGGGTTTAGAAAAGTGAAATCTTTTGAAGCTTGACAATCACAATATTGGTCATGCAAGCAATTCATGAATAATTAGTATAAGTAAGAGAACTTCACATGGAAATACACTATCTTGGAAATCTTTTGTGATTGTGAGCCCCCATCAAAATATTATATGCCAAAATTGTTGATGTTGGACAAGGAAGACAACATAATGGTTTATGTTTGTTCATATTCACATAGAAGTCATATTGTCATAGAGCCTTCAACATGTGGTGCTTGCCCCCCATCTTTGCTAGCCAAAAATTCCGCACCAAGTAGAGATACTACTTGTGCATCCAAAAACCCTGAAACCCAAATCTTATTTTCAATAGTCCACCATACCTACCTAGGGATTGGGAAAGATCCTTCAAGTAAGTTGTCATCAGTGCAATAAGTCAATAAAAATTGCTTCTAAAAGTGTTAGATCATTTAGTGTAAGAGAAAATTGAGCATTGTACGAACTTGTGATGGAAAAGGATAAAAGCGACAGACTGCATAATAAAGGTTTCTATCATCAGGGGCAATATAACGTGACATTCTTTTGCCGTAAGGGGTTGAGCATATAAACAAAAAGCGCATGGCAACCTCTGCTTCCCTCTGCGAAGGGCCTATCTTTTTGTTTTCGGTATTTACTTTTATGCAAAGAGTCAAAGTTTTTCTCTCTATTCCTTTTTATTTTTCTCTTTTGGCAAGCATCATGTGGTAAGGAAATATCTAGGCACATATATCCAGTCAGATATGGGTAGCATGAGTTATTATTGTTGATACCACCCTTGAGGTGAATACGTTGGGAGGCAAAACAATAAGTCCCTTTCTTTCTATGTATCCGGTTGAAATGTTTTGCTCATGTGTATGCGGTGAGTGTTAGCAATCATAAAAGACTACATGATGGTTGAGTATGTGGAGCTCTTACTTAAACTCTGATGAATAAGTTGAATTACAATTGCTTGGTGACTGAGAACATAGGCTGTTGAGTTTCAAGAGAATTCATTGTTTGAACCTTAACATGTGAATTGGTTGCTACTTTAACATGATAAATTTTATAAGAAAGAGTTGTTGTCATGATGCTAGGAAAAGTGATTGAAATTATCATTGATCAAACTTACGCACTTAGCTAGCATTCACACTTCATAAATCATTTCTTTTATCATTTACCTACTCGAGGACGAGTAGGAATTAAGCTTGGGGATGCTGATACGTCTCCAACGTATCTATAATTTATGAAGTATTCATGCTTTTATATTATCATTCTTGGATGTTTTACAATCATTTTATAGCAACTGTATATCATTTTCTGGGACTAACCTATTGACCTAGTGCCCAGTGCCAGTTGCTGTTTTTTGCTTGTTTTTTACATCGCAGGAAATCAATATCAAACGGAGTCCAAACATCGCGAAACTTTATGTGGATTTTTTATGGACCAAAAGACTCCCGATGGGCCAGAGCAGCACCTGGGGGTGCCCCGAGGGGGGTACAACCCACCTGGGCGCGCCCAGGTGGGTTGTGCCCACCTCGGTGGCCTCCCGCACCCCCTCTTTGCCCTATAAATTCCCAAATATTCCAAAAACCCTCGGGTTAACCCTAGATCGGAAGTTACACCACCGCAAGCCTTTGTAGCCATGAAAAACCAATCGGGAGCCTGTTCTGGCACCCTGCCGGAGGGGGAGATCATCACCGGAGGCCATCTTCATGATCCCTATGGCCACCATGACAAGGAGGAGTAGTCCACCCTCGAGGCTGAGGGTTTGTACCAGTATCTATGTGTTTAATATCTGTCTCTCTCTCTCTCATGTTCTTGAGATGTCATGATCTTGATGTATCACGGGCTTTGCTAATATAGTCGGATCATATGGTGTTTTCCCCTCTCTATCTTGTTGTGAGGAATTGAGTTTTTCCCTTTGAGATTTCATTGTTATCAGATTGAATACTTTTATGGATTTGGGAGCACTTGATGTATGTCTTGCTATGAATACCCATGGTGACAATGGGGTATCATATTGATTCACTTGATATGTGTTTTGGCCCTCAACTCGTGGATTCCTATGGTGACATTGGAGCAATCTATGCATAGGGGTTGATGAACGTTCTCGCCTTTTGTTTCTCCGGTAGAAATCTTGGGGCACTCTTTGAGGTTCTTTGTGTTGGATTGAGTATTATGAATCTGAAATTATTTTGTGTTATTTTAGTACGAACTCTTTGTTAGATCGATCGAAAAGAATAGCTACGAGGTGGTTTCGTACCCTACAAACAATTTCATCTTATGTTCTCCACTAGATAAGAACTTTGGAGTGATTCTTCATTGCATGTTGAGGGATGGTTATATGATCCAATTATATTAGCATTGTTGAGAGATTGCACTAGTGAAAGTACGGACCCTAGGCCTCATTTTCAAGCATTGCAATACCATTTTTGTGCCCGTTTACTATTTGCTACCTTGTTGTTTATTTATTCAGATTGTAAAAATATATTTCTACCATCGATATTACACTTTTATCACCATCTCTTCACTGAACTAGTGCACCTATACAATTTGCCATTGTATTAGGTGTGTTGGGGACACAAGAGATTTCTTGTATTTGGTTGCAGGGTTGTTTGACAGATACCATCTTCATCCTACGCCTCCCACGGATTGATAAACCTTAGGTCATCCACTTGAGCGAAAATTGCTGTTGTCCTACAAAACTCTGCACTTGGAGGCCCAACACGAGTCTACAAGAATAAAGTTGCATAGTAGACATCACACAACATCTAATAATACCATCTACTCCTTATTTATAAAGATGTGGGTCATCCCAAAAGTAATGTCTTAAATCATAGAAGCATTTTTTATTTTGATGGCATGTGAAACTAGGTGGTATAAATTTAGCAACAATATAATTAGCATAATCAGCATTCCAATGAGTATTATGAGAAACATTTATTACAGCTGGTTGTTGATCAGGAAAGCTATCATCAATTGGTGGTGGGTCATCGAAAATATTTTCTAACCTAGACAGGTTATCAGCTACGGGGTTCTCAGATCCTTTCCTATCAGTGATATGTAAATCAAATTCTTGTAACAAGAGGACCCACCTAATGAGTCTAGGTTTAGCATCTTTCTTTTCCATGAGATATTTTATAGCAGCACGATCAGTGTGAACAATCACTTTGGAATCAACAATGTAAGATCTGAATTTATCACAAGCAAACACAACAGCTAAAAATTCTTTTTCAGTAGTAGCATAATTTCTTTGGGCACTATTTAGAGTTTTGCTAGAAGAATGAATAACATTTAATTTCTTATCAACTCTTTGTCCTACAACAGCACCAACAACATAATCAGTAGCATCACATATAAATTCAGAAGGCAAGTTCCAGTCAGGTGGTTGAACTATAGGTGCAGAAGTTAAGGCTTTCTTAAGTGTTTCAAAGGCTTCTACACAATCATCATCAAAAACTAGGGCTGGAATTCGAGCCGAGTCGAGCCAGCTCGGCTCGACTCGCTAGAGATCGTTTTGTTAACGAGCTAGCTCGACTCGATCGTTACTATAACGAGCTTAAACCCAAGATTGGCTTGACTCATAGAACTCGCGAGCTGGCTCGTTTAGCTTGTTAAGCTCGTTAAAGATATGAACATAAAAACCCTCGAAATGATAAAAATGATTATGTATATATTAAACATATATATATATATATATATATATATATCACTAAACAATTGTAATTTCCTTGTAACACATGAGTCTCCTAGGTGGCTGGGCCTTCAACAGGTGGGCCTTGTGTTGTGTGCCTGGAACGTAGGGTGCTGAGTGGCTTATCTTTTTTTATTGGGAGTGGCTGATCTTTTGTACCGAGCCTAACTAGTTACACGAGTACTCGTGAGATTGGGTCATTTAACTTGGTCTATAAACGATCTTAAACTAAAGCTTGGCTCGACTCATTATTCTTCGAGTCTGAGTCGATTCGAGCCGAGTCACGAGCTACTCGTTTAGCTCGCGAGCTTCGAGCTTTTTTCCAACCCTATCAAAAACAAATGGAACATCCTTTTGTAGAAGAATTGTAAGAGGCCTAGAAATTTTAGAGAAGCCTTTAATAAACCTCCTATAGAAACCAGCATGACCAAGGAAACTATGAATACCTTTAATATCTTTAGGGCATGGCATTTTTTCAATTGCATCAACTTTAGATTTATCCACCTCAATACCTCGTTGAGAAATTTTATGCCCCAAGACAATACCTTCACTAACCATAAAGTGTCACTTCTCCCAATTCAAGACAAGATTAGTTTGTTCACAACTCTGCAAAACTCGATCATGGTTGCTTAGGCAATCATCAAAAGAAGTTTCGTAAACAGGAAAACCATCCATCAAAACCCTAATAATCTTTGCACAAAAATTAGAGAATATAGAAGTCATACATCTTTGAAAGGTAGCAGGTACATTGCATAAACCAAAAGGCATATGTCTATAAGCATAAGTTCCAAAAGGACAAGTGAAGGTGGTTTTCTCTTGATCAGGTTATGAAACAAGTATTTGAGAAAAACCAGAATATCCATCAAGAAAACAAAAATGTGTATGCTTAGACAATCTTTATAGCATTTGATCAATAAAAGGCAGAGGGTAGTGATCTTTTCTAGTAGCTTTATTTAATTTTCTAAAATCAATTACCAATCTATAGCCAGCAACAATTCTTTGTGGCACGAGTTCATTTTTATCATTAGGAACAACAGTAATACCTCCCTTCTTAAGGACACAATGAATAGGACTTACACATCTACTATCAGCTATGGGGTTAATTATACCTGCTTCCAGAAGGTTTAGTATTTCAATTCTTACCACTTCTTTCATCTTAGGATTCAGACGTCGTTGGTGATTGATAATCCCCAAGTGCAGGGCATCATCGTAGCAATTCCCAAAGGTGGAATTGATAAGTATGGAGTGTCGAACCCACAGGGAGCTAAAGGTAAGATCAATATTCTCTCAAGTCCTATCTGCCACTGATATGACTCTACGTACACCGAACATTTGCTTCCAACTAGAAACGAGAAATAAAACTATGTTGTGGGTATGAAGAGGGTAACTCTGCATGATATCGGAGAGCTAAAATATAAAAGTAGGTGCTGTTATCATAAAGTTAGAATATATTACTAAATATTATAAATAGTGAGTGCGGAATAATGGTGAATCGGTGTGCGGAATTGTCCTAGGCAATTGTTAACAAGACCGATAGTCGTCATTGCAATTTCATATGAGGGAGAGGCATAAGCTAACATACTTTCTCTTCTTGGATCATATGCACTTATGATTGGAACTCTAGCAAGCATCCGCAACTACTAAAGATCATTAAGGTAAAATCCAACCATAGCATTAAAGCATCAAGTCCCCTTTATCCCATACGCAACAACCCCCTTACTCGGGTTTATGCTTCTGTCACTCAAGCAACCCACTATAAGCAAATCATGAACATATTGCAACACCCTACAGCGGGAATCCCTCACGCTTGCGCGACACGGAGGGCACAATAGGACAGCACCAAAATAAAACATACAACTCGTACCAATCTAGATCATCAATCAACCCATAGACAAAGGAAATCTACTCAAAACATCATAGGATGGCAACACATCATTGGATCATAATATGTGGCATAAAGCACCATGTTCAAGTAGGGATTACAGCGGGGTGCGGGAGAGTGGCCCGCGTAAAAGAGATGATGATGGTGATGTTGATGAAGACGATCACCGCGGTGATGATTCCCCTCCCGATGGCACTCCGGTGCCACCGAGAGAGAGGAGGAGAGGTTCTCCCCCTTGTGCTTCCTCCTCCATGGCCTCCCCCTGGATGGGGAGAGGTTCCCCCTCTGGTCCTTGGCCTTCTTGGTGACGATGGCCCCTCCGGGATCCTCCTCCATGCCCTCCGGTTATGATGGCCCCCTCCGGCAAGGTGCCAGAGAGGGCCTAGATTGATTTCTCATGGCTACAGAGGCTTGCGCTTGCGGCAGTGGAACTTCCAATCTAGGTTAATTTCTAGAGGTTTCTATATATATAAGAGGTTTTGGCGTCGAGAACAAGTCGGGGGGGGGGGGTCTCCGGGCTGTCCACGAGGTAGGGGGCGCGCCCAGGGGGTGGGCGCGCCTCCCACCCTCGTGGGCAGCCCGGGACTCTTTTGGCCCAACTCTTTTACTCCATGGCCTTCTTCTGGTTCAAAAATAAGCTCCGTCAAGTTTCAGGTCAATTGGACTCAGTTTGGTTTTCCTTTTTGGCGATACTCTAAAACAAGGGAAAAACAGAAAACTGGCACTAGGCTCTAGGTTAATAGGTTAGTCCCAAAAACCATATAAGATAGCATATAAATGCATATAAAACACCCAAGGTTGATAATATAATAGCATGAATACTTCATAAATTATAGATACGTTGGAGACGTATCAATGATCAACAACGGGTTTAGCATCAGGCTCCATATTAATCTTGTGCTGACATAGAGTGGGACTAATGCAGATCATCAAGAGTATATCTAATAGCAGCACGGTGCTTCTTCAGAATTTTTAATAATCTTTCTTCTTCTTGTTCTGAAAGGTTAGCACTAATAATAACAGGATATATCTTTTTCTCATCAAGATATGCATACTTCAAAGTGTGTGGCAATTGTTTTAATTCAAACACAGGATCACCTTTAGGTGGAGGAGGACCTCCTAGAGTTTCAATAGGCAAATTGTGTTTAAGGAGAGGTTGTTGTTCAAAGAATATTTTATCTATTTCATTTCTTTCATGCAAGTGCATATCATTTTCATGGTCTAGCAAATATTGTTCTAAAGGATCAGTAGGAGGCATAGCAATATAAGCAAGACCAATTGTTTCATCCTTACTAGGTAATTCTTTCTTATGACGTTGTCTACAAAACTTAGAGAAATTAAAATCATGAGACTCATCACCAAACCTAACACTGACAATTTTTTTATGGCAATTTGTAGTAGCATTGACAGTGTTCAAGAAAGGTCTACCAAAGATTATGGGACAGACATCATCTAGTGGGGAACCGAGGACTAGAAAATCAATAGGGTATTTTATTTTCCCACACAAGACTTCAACATCTCTAACAATCCCAAGTGGTGTGATGGTGTCTCTATTAGCAAGTTTAATAGTGACATCTATGTCTTCTATTTCAGTGGGTGCTATGTCATTCATAATTTATTGGTATAAGGTAAAAGGAACAACACTCACACTAGCACCTAAATCAAATAAACCATGATAACAATGATCTCCTATTTTAACCGAGACAATAGGCATCCCAACAAAAGGTCTATGTTTATCTTTTTCATCGGGTTTGGCAATTCTAGCAGCTTTATCATAGAAATAAAGAACATGCCCATCAATATTTTCTACCAGGATAACTTTAACCATAGCAACACTAGGTTCTACTTTGATTTGCTCAAAGGGTTTATGTGCTTTGATATTACTTTTGCGAACCACAGTTGATACCTTAGCATGTTCCTTTATACTAACATGGAAAGGTGGTTTTTAATGTAAGCAATAGGCACATCTGGGTCAACATTATAAATATATAATAGTTTTATCTTTACCTTTAACCGGTTCTTTATTTATTCTTTAATAGGGGGATTATATTTAAACAACTTCTCCTTAGGGAGATCAACATGAGCAGCAAATGATTCACAAAAAGAGGCTACTATCTCAGAGTCAAGTCCATATTTAGTGCTAAACTTGTGAAAAGCATCGGTATTCACAAAATATTTAACACAATCAAACTCAAACTTAATACCCGACTCTCTACCTTGAGTGAGTTCCCAATCTTCAGAGTAGTGTTTAATTATTTCTAAAAGATCCCACTTGAATTCAATACTCTTCTTCATAAAAGAACTAGTACAAGAATTATCGAGCATGGATCGATCATCATGAGAAAGCCGAGCATACAAGTTCTAAATAATAATTTCTCTCGAGAGCACATGATTGGGGCATGAATATAACATTGACTTAAGCCCCCAAGCTAGAGTGATACTTTCTCCTTCACGAGGCCAAAAAGTATATATGTAATTCTGGTCACGATGAACCAGATGCATAGGATATTTTTTTGGTGAATTTCCAATTTCAATCGATTCCAGTTCCAAGATCCAATATCATCGCATAGCCTATACCATGTCAATGCTTTTCCCTTCAAAGATAAAGGAAAAAACTTCTTATTAACTTCATTTCAGGGTAAACCTGCAAGCTTAAATAATCCACAAATTTCATCCACATGTATCAGATGCATATCAGGATGTTGGGTTCCATCTCCTGCATAAGGATTAGCTAGCAGTTGTTCTATCGTACCCGAAGGAATTTCATAACCAATATTTTTAGTAGGTGCAGTAGGTTGAGGGGCAACTAATTGTGCTTCTGGTTGAGGTAAAGATTTTCGGTGTCAAAACCAGCAGATCTCTGGTTTATATAGACACCGAGGGGGCTAGGGTTGTACAGAGTCAGTTTACAGAGAAAGGAATCTTCATATCCGCACGCCAAGCTTGCCTTCCACGCCAAGGAGAGTCCCATCCGGACACGGAAAAAGTCTTCCATCTCGTACCTTCACGGCCCATCAGTCCGGCCCATGTCACATAGCCTGGACCCCCGAGGACCCCGTAATCCAGGACTCCCTCAGTAGCCCCCGAACTAGTCTTCAATGACGACGTGTCCAGCGCGCAAATTGTCTTCGGCATTGCAAGGCGGGTTCCTCCATTGAATACTTCAAAGAATCTGAACCGAGGGGCTATATCCTTCCCCTACATCTTTGGTCTTGGTAAGGTGAATTCTTCGAACATCTCAGTCTTCATTAAATGTCGCACCCCTCGGCTTCTGTCCTTCTGCCGCCTTAGCCTCCACGTGGCAAACGAATTCGAAGGGCCCAAGCGTTTTTATAGATAACCCCTTGACAGCATACGGAAGGTGTCTATTTAAGGAGATCAAATCTCAGATATCATTCCACGTCAGGCGAGAATCCCTCGAACTTGCCTCAAGAAACCACACAACCATGGCTAGCACTCCCAGTTCTTCCTCCCGCCCCCACGGCCCTCAAAAAGGTGATTGGGAGAGTTACTCTGTATCCCATGCCCAGCTTACCAAGCTCCAGGTGCAGGGCTATCTCCCCCTTGCGGATCTAGTCCCCGTTCAGGCAGGATTAACATCCTTTACTGGCGAAGTCCTAGCAGAAAATTTCCCGAATACTTCAGAAGGGGATAGAGTGTGCTTCGTGTCTTTTCTTTTGAGAGGCATTGGATTCCCAATCCATCCTTTCCTCCGGGGTATCCTGGAGTACTACGGCCTCCAACTACACAATCTCACACCGGGCTCCATTCTGCACATTGCTGGCTATGTTGCTCTTTGCGAGCTGTTCCTGGGCTGTGAGGCCCATTTCGAGCTATGGAGGAAGCTCTTCTGCCTCGTCCCTCGCTCCCAAAAGGGATCCATATTCGAGGTGGGTGGTGCCGAAGTATGGCGCATAGCTGGGACAGGATATCTGTCCGGCACCCCGAAGAAGGCATCCGAGGAGTGGCCCTCAGAGTGGTTTTATATTGAATACGTCGTCCTCTCGGACCCAATCCTACGTGGCCTACCTGAATTTCCCCGGGCCCGCTAAAGAAGCGCCACAGCTGGAGCCCTCGGAGCCTCAAGGAGGAAGATAGTGCGGAAGTTAAGAAGTTACTGGACAAGATAAAAGTACTAGCCCAGTCCGGACTGTCCATAATTGAAGTCATGGAGATCTCCATAACGCGCGGTGTCCAACCGCTCCAATCCAGATGACTCCCCATGTGGAAATACAAGGGAAGGATGATACATCCCGCTATGGGTGCAAGGGTCCGGATAACTTCGCCGCCCTGGCTGCCATGTTAGCTGATCTTTATAAAGGGGAGAAAGAAGAATTCACTTGCCTCAAGTGCCAAGATTGATTTTCCATGTACAACCCTCCTAGCTGGGTAAGCTTTCAATCGAGCACCTCACTCAATCCTCTTCCAGAGTCGCAATTAATCAATCTTAACCCGACCATTTTCACTAGGAATGGAGGAAGGCCATTGCGGGGATCCACAGCCTCGCTTCACAGCCGGAGGACCATATTAGGGACCTGGATCCCGGATTCGAGGAGGATCCGGATGTATCCGTGGAGCTCAAGAAGGGGGTCTTCTATCAGGCAAGCTACGACGGCACATAAGTGGCTATCGAAGCCGATTACCCCGGCCTTCTTCCATCTTCCCATGTAAGTGCCCAGGGAGCATCTCCTCCAACAGAGTTTCCCCATTATGCCTTACCTACTGCCCTTTTATCGTGCTTCAAAGGGGCGGCACTCGTCTCGCCACGCGGCATCGGGACCGTCCCTTAAGAAGGGGGCCCCGACACAAGGCGTGTCTTCAAAAACAAAAGCAGACGGCGATGCTTCCAAGCCCCCACCTTCATAAAAAAGGTACGATTTTTGATATGCGTTGCAGTAAGCATACCGGACTGTGACGTTTTCTGCTGCACCGTATTTTAGGAAGAGCATCCACCGGACTGTACCCGGAGACCCTGCCGGACATATGTCCGCCAATCCGACCCCGGACCCTGCCTCTAGGGTTAGAGTCGATATGGGTGCAATGCCGGATTGTTCTCTCTCTGGTGATTCGGATAATGTATCCGTCACCAATTCCGAAGTGGAGAGTGCCATGAACCATCGACGTTGGAGGGCAGCTATGCGGGAACCCAATTTTACTGAAGAGGCGTTCAATGCCTTCAGCTCGGCGGATGCCTATATCTGAGCTGCTCGGGATGGGCTTGCTGGAGCCACTTACCAGCTTTTGAAGGATATGCGGGTAAGATCATTTTGCATGGATTTAATAGTCCTATACCAATAGCCCCCGAGACTTGAAAACAGTTGAAGCAACTGATTTTAAGGATCGATGTATGATCAGATACTCACTGAGAACAATGGCATGCTATCTCGGGAGCTGGAACAACGTCAGACCCAACTAACTACTATTACCGCCAAACTGGAGAAGTCCAAGGAGGCGCCGACTGGTAATGTCTCTTGCTGTCCGGAAAATATAATCATGTGCTAGTCGTGTTTATGCGAATAAACATTGTTTGCGTGTGACAATGGCAGGATCGTCGGATCAGTTGGAAGAGAAACTAAAGGCCGCGCAGGCGGACAAAGAACATGCCGAAAGGCAAGAGGTCGCTGGTCAACGTGTACTGACACGGACCAAGGATGAAAAGAACAAGTTGCAGGATGCCAACACCCAGCTCAGCGAAGAGCTGAAAGACGTGCGAGCCCAACTGGCAGACGCCCTAAAGGAGAACAGAAAACTAAGAGGCGGCATATTCAGTATGCCTTTTAACCTACTGACATGCAGTTTGCTGATGCAAATCCTAATAAGTCTATTTTCTGTAGGTGTGTTGACTGGGCGACCCAAAGAAGAGGTGTCCGGATTTCAAGGCGACCTGCTACAAGAGCTGTCCAAGGTGCATGAGCAAGCGCGGAAGGCAATGAGAAACATTGCTAAGACTTTATGGCCAGTCGACTCTCCTCCAGGAAGTATGGAAGAGCTTGTGAATTTATTCAAAGGAGCTCGGCGCCGCTTTGGGCTGTGGATGATATCAGCATGCCAAGAAGGTTCTTGGGAGGCATGTGCCGTGGTAAAAACTGAAGGAAATATGCCCTAGAGGCAATAATAAAGTTATTATTTATTTCCTTATATCATGATAAATGTTTATTATTCATGCTAGAATTGTATTAACCGGAAACATAATACATGTGTGAATACATAGACAAACAGAGTGTCACTAGTATGCCTCTACTTGACTAGCTCGTTAATCAAAGATGATTATGTTTCCTAACCATAAACAAAGAGTTGTTATTTGATTAACGGGATCACATCATTAGTTGAATGATCTGATTGACATGACCCATTCCATTAGCTTAGCACCCGATCGTTTAGTATGTTGCTATTGCTTTCTTCATGACTTATACATGTTCCTATGACTATGAGATTATGCAACTCCCGTTTGCCGGAGGAACACTTTGTGTGCTACCAAACGTCACAACGTAAATGGGTGATTATAAAGGTGCTCTACAGGTGTCTCCAAAGGTACATGTTGGGTTGGCGTATTTCAAGATTAGGATTTGTCACTCCGATTGTCGGAGAGGTATCTCCGGGCCCTCTCGGTAATACACATCACATAAGCCTTGCAAGCATTGCAACTAATGAGTTAGTTGTGAGATGATGTATTACGGAACGAGTAAAGAGACTTGCCGGTAACGAGATTGAACTAGGTATGGGATACCGACGATCGAATCTCGGGCAAGTAACATACCGATGACAAAGGGAACAACGTATGTTGTTATGCGGTCTGACCGATAAAAGATCTTCGTAGAATATGTAGGAGCCAATATGAGCATCCAGGTTCCGCTATTGGTTATTGACCGGAGACGTGTCTCGGTCATGTCTACATTGTTCTCGAACCCGTAGGGTCCGCACGCTTAAGGTTTCGATGACAGTTATATTATGAGTTTATGAGTTTTGATGTACCGAAGTTAGTTCGGAGTCCCGGATGTGATCACGGACATGACGAGGAGTCTCGAAATGGTCGAGACATAAAGATTGATATATTGGACGGCTATATTCGGACACCGGAAGTGTTCCGGGGAAGTTTCGGATAAAACCGGAGCACCGGGGGGTTACCGGAACCCCCCTGGGGGGTTAATGGGCTTCATGGGCCTAAAGTGGAGAAGAGGAGGGGCTGCCAGGGCAGGCCGCGCGCCCCCTCTCCCCCTAGTCCGAATTGGACAAGGAGGGAGGGGCGGCGCCCCCCCTTTTCTTCTCTCCTTCCCCCTCTCCTACTTGGACAAGGAAAGGGAGGGGAGTCCTACTCCCGGTAGGAGTAGGACTCCTCCTGCGCGCCTCCTACTAGGGCCGGCCGCACCCCCCCTTGGATCCTTTATATACGGAGGCAAGGGGCACCCCTAGACACACAAGTTGATCCACGTGATCATATTCTTAGCCGTGTGCGGTGCCCCCTTCCACCATAGTCCTCGATAATATTGTAGCGGTGCTTAGGCGAAGCCCTGCGACAGTAGTACATCAAGATCGTCACCACGCCGTCGTGCTGACGGAACTCTTCCCCGACACTTTGCTGGATCGGAGTCCGGGGATCGTCATCGAGCTGAACGTGTGCTAGAACTCGGAGGTGCCGTAGTTTCGGTGCTTGATCGGTCGGGCCGTGAAGACGTACGAATACATCAACCAAGTTAACGCTTCCATTGTCGATCTACAAGGGTACGTAGATCACACTCTCCCCCTCTCGTTGCTATGCATCACCATGATCTTGCGTGTGCGTAGGAATTTTTTTGAAATTACTACGAAACCCAACAGTGGCATCCGAGCCTAGGTTATATATGTTGATGTTATATGCACGAGTAGAACACAAGTGAGTTGTGGGCGATATAAGTCATACTGCTTACCAGCATGTCATACTTTGGTTCGGCGGTATTGTTGGACGAAGCGGCCCGGACCGACATTACGCGTACGCTTACGCGAGACCGGTTCTCCCGACGTGCTTTGCACATAGGTGGCTTGCGGGTGACAGTTTCTCCAACTTTAGTTGAACCGAGTGTGGCTACGCCCGGTCCTTGCGAAGGTTAAAACAGCACCAACTTGACAAACTATCGTTGTGGTTTTGATGCGTAGGTAAGATTGGTTCTTGCTTAAGCCCGTAGCAGCCACGTAAAACTTGCAACAACAAAGTAGAGGACGTCTAACTTGTTTTTGCAGGGCATGTTGTGATGTGATATGGTCAAGACATGATGCTAAATTTTATTGTATGAGATGATCATGTTTTGTAACCGAGTTATCGGCAACTGGCAGGAGCCATATGGTTGTCGCTTTATTGTATGCAATGCAATCGCGCTGTAATGCTTTACTTTATCACTAAGCGGTAGCGATAGTCGTGGAAGCATAAGATTGGCGAGACGACAACGATGCTACGATGGAGATCAAGGTGTCGCGCCGGTGACGATGGTGATCACGACGGTGCTTCAAAGATGGAGATCACAAGCACAAGATGATGATGGCCATATCATATCACTTATATTGATTGCATGTGATGTTTATCTTTTATGCATCTTATCTTGCTTTGATTGACGGTAGCATTATAAGATGATCTCTCACTAATTATCAAGAAGTGTTCTCCCTGAGTATGCACCGTTGCGAAAGTTCTTCGTGCTGAGACACCACGTGATGATCGGGTGTGATAGGCTCTACGTTCAAATACAACGGGTGCAAAACAGTTGCACACGCGGAATACTCAGGTTATACTTGACGAGCCAAGCATATACAGATATGGCCTCGGAACACGGAGACCGAAAGGTCGAGCGTGAATCATATAGTAGATATGATCAACATAGTGATGTTCACCAATGAAACTACTCCATCTCACGTGATGATCGGACATGGTTTAGTTGATTTGGATCACGTAATCACTTAGAGGATTAGAGGGATGTCTATCTAAGTGGGAGTTCTTTAAGTAAATTAATTGAACCTAAATTTATCATGAAACTTAGTACCTGATAGTATCTTGCTTGTTTTTGCTTGATTGTAGATAGATGGCTCGTGCTGTTGTTCCGTTGAATTTTAATGCGTTCCTTGAGAAAGCAAAGTTGAAAGATGATGGTAGCAATTACACGGACTGGGTCCGTAACTTGAGGATTATCCTCATTGCTGCACAGAAGAATTACGTCCTGGAAGCACCGCTGGGTGCCAGGCCTGCTGCTGGAGCAACACCAGATGTTATGAACGTCTGGCAGAGCAAAGCTGATGACTACTCGATAGTTCAGTGTGCCATGCTTTACGGCTTAGAATCGGGACTTCAACGACGTTTTGAACGTCATGGAGCATATGAGATGTTCCAGGAGTTGAAGTTAATATTTCAAGCAAATGCCCGGATTGAGAGATATGAAGTCTCCAATAAGTTCTATAGCTGCAAGATGGAGGAGAACAGTTCTGTCAGTGAGCATATACTCAAAATGTCTGGGTATAATAATCACTTGATTCAATTGGGAGTTAATCTTCCAGATGATTGCGTCATTGACAGAATTCTCCAATCACTGCCACCAAGCTACAAGAGCTTCGTGATGAACTATAATATGCAAGGGATGAATAAGACTATTCCCGAGCTCTTCGCAATGCTGAAAGCTGCGGAGGTAGAAATCAAGAAGGAGCATCAAGTGTTGATGGTCAACAAGACCACTAGTTTCAAGAAAAAGGGCAAAGGGAAGAAGAAGGGGAACTTCAAAAAGAACAGCAAGCAAGTTGCTACTCAAGAGAAGAAACCCAAACCTGGACCTAAGCCTGAAACTGAGTGCTTCTACTGCAAGCAGACTGGTCACTGGAAGCGGAACTGCCCCAAGTATTTGGCGGATAAGAAGGATGGCAAGGTGAACAAAGGTATATGTGATATACATGTTATTGATGTGTACCTTACTAATGCTCGCAGTAGCACCTGGGTATTTGATACTGGTTCTGTTGCTAATATTTGCAACTCGAAACAGGGACTACGGATTAAGCGAAGATTGGCTAAGGACGAGGTGACGATGCGCGTGGGAAACGGTTCCAAAGTCGATGTGATCGCAGTCGGCACGCTACCTCTACATCTACCTTCGGGATTAATATTAGACCTAAATAATTGTTATTTGGTGCCAGCGTTAAGCATGAACATTATATCTGGATCTTGTTTGATGCGAGACGGTTATTCATTTAAATCTGAGAATAATGGTTGTTCTATTTATATGAGTAATATCTTTTATGGTCATGCACCCTTAAAGAGTGGTCTATTTTTATTGAATCTCGATAGTAGTGACACACATATTCATAGTGTTGAAGCCAAAAGATGCAGAGTTGATAATGATAGTGCAACTTATTTGTGGCACTGCCGTTTAGGTCATATCAGTGTAAAGCGCATGAAGAAACTCCATACTGATGGACTTTTGGAACCACTTGATTATGAATCACTTGGTACTTGCGAACCGTGCCTCATGGGCAAGATGACCAAAACACCGTTCTCCGGTACTATGGAGAGAGCAACAGATTTGTTGGAAATCATACATACAGATGTATGTGGTCCGATGAATATTGAGGCTCGTGGCGGATATCGTTATTTTCTCACCTTCACAGATGACTTAAGCAGATATGGGTATATCTACTTAATGAAACACAAGTCTGAAACATTTGAAAAGTTCAAAGAATTTCAGAGTGAAGTAGAAAATCATCGTAACAAGAAAATAAAATTTCTACGATCTGATCGTGGAGGAGAATATTTGAGTTACGAGTTTGGTGTACATTTGAAAAATTGTGGAATAGTTTCGCAACTCACGCCACCCGGAACACCACAGCGTAATGGTGTGTCCGAACGTCGTAATCGTACTTTACTAGATATGGTGCGATCTATGATGTCTCTTACTGATTTACCGCTATCGTTTTGGGGATGCGCTCTAGAGACGGCCGCATTCACGTTAAATAGGGCACCATCAAAATCCGTTGAGACGACGCCTTATGAACTGTGGTTTGGCAAGAAACCAAAGTTGTCGTTTCTGAAAGTTTGGGGCTGCGATGCTTATGTGAAAAAGCTTCAACCTGATAAGCTCGAACCCAAATCGGAGAAATGTGTCTTCATAGGATATCCAAAGGAAACTATTGGATACACCTTCTATCACAGATCCGAAGGCAAGACTTTTGTTGCTAAATTCGGAAACTTTCTGGAGAAGGAGTTTCTCTCGAAAGAAGTGAGTGGGAGGAAAGTAGAACTTGACGAGGTAACTGTACCTGCTCCCTTATTGGAAAGTAGTGCATCACAGAAAACTGTTTCAGTGACACCTACACCAGTTAGTGAGGAAGCTAATGATGATGATCATGAAACTTCAGAACAAGATACTACTGAACCTCGTAGATCAACCAGAGTGAGATCCGCGCCAGAGTGGTACGGTAATCCTGTTCTGGAAGTCATGCTACTAGATCATGATGAACCTACGAACTATGAAGAAGCGATGGTGAGCCCAGATTCCGCAAAATGGCTTGAAGCCATGAAATCTGAGATGGGATCCATGTATGAGAACAAAGTATGGACTTTGGTTGACTTGCCCGATGATCGGCAAGCAATTGAGAATAAATGGATCTTCAAGAAGAAGACTGACGCTGACGGTAATATTACTGTCTACAAAGCTCGACTTGTCGCAAAAGGTTTTCGGCAAGTTCAAGGGATTGACTACGATGAGACCTTCTCACCCGTAGCGATGCTTAAGTCTGTCCGAATCATGTTAGCAATTGCCGCATTTTATGATTATGAAATTTGGCAGATGGATGTCAAAACTGCATTCCTGAATGGATTTCTGGAAGAAGAGTTGTATATGATGCAACCAGAAGGTTTTGTCGATCCAAAGGGAGCTAACAAAGTGTGCAAGCTCCAGCGATCCATTTATGGACTGGTGCAAGCCTCTCGGAGTTGGAATAAACGCTTTGATAGTGTGATCAAAGCATTTGGTTTTATACAGACTTTTGGAGAAGCCTGTATTTACAAGAAAGTGAGTGGGAGCTCTGTAGCATTTCTGATATTATATGTGGATGACATATTACTAATTGGAAATGATATAGAATTTCTGGATAGCATAAAGGGATACTTGAATAAGAGTTTTTCAATGAAAGACCTCGGTGAAGCTGCTTACATATTAGGCATTAAGATCTATAGAGATAGATCAAGACGCTTAATTGGACTTTCACAAAGCACATACCTTGACAAAGTTTTGAAGAAGTTCAAAATGGATCAAGCAAAGAAAGGGTTCTTGCCTATGTTACAAGGTGTGAAGTTGAGTAAGACTCAATGCCCGACCACTGCAGAAGATAGAGAGAAAATGAAAGATGTTCCCTATGCTTCAGCCATAGGCTCTATCATGTATGCAATGCTGTGTACCAGACCTGATGTGTGCCTTGCTATAAGTCTAGCAGGGAGGTACCAAAGTGATCCAGGAGTGGATCACTGGACAGCGGTCAAGAACATCCTGAAATACCTGAAAAGGACTAAGGATATGTTTCTCATATATGGAGGTGACAAAGAGCTCATCGTAAAAGGTTACGTTGATGCAAGCTTTGACACTGATCCGGACGATTCTAAATCGCAAACCGGATACGTGTTTACATTAAACGGTGGGGCTGTCAGTTGGTGCAGTTCTAAACAAAGCGTTGTAGCGGGATCTACATGTGAAGCGGAGTACATAGCTGCTTCGGAAGCAGCAAATGAAGGAGTCTGGATGAAGGAGTTCATATCCGATCTAGGTGTCATACCTAGTGCATCGGGTCCAATGAAAATCTTTTGTGACAATACTGGTGCAATTGCCTTGGCAAAGGAATCCAGATTTCACAAGAGAACCAAGCACATCAAAAGACGCTTCAATTCCATCCGGGATCTAGTCCAGGTGGGAGACATAGAGATTTGCAAGATACATACGGATCTGAATGTTGCAGACCCGTTGACTAAGCCTCTTCCACGAGCAAAACATGATCAACACCAAGGCTCCATGGGTGTTAGAATCATTACTGTGTAATCTAGATTATTGACTCTAGTGCAAGTGGGAGACTGAAGGAAATATGCCCTAGAGGCAATAATAAAGTTATTATTTATTTCCTTATATCATGATAAATGTTTATTATTCATGCTAGAATTGTATTAACCGGAAACATAATACATGTGTGAATACATAGACAAACAGAGTGTCACTAGTATGCCTCTACTTGACTAGCTCGTTAATCAAAGATGGTTATGTTTCCTAACCATAAACAAAGAGTTGTTATTTGATTAACGGGATCACATCATTAGGTGAATGATCTGATTGACATGACCCATTCCATTAGCTTAGCACCCGATCGTTTAGTATGTTGCTATTGCTTTCTTCATGACTTATACATGTTCCTATGACTATGAGATTATGCAACTCCCGTTTGCCGGAGGAACACTTTGTGTGCTACCAAACGTCACAACGTAAATGGGTGATTATAAAGGTGCTCTACAGGTGTCTCCAAAGGTACATGTTGGGTTGGCGTATTTCGAGATTAGGATTTGTCACTCCGATTGTCGGAGAGGTATCTCTGGGCCCTCTCGGTAATACACATCACATAAGCCTTGCAAGCATTGCAACTAATGAGTTAGTTGTGAGATGATGTATTACGGAACGAGTAAAGAGACTTGCCGGTAACGAGATTGAACTAGGTATGGGATACCGACGATCGAATCTCGGGCAAGTAACATACCGATGACAAAGGGAACAACGTATGTTGTTATGCGGTCTGACCGATAAAAGATCTTCGTAGAATATGTAGGAGCCAATATGAGCATCCAGGTTCCGCTATTGGTTATTGACCGGAGACGTGTCTCGGTCATGTCTACATTGTTCTCGAACCCGTAGGGTCCGCACGCTTAAGGTTTCGATGACAGTTATATTATGAGTTTATGAGTTTTGATGTACCGAAGTTAGTTCGGAGTCCCGGATGTGATCACGGACATGACGAGGAGTCTCGAAATGGTCGAGACATAAAGATTGATATATTGGACGGCTATATTCGGACACCGGAAGTGTTCCGGGGAAGTTTCGGATAAAACCGGAGCACCGGGGGGTTACCGGAACCCCCCGGGGGTTAATGGCCTCATGGGCCTAAAGTGGAGAAGAGGAGGGGCTGCCAGGGCAGGCCGCGCGCCCCCTCTCCCCCTAGTCCGAATTGGACAAGGAGGGAGGGGCGGCGCCCCCCCTTTTTCTTCTCTCCTTCCCCCTCTCCTACTTGGACAAGGAAAGGGAGGGGAGTCCTACTCCCGGTAGGAGTAGGACTCCTCCTGCGCGCCTCCTACTAGGGCCGGCCACACCCCCCCTTGGATCCTTTATATACGGAGGCAAGGGGCACCCCTAGACACACAAGTTGATCCACGTGATCATATTCTTAGCCGTGTGCGGTGCCCCCTTCCACCATAGTCCTCGATAATATTGTAGCGGTGCTTAGGCGAAGCCCTGCGACAGTAGTACATCAAGATCGTCACCACGCCGTCGTGCTGACGGAACTCTTCCCCGACACTTTGCTGGATCGGAGTCCGAGGATCGTCATCGAGCTGAACGTGTGCTAGAACTCGGAGGTGCCGTAGTTTCGGTGCTTGATCGGTCGGGCCGTGAAGACGTACGACTACATCAACCAAGTTAACGCTTCCGTTGTCGATCTACAAGGGTACGTAGATCACACTCTCCCCCTCTTGTTGCTATGCATCACCATGATCTTGCGTGTGCGTAGGAATTTTTTTGAAATTACTACGAAACCCAACAAAAACATGGTACACCAGATCTGAAATCATATGGCGCGGGTCGGACCTCAGGGATCCGATGGACAAGAAATCCCGATCAGCCTGGTGTACGACCAAGTGAAGGAGGCCGCCAAGTTTTCCCAACAAGATTGTAGGCTGGACAACTTGTTAGAGGGTCTAGAAGAAGAAGTTTTTGATTCCAAGTAGCAATGTACTTTTAGCGAGAGACTTATCTCCGGCCGAATTTATAAAACGATTGTCATGGCAGACTTTCTGCTTCGACCTCCGAAAACCCTAGGTTTGGAGTGTTTCTGAATACTATACCGTAGGTAAACACCAGGGTATGTTCGGAAACCAGGCAATCCGGTCATAGTTGCTTGAACAGACAAGTTGTATTCGGGGAGTTATGTTATATTACATTTGATTGTAAGAAACATCTTCAGAGAGAATAGTTCCATTAAAGGTTCCTTTCCCTGGGCTGGTATGCGGGTTTTTTTGCGCGTACCGAAGCCGTGATGCTAAAAAACGCAGTATGTTTTTATAGTCTGGGGTTTTGTATTGCCACGAGGGCATTTCACCTTTTGTTCACCGACCAATCATTCCCTTAAGAATGCTAGCTTTCAGCTTCACCCGTCTGAGGTACATGTCCGAATAACCCGGCTGTAACAATCGTAGAGGTGCTCCCTTTATGCCCTAGTCGAACAAGCGGGAACATAGGGCATAAGCACAAGAGCCAGGCAACCCAGCTTGGCAAAAACTTAAGTCATAAAGGTGCATATAATGGCGAAGAAAGGACATATATCGACATATGACACATATATACGGTGAGCTTGATGCTCGAATAATAATAAAAAAGGGAGAAAAGGGGGAACGAGAAAAAAGGTTTGTGTGCGGACTTTAGGCGTAGAATCTTCGGAGCCTTGCAGCGTTCCATGGGTGTGGCTCCAAGCGATTGTCCGAAATATTACGAAGGCGATAGGCTCCTCCAGTGAGAACTTCATCTATAATGAAGGGATCCTCCCATTTGGGCTTGAGCTTGTCCTTTTTCTTCTTTGGTAGGCGTAAAACGAGTTCGCCGACATTGTAAGTCTTTGTCCGTACCTCTCTGCTTTGGTATCGCCGATCCTGCTGTTGATAGAATGTGGAACGGGCTTTCGCGACATTGCGCTCCTCCTCCAGGCCGTCCAAGTCGTCCTACTGATCGAGCTCGGCTTCTCTCTCTTCATACATGTGCACTCGAGGTGAGTCATGAATAATGTCACAAGGCAAGACTGCCTCCGCACCGTACACCATGAAAAAAGGTGTGTTTCTAATCGTGCGATTGGGCGTGGTCTGCAGCCCCCAGACTACGGAGTCGAGCTCCTCGACCCAGTGTTTGTCTGATTCCTGCAGAGATCGCACTAGTCTGGGTTTAATGCCGCTCATTATCAAGCCGTTAGCCCGTTCGACCTGACGTTTGTCTGAGGGTGGTATACGGAGGCGTAATCAAGCTTGATGCCCAAATTGGAGCACCAAGTTTTCACCTCATCGGCTGTAAAGTTAGAGCCGTTGTCAGTAATGATGCCATGCGGGACACCGTAATGGTGTACTATGCTGGATATAAAGTCTATCACCGGTCCGGCTTCAGCTGTTTTAACTGGCTTGGCTTCTATCCACTTAGTGAACTTATCGACCATAACCAACAAGTATTTCTTCTTATGGCTTCCCCCTTTAAGAGGTCCCACCATATCGAGCCCCCGGACCGCAAAGGGACAAGTAATGGGGATTGTTCAGAGGGTAGCGGGCGGCATATGGCTTTGGTTAGTGAAAAGCTGGCATCCAACGTAGCGCTATACGAGGTCTTATGCATCTGCCCAAGCTGTGGGCCAAAAGAAACCCGTGCGGAAGGCTTTACTTACAAGGGCTCGGGCTGCGACATGATGTCCGGCAAGACCAGCGTGTATTTCAGCCAAGAGTTGTCGTCCCTCGTCTTCGGAGATACATCGTTGAAGGACTCCGGTAGTACTTTTCTTGTATAGTTCTCCTTCATGAACCTTGTAGGCTTTCAAACATCGAACGATGTGACGGGCCTCAGTTTGATCCTCCGGGAGCTCATTCCTAGTGAGGTAGGCAAGGAAAGGCTCGGTCCACGGGGCAATTACAGCCATGATTTCGTGGACCGATGGTGTTATTTCGGTGCCTGAGCCCCCGATGATATCGGGACTGAGTTTGGAATCTGGGGGTATGATCGGCTCCGGGTCATTGCTCCCGTTCTCGTCTTGCCACACCACGGATGGCTTGAAGAGCCTTTCCACAAAGGTCTTCGGTGGGATGGGGTCGCGTTTAGCGCCCATGCGAGCAAGGATGTATGCTGCTTGATTACTCTCTCGAGCCACGTGATGAAACTCGAGACCCTCAAACCGAGCAGATATTTGGAGTACGACATTGTGGTAAGCCGCCATCTTCGGGTCTTTTGCGTCAAAGTCTCCGTTTATTTGGGATATTGCGAGGTTTGAATCCTCGCGCACCTCAAGGCATTGTATGCCCATGGAAACAGCCATTCGGAGACCGTACAATAGGGTCTCGTATTTGGCTGCACTGTTAGAGTCAGTATATAGTATTTGGAGTACATAACAGACTGTGTCTCCTATGGGGGATGTCAAGACGACACCAGCCCCAATCCGGCTAACATTTTAGAGCCATCAAAGTGCATCACCCAGTTGGAATGCGTGACGTACTCTTTAGGGAGTTCGGCCTCTGTCCATTCGGCGACGAAGTCAGCCAACACCTGAGATTTAATTGCTCGGCGTGGTTTATACATTATTTCAAATGGTAGGAGCTCGATGACCCATTTGGCAATCCGGCCGGTGGTGTCTCGGTTGTTTATAATATCATTGAGTGGTACTTCTGAGGCCAGCGTGATTGAGCACTCTTGGAAGTAGTGCCAAAGTTTGCGGGATGCCATAAAGACTGCATACGCTATCTTCTGATAATACAAATATCGGGATATGCATGGTGTAAGGACCATCGATACGTAGTATACTAGTTTTTGGAGTGGGAATTTATGTCCCTCCTCTTCTCGTTCGACGACAAGCACCGCACTCACCACCTGGCGAGTTGCCGATATATAGAGCAGCATTGGCTCGCCGACATTTGGTGCGGCCAGGATGGGGTTGCTTGCTAGCAAAGTTTTTTTTCCTCCAGTTCAGTTGTTGCCGCGTCCGTCCACACATAGTGGTCTGTGCGTCGGAGCAGGCGATACAATGGCAATTCCTTTTCTCCTAATCTGGAGATAAAGCGACTCAAGGCTGCCACGCACCCGGCTAGTTTTTGGACCTGCTTGAGGTCAGTTGGTGTTGCCAATTGTGACCGGGCTCGAAGTTTTCCTGGGTTTGCTTCAATTCCACTATTGGAGACAATAAACCCGAGCAATTTGCCGGCGGGAACGCCGAAAACGCACTTTTCCGGATTGAGCCTTATGTCATATCTTCGGAGGTTGTTGAATGTGAGGCGTAAGTCGTCCACCAATGCGTGATGCCCGGATAATTAAGCTACAAAAACCCTTTGCTAATGATGCCACGTCACCTCGATTACTGTTGCTAATCTCGTGTTAGTTCAGAACCGATCCAAATTTAACTTTAAATTAAAGTCAACCGATAAAGTTTTCAAACATTAAAACTAAAATGTTCTAGAGGTGGCAAATAATCCATAATAAATATTGGAGGAGAAACCACATTTTTATAATGTAATTACATGTTCAAAACTTAATAAAACATTGATTTAAATGTTTAATTAAATGCCTTTTATTTATTTTGAAATACTAAACTATTTTATTTAGTAGTCAAACTTGTTATTGCAGAGGCTTAAATTACAACACTAATTTAGGTGCCAATTGTGTATTTTACAAAACAAAAATGAATTGAACAATAAATAAAATAGAGAAGAAAATAAGTAAAACGAAAAAAACTAAAATAAGAATAAAGGCCACCCCCTCTCACTCATGGGCCTCGGCCCACCAGGCCACCACCTAGGCCGGCCCATCCGCCCCCACTCCCCCTTTAAACCCCGAAACCCTAACCGCACCCCTCCCCACTACCCCCACTCGCCCCCACTCCCTCTCCCTCGCCCCCTCTGCCCGATCTCGATCTGGATCGGGAGGGGGCCGCCCCGACGTCGAAGCCACCCAACGTCGGCGCCCGCCGCTCGCGGTCATCGTCGTCACCTCACCGGCGACGCCTCTCCGCCTCTTCATCCTCCTCCACGACCGACCACCTTGTCACTGGACCTTCTCGCGCCTCCCCATCGTCGGAGTCACGTCGCCACGCCGATCGTCGCCGCCGCTTTGACATCGCCGGAACTGCCCCGTCGTCGTCCCCGTCCTCCTCCTCGAACCCCGCTGCCGTTTCCCTACAACCCCATGGTGAGGCTCTCGGCCTCCTCTTCCCCCTCCACTGCTCTCCGCTTCCCCGGCTGCTCCGTTGCGCCCACGTCCACGCCCCGCGGCGACCGCCCACCCGCAGCGCGCGCTCACCGCGCCCCCTTTGTGCGCTACTCGATTAGCCCACCGACTGCACTCGCCCTGTTGGCGGTCATCCATCGCGCGCGTGACACCACGCCTCGCCCGGGCCCCGTCCCCACTCACCATCGTCGCCCCGGCTCACCTCCCCCCGCTACCCTGCCTCGCGGCGGTCCGCGCTCACCGCACCGCTCGCGCCCCCACTGCCGTGCCGTCGGTGCCCCGCAACGCCCAGTCGGGCGCCCAACGCCCGCAGCACCCCGCACGCCCGCGCCCGCAGCCGGTAACTACAAGCACCAGCGCCCGTTTGGCCTGATAGGTCACTGCCATTCGGGGCCCACGCCCCTGAAACATTTAAAAAACGAAAAAAGAAGATTAAAATAAATAAATAATAGTAATAAAATAAATTTAATTAATTAATTAATTAACTTAATTAATCCTGTTTAGTTAACCTAATTAACTATTGTTAATTACTTAAACAATAATTAGATTAGTTAGATCCTAATTAGAATAAACAGAGTATGACATGCGGGACCCACACGTCAGATTGACCTAGTCAACGCCCTGTTGACTGCTGACATCATGCTGACGTCAGCATACACTGTTCTGGATAATATTGATTTAAAATAATTAAATAAATCCTCAAAATAATTTAAATATTTAAAAATTAATAGAAAATAAACTGTAGCTCAGATGAAAATGTTTTCTACATGAAAGTTGTTCAGAACGATGAGACGAATCCGGATACGCAACCCGTTCGTCCGCCACACATCCCTAGCATAGCAAACACGCAGCTTTCCTCCTCCGGTTCATCTGTCTGAAAACGCGAAACACCGGGAATACTTTCCCGGATGTTTCCCCCCCTTCGCCGGTATCACCTCCTACTGCGTTAGGTCACCTCTAGCACCGCGTATTGCCATGTTACGCTTTGTGATGCTTTGATTGCTCTGTTATTTATTATGTTCCCCCTCCGTTACTTCTTTCCGGTACACCCCGAGGCTGCCAGTGACCCCTAGTACGACTACGGTGTGGACGACCCGTCCTTCTTGCCAGAGCAACCAGGCAAGCCCCCCCCCCTGATCACCAGATATCGCCTACTCTCCTCTATACTGCTTGCATTAGAGTAGTGTAGCTTGTTACTGTTTTCAGTTAATCCTATACTGCTGCATAGCTTGTCCTTGCTACTACTGTTGTTACCTTAACCTGCTATCCTACTGCTTAGTATAGGATGCTAGTGTTCCATCAGTGGCCCTACACTCTTGTCCGTCTGCTATGCTATACTACTGGGCCGTGATCACTTCAGGAGGTGATCACGGGCATATACTATATACTTTACACTGTTACATTACCTGTGGTACTGTTCGGAGTTGGGGGCTCAAGGGGCAGGTGGCTCCATCGCGGTAGAGGTGGGCCTGGGTTCCCGACGGCCCCCGACTGTTACTTTGTGATGGAGCAACAGGGCAAGTTGATACCACCTAGGAGAGAGGTGGGCATGGCCCTGGTCGGCGTTCGTGGATACTTAAACATGCTTAACAAGATCTTGGTATTTGATCTGAGTCTGGCCACTGGCTTATACACACTAACCATCTACGCGGGGACAGTTATGGGCACTCGACGTCGTGGTATCAGCCGAAGCCTTCGTGACGTCAGCGACTGAGCGGCGCGCGCCGGGTTGGACTGGAATGCCTACCCTTGTATAAGGGAGGCTAGGTCTGCTCACTGGCCGCGTACGCAACATGCAGGTGTGCAATGGGCGATGGGCCCAGACCCCTGCGCCATAGGATTTAGACCGGCGTGCTGACCTCTCTGTTGTGCCTAGGTAGGGCTGCGACGTGATGATCTTTCGAGGCCGGGCATGACCCAGAAAAGTGTGTCCAGACAAAAGGGCTCGAGCATGTTGGGTTAGGTGGTGCACCCCTACAGGGAAGTTAATCTATTCGAATAGTCGTGATCTTCGGTAACAGGACGACTTGGAGTTGTACCTTGACCTTATGACAACTAGAACCAGATACGTAATAAAACGCACCCTTCCAAACTGCCAGATACAACCGGTGATCGCTCTCTTACAGGGCGACGAGGGGAGGATCATCGGTTAGGATTATGCTATGCGATGCTACTTGGTGAACTTACCATCTACTCTCTTCTTCTGCTGCAAGATGGAGGTTACCAAAAGCGTAGTCTTCGAAAGGACTAGCTATCCTCCTCTTATTCCGGCTTTCTGCAGTTCAGTCCACATATGATACCCCTTTTCCATTTGATACCAATGCATACATATGTAGTGTAGCTCCTTGCTTGCGAGTACTTTGGATGAGTACTCACGGTTGCTTTGCTCCCTCTTTTCCCCCTTTCTATACTCGATTGCTGCGACCAGACATTGGAGCCCAGGAGCCATACGCCACCGTCGAGGATGACTACTACTACTCGGGAGGTGCCTACTACTACGTGCTGCCCGCTGACGACGACCAGGAGTAGTTTAGGAGGATCCCAGGCAGGAGGCCTGCGCCTCTTTCGATCAGTATACCAGTTTGTGCTAGCCATATTATGGCAACTTGTTTAACTTATGTCTGTACTCAGATATTATTGCTTCCGGTGACTCGTCTATGATCGAGCTCTTGTATTCGAGCCCTCGAGGGCCCTTGTATGACTTATTTTATTTGTAGAGTTGTGTTGTGATATCTTCCCGTGAGTCCCTGATCTTGATCGTACATGTTTGCGTGTATGATTAGTGTACGGTTGAATCGGGGGCGTCACAATTTGGTATCAGAGCCGACTGCCTGTAGGAATCCCCCTTCCACACTCCTCGGCCGAAGTTGAGTCTAGTAATTACAAAACTTTTACTAACATGGTTGTGCGGCCCATGGGCCCACGTCGCCATTGGGTGGTATTAGGATCTTTTACTCCTCGATCTTTACTCCGGGATTCTGAACTCTCTTCTATTCGGGTTAAATGATTTTCTAAAAACTTAACTTTAGGTTCTCGAAAACACTTTCTCCCAGAGAGCCCCTTCAGTCCAGATGATCGCCGGCTGCACCAGAAGATTTCGAAGTTACTCTCCGATGTCCTCTCGAGACATTGTGTCTATTGCTTTTGCAATTCCCTACCACCGGAATATCCCTATGGATGAATACCTACACTTGTCGTTCTTACTTTTCTTCCCAGTTGATCTTGTTAATACAAGATACACCGAAATTCTCTCTATTGTTTCGAGAATACTTTGTGCCTACTGCCTTGCAGTTCTTTGCCACCTGAATACCCCTACGTATAATTACTCGCACTTATTGAGTATCCGCTTATCCCCAGATGATTCATGTATTTCACAGAAGTCTTCGAAATACCATTCGGTCGTCCAAAAATCCTGAGCAGCTTATTGCTCTTGAAATTCTTGCTTGCTTGCATTATGATTAATTCCATATTTCTAGTGATCTCCGTTGACATCTTTTGTCACTTATAATTTTGAGTCCTTTGATTCAATATGTTGCAAATGCTCGCAAACCTCAATCAGATCCTAGAATTCATCCTTCCGGCTCAGAGGTCATTTTAAACATGGGCTGAATCTCGACCAATCAAATTGTTGTCGATTTTACCCCTAAGCTTACTCAACTTATCCATCCTTAATCGGAGCGTTTGCTTCTGATCCTTTGAATTGGAAATCATAATTCCTTTTACATGTGAGCTTTGAATTAGCCAGTTGCTTCTATAATCCAATGCATTTGCATTGTTTCTTCCTCTGGTTGTGTGCCGATACTCACATCAGCTTCGCTATGGACCGTCGGATCCTTTGTTGAAATCATCCAACAGTGCCCTTCGTATACAAAAACCTCGAGAAGTTCCTTCCCTAATACGTAATGCCTTTGGTAAATGGTATCCTCTGTTTTGGCCAACCATGCTCTGCTCTCCAGTTGGTCATGTTTACTATGAAGTTTGTGGTATATGTTCCTAAGATGCCCCGATGGGTTGAACCAACACCTTCCCTAATTTGTGTGAACCCGAAAGATTTCACGGGTCATACTTATCTGGTATTGCACCAGGTAAAGCTTTCAACAACTAATGTCATTTTCAAAATAGGAGAGGTGAATGGAAGGTTATACATTGAAGAAGTGGGAGTCGACCTTGAACTTGTGTTCATGCCCATGGAAACGATGTAGATATTATCATTGAAGCTTCTCTTACATTAACTATCCCCTTGGTATAAGTTCATCTCATATCTGGGATCTGGCCTTTTTGCAATCGTGGTTCCGACCACATTTTCTCCTTGATTCCATTTCTCACACAAGTGAAAACACTTGTCTTTTGCGGATCAATACATCTCCACAACCCCTATGTCGATCTACCTTTGAGTTTTACCCTCTGGTATCTCGAGAGTATCAAAGAACCGTGTTGCTTCCTATGAGTCTTCATTTAGTATTGCTTCTCACCGACTTCAGATTTCCCCCGGGTTCTGAGTTATTAGTCACTTGGGAACACCGATAGGTGAATCGATTCCGCGCTCCAACTCAATAACTCTAAGTAATTTTCGTTGCTGATGAGTTTATTAATCCTTTTAAGTCATTCCTAGCCTAATTATATCATTATCGTGCTAAATTTTAACCGTGCTACATGGTCCTTCTTCCCAGAGCAAAAATTTCGACGGTGAGCTAATCTTACGTCGATCTTCCTCATCATATCATTTCTCCTTGAACAACAAACTTGATTTCGAGTTTGTGTCGTACCTGTGGTTCCAATAACCTCTTGCTTCATCATTCCTTTGACTTGATGTCATCACTGATCGATTACATCTTCATGAAATCTCTCTACAAAATTTGTCGTGATCCTCATCAACATTTTGACTTCTTCCAAGATATCTATCAAATTCTTGATGAGAAATGCCGTCCTTTGCCCTCGATGAATTGGGTTATCATCGACAACATTATTGCATTCCCCCCAACACAAAACTTGTTCGTGTTTTGTGTTATACCTTGAGATGCTTGCTATCCAGCATTTGTTCGTCTTTACCTTGGAGTATTATCATCTTTTATGTCAAGAATGTCGTGAGAATTTCACCACCTCTTAAGAATTCTTGGTATAGTGATACTTCTCACCATCACCATTCTTTCTTGGTCCTCGTGTTGATTCGATCGGTGCTGTTTGGATTCTGCCCTTCTAGCAACCATATTGCTTTGAAGTTAATGGTCGGCCATTCACTCTTATACTATCGATTACTGAATCACCATTCTGACATTGGTCGTGCAACCCAACCCATATTTCGGGCGCACCTTTCAACCAATGTTTAATTGTGTATGTTTTCCTCGAGCATACTTCATTACATCATTTTCTCTAACAAATGTTATCTCCTTATCCACATAATTGTGGAGATCCATCTTTTTGGATACCTCGTTGAATTATCGACGAGTCCATCAGCCACCTCCTCATCCTCTCCTTGGCTTAATGATGGACCCTTGCTCAAAACTCGCTTCCATAGTTCATTTCCCGAGAATCATATAATGTCATCTCGTCAATTGTGTTGCACCTCTTCTTCTCAGACCTCCTGAGTCTGAGATATCCTAACACCAATCAGATATGGGTCCCGGTCAGATATGATGGTTGGGACGCATTTTCCAAGAGTTATAATGTTGGTCTTTATATGACCCGGTAAGGTGATGTCATGCCTAGCACACCTGGCCGGAGGACCGATTGCTTTAGTATCCTTTATAGCAAGGTTAACCATTCTTCCATAAGGAAATTGTAAGACTTAGTCTATAAGTTGTTCCTGATGGATCCTTTGTGAATACAAAGTCTGACCTTTGCTTGCAAACCATGTCAATGCTATCTCGAAGCATGTCCATGGTACTCCGATTTTCAACAAAAACATTTGAAGCCCAATGCTAAATGTTTCCTGCTTGATTATCCAAACACCGCTGTAAGGGTAATGTCATGAAAATTCTCTCCCCTACCTAAAGAGTTTACTACATTATATCCTGTCATGGATATCATGCTCTGTTCGTCCTTCCAAAGGAGATACCTTTGAAATATGTGTTTAAACACATTTTCCTTTCCATTGTTCTGTTTAATCTGCTAATCATATTTTTCTTTCCATTTGTTGGGTTAACGTTTCTTGTGATCTATATGATCTAAGCAGTAATATTCTCCTGCTTACGTAAACACCTTGGTGTACAACCAAGTCACTAAGACCATGTTACTATTGTTGATGACATTCCGGTAACCACCGATGGACGAGAACTTTGCCTATTGGTCCGCCTCGTTTACCGAGCAGGAAAATGGTTCTCTTCGTCCCTCGCGCTTGGTGCCGACGTTGTTGCCGACATAACTGACAGGTTATCCTCTGGCATGCCTTGCTATCATGTCCGTGCAAGATGTCAGCGCCCTTCCTACTTTTAACCCACATGGTGGGCCCATAACCCACAGTGCTACATGATCGAAACCTGACTCTCCTATACACCCTGTTGCCAAAGTTATTCCTCGCGCGTGGACTCGTATGTAATTCACGGGCCACCGTCCTAGTGACCAATTCTGGTATTAGACACAATACTTATTCCCATTGCAATGAACCCTATCACGTTTTGTTTCAGGCAATGAACGATTGCCTATCCTCTCGAAACTTCTTATTGCACTATCTTACTTGCTCTCGGTGTTTTCTGAAGTTCCAATTCGAGAGTTACTTTCCGCCACCTTCACCGATGTTATCGATCAGATAGTCAACCTTGTGGAGGTCCATTCTCCTGGAATACCCACCCCTTTATTCTTTCGTAAGTACGATGGAGTTCCCGAAGAAGGATGCCGACTTCATCAAGATGACCTCAAGCACATAAATGAAGACGTCAATGTAATGGATCGACCTCTTCGAGAAGACCAACCAAGACCAGAACACTCGCTAGAAATTCGTAACCAGAACCTTCCCCCTTTACTCCACCTCTTAAATCTCGGGACGAGATTTCTTGTAGTGGAGGAGAATTGTGATGCCCGGATAATTAAGATACAGTAACCCTCTGCTAATGATGCCACGTCACCTCGATTACTGTTGCTAATCTCATGTTAGTTCAGAACCGATCCAAATTCAACTTTAAATTAAATTCAACCGATAAATTTTTCAAACATTAAAACTAAAATGTTCTAGAGGTGGCAAATAATCCATAATAAATATTGGAGGAGAAACCACATTTTTATAATGTGTTTACATGTTCAAAACTTAATAAAACATTGATTTAAATGTTTAATTAAATGTCTTTTATTTATTTTGAAATACTAAACTATTTTATTTAGTAGTCAAACTTGTTATTGCAGAGGCTTAAATTACAACACTAATTTAGGTGCCAATTGTGTATTTTACAAAACAAAAATGAATTGAACAATAAATAAAATAGAGAAGAAAATAAGTAAAACGAAAAAAAACTAAAATAAGAATAAAGGCCACCCCCTCTCACTCATGGGCCTCGGCCCACCAGGCCACCACCTAGGCCGGCCCATCCGCCCCCACTCCCCCTTTAACCCTCGAAACCCTAACCGCACCCCTCCCCACTACTCCCACTCGCCTCCACTCCCTTTCCCTCGCCCCGTCTGCCCGATCTCGATCTGGATCGGGAGGGGGCCGCCCCGACGTTGCCGCCACGCAACGTCGGCGCCCGCCGCTCGCAGTCATCATCGTCACCTCACCGGTGATGCCTCTCCGCCGCTTCATCGTCCTCCACGACCGACCACCTCGTCACTGGACCTTCTTGCGCCTCTCCGTCGCCGGAGCCATGTCGCCACGCCGATCGTCGCCGCCGCTTGGACATCGCCGGAGCTGCCCCGTCGTCGTCCCCGTCCTCCTCCTCGAACCTCGCTGTCGTTTCCCTACAGCCCCATGGTGAGGCCCTCGGCCTCCTCTTCCCCCTCCGCTGCTCTCTGCTTCCCCGGCTACTCCATTGCGCCCACGTCCACGCACCGCGGCGACCGCCCACTCGCAGCGCGCGCTCACCGCGCCCCCTCTGTGCGCCACTCGATTCGCCCGCCGACTTCACTCGCCCTGTCGGCGATCATCCATCACGCGCGCGACATTGCGCCTCGCCCGGGCCCCGTCCCCACTCACCATCGTCGCCCCGGCTCACCTCCCCCGCGCTACCCTGCCTCGCTGCGGTCCGCGCTCACCGCACCGCTCACGCCCCCACTGCCGTGCCGCCGGCGCCCCGCAACGCCCAGTCGGGCACCCAACGCCCGCACTGCCCCTCACGCCCGCGCCCGCAGCCCGTCACTGCAAGCACCAGCGCCCGTTTGGCCTGATAGGCCACTGCCATTCGGGGCCCACGCCCTTGAAACGTTTAAAAAAAAGAAAAAAAGAAGATTAAAAAATAAATAATAAAAATAAAAATAAATTTAATTAATTAATCAACCAAATTAATTAACTTAATTAATCCTGTTTAGTTAACCTAATTAACTATTGTTAATTAATTAAACAATAATTAGATTAGTTAGATCCTAATTAGAATAAATAGAGTATGACATGCAGGACCCACACGTCAGATTGACCTAGTCAACGCCCTGTTGACTGCTGACGTCATGCTGACGTCAGCATACACTGTTTTGGATAATATTGATTTAAAATAATTAAATAAATCCTAAAAATAATTTAAATCTTTAAAAATTAATAGAAAATAAACCGTAGCTCAGATGAAAATGTTTTCTACATGAAAGTTGCTCAGAACGACGAGACGAATCCGGATACGCAGCCCGTTCGTCCGCCACACATCCCTAGCATAGCAAACACACAACTTTCCTCCTCCGGTTCATTTGTCTGAAAACGCGAAACACTGAGAATACTTTCCTGGATGTTTCCCCCCCTTCGCCGGTATCACCTCCTACTGCGTTAGGTCACATCTAGCACCGCGTAATGCCATTTATGCTTTGTGATTCTTTGATTGCTCTGTTATTTATTATGTTCCCCCTCCGTTACTTCTTTTCGGTACACCCCGAGGCTGCCGGTGACCCCTAGTACGACTACGGTGTGGACGACCCGTCCTTCTTGCCAGAGCAACCAGGCAAGCCCCCCCCCCCTTGATCACCAGATATCGCCTACTCTCCTCTATACTGCTTGCATTAGAGTAGTGTAGCTTGTTACTATTTTCAGTTAATCCTATACTGCTGCATAGCCTGTCCTTGCTACTACTGTTGTTACCTTTACCTGCTATCCTACTGCTTAGTATAGGATGCTAGTGTTCCATCAGTGGCCCTACACTCTTGTTCGTCTGCTATGCTATACTACTGGGCCGTGATCACTTCGGGAGGTGATCACGGGCATATACTATATACTTTACACTGTTACATTACCTGTGGTACTGTTCGGAGTTGGGGGCTCAAGGGGCAGGTGGCTCCATCGCGGTAGAGGTGGGCCTGGGTTCCCGACGGCCCCCGACTGTTACTTTGTGATGGAGCAACAGGGCAAGTTGATACCACCTAGGAGAGAGGTGGGCCTGGCCCTGGTCGGCGTTCGTGGATACTTAAACACGCTTAACAAGATCTTGGTATTTGATCTGAGTCTGGCCACTGGCTTATACGCACTAATCATCTACGCGGGGACAGTTATGGGCACTCGACATCGTGGTATCAGCCGAAGCCTTCGTGACGTCAGCGACTGAGCGACGCGTGCCGGGTTGGACTGGAACGCCTACCCTTGTATAAGGGAGGCTAGGTCTGCTCACCGGCCGCATACGCAACGTGCAGGTGTGCAATGGGCGATGGGCCCAAACCCCTGCGCCATAGGATTTAGACTGGCGTGCTGACCTCTCTGTTGTGCCTAGGTAGGGCTGCGACGTGATGATCTTCCGAGGCCGGGCATGACCTAGAAAAGTGTGTCCGAACAAAGGGGATCGAGCGTGTTGGGTTATGTGGTGCACCCCTGTAGGGAAGTTAATCTATTCGAATAGCCGTGATCTTCGGTAACAGGACGACTTGGAGTTGTACATTGACCTTATGACAACTAGAACCAGATACTTAATAAAACACACCCTTCCAAAGTGCCAGATACAACCGGTGATCGCTCTCTTACAGGGCGACGAGGGGAGGATCATCGGTTAGGATTATGCTATGCGATGCTACTTGGTGAACTTACCATCTACTCTCTTCTTATGCTGCAAGATGGAGGTTACCAGAAGCGTAGTCTTCGAAAGGACTAGCTATCCTCCTCTTATTCCGGCTTTCTGCAGTTTAGTCCACATATGATACCCCTTTTCCATTTGATACCAATGCATACATATGTAGTGTAGCTCCTTGCTTGCGATTACTTTGGATGAGTACTCACGGTTGCTTTGCTCCCTCTTTCCCCCCTTTCTATACTCGATTGCTGCGACCAGACGTTGGAGCCCAGGAGCTAGACGCCACCGTCGATGATGACTACTACTACTCGGGAGGTGCCTACTACTACGTGCAGCCCGCTGACGACGACCAAGAGTAGTTTAGGAGGATCCCAGGCAGGAGGCCTGCACCTCTTTAGATCTGTATACCAGTTTGTGCTAGCCATCTTATGGCAACTTGTTTAACTTATGTCTGTACTCAGATATTGTTGCTTCCGCTGACTCGTCTATGATCGAGCTCTTGTATTCGAGCCCTCGAGGGCCCTGGCTTGTAATATGATGCTTGTATGACTTATTTTATTTGTAGAGTTGTGTTGTGATATCTTCCCGTAGTCCCTGATCTTGATCGTACATGTTTGCTTGTAGGATTAGTGTACGATTGAATCGGGGGCGTCACACAATGATTCAACATGCTTGGTTTTGATGACTACGTCATCTACATATGCCTCCACAGTCTTGCCGATTTGCTATTCCACGCATGCTTGGATCCTGCGTTGGTAAGTGGCGCCGACGTTTTTGAGCCCGAAAGGCATAGTGTTGAAGCAGAAAGGCCTATACGGGGTGATGAATGCCGTTGCAACTTGGTCGGATTCCTTCATCTTAATTTGATGGTATCCGGAGTATGCGTCGAGGAAACACACTGAATCATGTCCCACGATTGCATCGATAATCTGGTGGATGTGAGGTAGTGGGAAAGGGTCCTCAGGGAAGGCCTTGTTAAGGTCTTTGAAATCGACACACAGGCGCCAGGATTTATCCTTCTTTGGTACCATGACCAGGTTTTCTAGCCAGTCCGGATGTTTGATCTCTCTGATAAACTCAGCTTCGAGTAGCTTGGCTAGCTCCTCCCCCATAGCATGTCGCTTGGGTTCGAAAAATCTTCGGAGCATTTGCTTGACCAGCTTGTATACCTTCAGTATATTGAGACTATGTTCGGCCAGTGCGCGTGGGATTCCTGGCATACCCGAGGGGTGCCAGGAAAAAATGTCCCAGTTCCCGCGCAAGAATGCGCGTAATGCGGCATCGACTGTCGGGTCTAGTTGTGCCCCAATGGAAGCCGTTTACTTGGGATCCGTCGGGTGGACTTGAAATTTGACTATTTCGTCACCTGGCTTGAAAGAGGTGTATTTGGGCCTTTTGTCAAGAATTATGTTGTCCCTATCCAGTGTGGAACGTAGTGCGGTGAGTTCCTCGGCCGCTAGGGCTTTGGATAATGCCTCAAGGGCCAGGGATGCGGTTTTATTTTCGGCGCGGAGTGCTTTGTCCGGATCACTGGAGACAGTGATAACACCATTGGGCCCGGGCATTTTGAGCTTCATATACCCGTAATGAGGTATAGCTTGAAAGTGTATGAATGCATCTCGCCCTAACAGGGCATGATATCCGCTATTAAAAGGAGCCACCTGGAAGATTATCTCTTTGGACCTATAGTTTTCTGGTGTGCCGAATACCACATCCAGTTTAATTTTCCCCGAGCATCTTGCTTCCCTGCTAGGGATGATTCCCCTAAAGGATGTATTGCTCTGCTCAATGCGACTCATGTCCATTTGCATTTTATTGAGCATGTCCTCGTATATGAGGTTCAATCCGCTACCACCGTCCATTAGCACTTTAGTGAGCCGAAAACCATCCACAATTGGGTTGAGGACCAGAGCGACTGGTGCCCGGACTGAGCAGGATCTTGGTTCGTCATCAGCATTGAAAGTAATTGCCATATCATTCCAAGGGTTTATTGTTGCTACGTGGCAGATTTCGGCAAGGTCGCGAAGCGCCCGTTTCCGCTGATTATTTGATGAGAAGGTCTCGAAGACTGTGTGTACTTTGGGATCGTCGCGTTCCGAAGAGTACTTTTCTGGGGTAGTGTTGGTGAGGATACCCTCGCCGCTCTTGGCCACCTGCCGGAGTATCCAACATGCCTATAGGGTGTGCGTTGGTTCGGTATTCGGCGTCATGTGTATTTGACAGGGCCTATCGAGCCATCCTTCGAAGACAGTTCTATGTCCCGTAAAGGGCTTGATTTCCTTGTCTATGGGATGATGATAGGGTGCCCCGCAAGGGTGCATCCTTTTTGCCTGCCCGAGAGATGGCTTAAAGGCCTGAGATTCCCAGCGGGCTGTCCGAGTTTTCTAGGCGCTTTGCATTGTGCAGTAGTTATGTACTATGTGTTCCAAATCTGCAAAGTGCGGAATGCGATGGTGACTGAGGGCATTAAAGATTCCCTCATCCGTACAGTTGTTGCGAAATACTGAGATTGTGTCATCGTCATAGCAGTCTTTTATCTTGTTTTTAACGAGGAATCTAGCCCAAAAATGATGGACTGTCTCCCGAGGCTGTTGCCGCACATACATTAGGTCGCATATGTCTGGAGGACCGGAGTTGCTTGGAGAATATTGCTTGTGGTGGGTGGGTGGGCTCGAATTCGCACCCCGACCCGCTGTGGAATCTAGATTTTGAAGAATTTCTGAGGTTACCAGTCCAGTCTCTAGAGTGTTTGAGGAGTTCTCAGGCTCAACGTCCGATTTTGTGTTCAGAGGACGGGGAGTGTCCTCTCGAGGATGAGTACTCGGTTATCCGGGTTCGGAAACCCGAACATAGCTGGTTCTCAACATAGGGGAGGAGTTATTATCAGCCTGCTCCTCCACAACCGCTACCTGATGGGTGATCGGGGGAGATTTAATTTCTCTCTGATCAGGTTTAAGCCCGATCCAATCATAGTCAGTTGAGACCCTAGGGCGGCGATGTGATCTAGCAGTTCATTCAAAGATGATAGATCTGCCAGATCCATCTTGTCGGAGTATCCGGGGCTGATTTGAAGAGGATTTTCGGCGACTTGGGGGGTTGCTTTTGGCCCAACGACCGAACGAGCACCCATGGTGAAGTCGCCAAGCCAGAGGGTTTGCCCCGAAACTAGGGCTCCTCCGGAAGTGATACTGTCCTTGATGACAAGGCGAGCCATCGGTCCTTATGCCAACGCTACAGAGGAACTCTCAATGAAAGCACCAATGTCGGTGTCAAAACCGGCAGATCTCGGGTAGGGGGTCCTGAAATGTGCGTCTGAGGATCGAGGGTAACAGGAGGCAAGGGACACGATGTTTACCCAGGTTCGGGCCCTCTTAATGGAGGTAATACCCTACTTCCTGCTTGATTGACTTTGATGAGTATAGGTGTTACAAGAGTTGATCTACCTCGAGATCGTAATGGCTAAACCCTAGTTGTCTAGCCTATATGATTATGATTCTGCCCTACGGACTAAACCCTCTGGTTTATATAGACACCAGAGGGGGCTAGGGTTGTACAGAGTCAGTTTACAGAGAAAGGAATCTTCATATCCGCATGGCAAGCTTGCCTTCCACACCAAGGAGAGTCCCATCCGGACACGGAAAAAGTCTTCCATCTCGTATCTTCACGGCCCATCAGTCCGGCCCATGTCACATAGCCCGGACCCCCGAGGACCCCATAATCCAGGACTCCCTCAAAGATACCCCGAACAAACCCCTCAAAGTATGGTTCTCCATAGTAACAAGTGACAATAAATTTCAGCACGTAGTAATAATTTTCCTTACCAATTTCCACTTACCAGGAGTGCTTCACTCCCCGGCAACGGTGCCAGAAAAGAGACTTGATGACCCACAAGTATAGGGGATCAATCATAGTCATTTCGATAAGTAAGAGTGTCGAACCCAACGAGGAGCAAAAGGAAATGACAAGTGGTTTTTAGCAAGGTATTTTATGCAAGCACTGAAATAGTTGGTAATAGGTAGCTTGATAGCAAGATAATTTGTAACGAACAAGTAATAGTAACGGTAAATAAAGTGCAACAAGGTAGCCTAATCCTTTTGTGGCAAAGGACGGGCCAATATGGTCTCTTATAATAAGCAAAGTTTTCTTGAGGGCACATGAGAATTTCATCTAGTCACTTTCATCATGTTGGTTTGATTCGCATTCGCTACTTTGATAATTTGATATGTGGGTGGACTGGTGCTTGGGTGTTGTTCTTACTTGAACAAACCTCCCACTTATGATTAATCCCCTCGCAAGGATCCGCAACTATGAGCAAAGTATTGAGATAAAATATAACCATAGCATTAAACATTTGGATCCAAATCGGTCCCTTACGAAGTCGCGCATAAACTAGGGTTTAAGATTCTGTCACTCTAGCAACCCGTCATCTAATAACTACTCCACAATGCATTCCCTTAGGCCCAAATATGGTGAGGTGCCATGTAGTCGATGTTCACATGAAACCACTAAGGGAATCACAACATACATATCATCAAAATATCGAACACACATATCAAGTTCACATGATTACCTGCAACATGACTTCTCCCGTGAACTCAAGAACAAAAGTAACTACTCCCAAATAATATTCATGCTCAAGATCAGAGGGGTATTAAATAGCATAATGGATCTGAACATGTAATCTTCCACCAAATAAACCATATAGTAATCAACTACAAGATGTAGTCAACACTACTGGTCACCCACAGGTACCAATCTGAGGTTCCGGTACAAAGATTGAAGACAAGAGATGAACTAGGGTTTTAGAGGAGATGGTGTTGTTGAATATGTTGATGGAGATTGGCCTCCCAAAGATGAGAGAGTTGTTGGTGATGATGATGGCTTCGATTTCCCCCTCCGGGAGGGAAGTTCCCCCGGCGGAATCGCCCTGCCAAAGGGCAAAAGTGGTCCTACCCAAGTTCTGCCTCAAAACGGTGGCGCTCTATCCCAAAAGTCCTCTCCTTATTTTTTCTAGGTCAAAATGACCAATATACCAGAAGATGGGCACCGGAGGTGGGCTGAGCTGGCCACAACCCACCAGGGCATGCCTGGGAGGCCTGGCGCGCCCAGGTGTCTTGTGGTCACCAGGTGGCTCCCCGCTGGTAGTTATTGGCTTCGGTATTTTTCATATATTCCAAAATAATTCTCTGTGATTTTTCAGCTTATTTGGAGATGTGTAGAATAGGTGTCCCGGCGTAGCTTTTTCAGGTCCAGAATTCCAGCTGCCGGTATTCTCCCTCTTTGTGTAAACCTTGCATATTATGAGAGAAAAGGCATTAGAATTACTCCTTAAAGCATTATTATGCATAAATTTTTTATAAATAATAGTAGGAAAACATGCTGCAAATGGACGTATCAATTGCCTCTAGGGCATATTTCCAATACTATGCATATTGTAGTTGCGGCGCTCCTCCACCCCTCTACTGTAGTGACGCCGTCTTCCTCCACCTCCTCGGCGCCGCAAACCCCCCACCCTACGGAGATGCGGGCCAGCTAAGGCGATCCTTCTGTCCACCCCCTCTTCGGCCATGGCCATCCCTCACTGCCTCCGCTAGAAACATCCCTCCCGTTCACATTTGTAGCTAACTTCCTTATAGATGCAGTCAACTCGGAATATCTGTTTATTGGAACCATTAGATTTTTTGTAGTTTTTGTCAAAGTCAAGCAAAGAACCTCATTTCCTTTTTAAATCATGTAAGAGTAAGGAGGTGGCACTTTTGGACGGTGAGATATTATTCACGTTTAGTAATGAAAATATTATTATATGAAGAATAGTATACAAATATAAGTGCATGAAAAATAAAGTTTAATTATTGTTGTCACATAATAAAATTGGCCATACCTATATATTTACAACCCTCTTATTTTTATTATTGTACCGTTCTTTGCTATATATGATAGTTCACTATGAAATTGATTACACCTTACATGCATACTGACCAAACATTCCTGAGAGAAGCACTTCGACTCAAATGGACACTTTGCAGTTGTGTCAAACGCACCACTACAAACCCTGTTGTGTGCATCACAATTCCTAGCAGCAATCTTTGTGATGGTGTAATGCAACGAATGATAGAGACAAGCATTCGAGGACAAGATGGTAGATATTGATAAGGATTCAAGAAGGACTAGACTGATGGGGAACGTTGCATGAAAATAAAAAATCATACAAAACACCCAATATCCAATCTAGGAGATGTATAGCTACGAGAGGGGAGTGTGTCTACATACCCTTGTAGACCGAAAGTGTTAGCGTCGTAATGCGGTTGATGTAGTCATACTCTTCACAATCCAATCCGATCTAGTACCGCACGTGCGACACCTCCGAGTTTAGCACACGTACGGCTCGGTGGCCTCCTTTCCTTCTTGATCCAGCAAGCAAGGGAGCGTAGGTAGATGAGATCTAAACCAACACGATGGTATGGTGGTGGTGGTGGCAGCGGAATTCCCGGCAGGGCTTCGCCCAGCGTGTACCAGTGAAACGTGGGCGGAGTTGGGAGAGGTAATGGGCAAGGGTCCAAGGGGTGCTTCCCCTGACGCCTCCCCACCTTTATATAGGCGTGGAGGGGGCTGGTGGCTTGCCCTCCAAGGCCCTAGGGTCATTGTCCAAAGGGGAAGGAAGGAAATCCCTCCTTTCCTCCCCCACCGATCGCTATCCCCCCTTTTAGGGATCATGATCTTATCCCTTCGGGGTATGATACTATTCCTTTTAAGGGAGGATCTTGGTGCGCCAAGACCAAGGTTGTGGGTACTTTACACACTAACTACATTCATGTGGCCCCCCTATGCAGGTGGACCCCACTCCGAAACCTTCTATAACTTTCCCGGTACAATACCGAAAAAGCCCGAACTTTTTCCGGAACACCGAAAACAACTTTCCATATATGAATCTTTACCTATGGACCATTCCAGATCTCCTCGTGATTTCCTGGAACCCATCTGGGACTCCGAACAACCTTTGGACTTTCCACTATTAATATCTCAATACTACCCTGGTGCTATCGAACGTTAAGGGTGCGACCCTACATGTTCGAGAATCATGTAGACAAGACCGAGAATCCTCTCTGGTCAATAACCAATAGCGAGACCTAGATGCCCTTATCGGTTCCCACATATTCCACGAAGATCTTGTTGAACCATGATGTCAAGGATTCAGTTTATCCCATATACAATTCCCTTTGTCCGGCGATATGTTAGTTGCCCGAGATTCGATCGTCGGTATTTCCATAACTAGTTCAATCTCACTACCGGCAAGTCTCTATACTCATTCCGTAATACAAGATCCCATGACTAAACTCATTAGTCACATGCTTGCAAGCTTCTTGTGGTGTTCTGTTACCGAGAGTGCCTAGAGATATCTCTCCATCACACGGAGCGGCAAATCCCAGTCTCGATCCATTCAACCTAACAAACACCTTCGGAGATACCTGTAGAGCACCTTTATGATCACCCAGTTATGAAGTGACGTTTGATAACACACAAAGTATTCCTCTGGTATCCGAGAGTAGCATGATCTCATGGTCGAAGGAACAAATACTTGTCATGAAGAAAGCTATAGCAAATAACTAAATGATCTGATGCCAAGCTTATGGCTGGGTCTGTCCATCACATCATTCTCCTAATGATGTGATCCCGTTATCAAATGACAACTCATGTCTATGGTTAGGAAACCTTAACCATCTTTGATCAACGAGCTAGTCTAGTAGAGTCTTACTAGGGACACGATGTAGTTTATGTATTCACACATGTATTTAAGTTTTCGGTCATTACAATTCTAGCATGAATAATAAAAAAATATCTTGAATAGGAAATACGAAATAACCATTTTATTGTTGCCTCTAGGGCATATTTCCAATAGTCTCCCACTTGAACTAGAGTCAATAATCTAGTTCACATCGCTATGTGATTAACACCCAATGAGTTCTAGGGTTTGATCATGTTTTGCTTGTGAGAGAGGTTTTATCAACGGGTATGCAACATTTAGATCCATTTATACTTTGCAAATCTCGATGTCATACTGTAGATGCTGCTGCCACACTCTATTGGAGCTATTCAAAATGACAGCTCCACTCTACGTATGTGGTTCGAGACTCAAAGTCATCCGAATCAGTGTGAAAGCTTGCATCGACGTAACCCTTTACGACGAACTCTTTATCACCTCCATAAATGAGAAAACAAGTCCTTAGTCCTCTTTAGGCACCTTAGGATAATTTTGACCGTTGTCCGGTGATCCACTCCTGGATCACTCTTGCACCCCCTTGCCAGACTCATGGCAAGGCACACATCAGGTATGGTACACAACATGGCATACATAATAGAGCCTATGGCTGAGGCATAGGGGACGACCTTCATCCTTTCTCTTTCTTCTGCCGTGGTCGAGCTTTGAAGCTTACTCAACTTCACATCTTACGATACAGGAAATAATTCCTTCTTTGATTGATCCATTTTGAACTCCTTCAAAATCCTGTCAAGGTATGTGCTCTACGAAAGTCTTATTAGGCGTCTTGATCTGTCTCTATAGATCTTGATGGCCAATTGTAAGCAGCTTTACCTAGGTCTTCCTTTGAAAAACTCCTTTCAAACAACCCTTTATGCTTTCCAGAAATTCCACATCATTTCCAATCAACAATATGTCATCCACATATACTATCAGAAATGTTATAGAGCTCCCACTCACTTTCTTGTAAATACAAGTTTCTTCATAAAGTTCGTATAAACCCAAAAGCTTTGATTGCCTCAACAAGCCTATATTCCAACTCCGAGATGTTTGCACAAGTCCATCAATGGATCAATGGAGCTTGCATACCTTTTTAGCATCCTTAGGACGCAAAAAACCTTTGGACTGCATCATATACAACTCTTCCTTAAGGAAAGCGGTTTTCACATCCATCTGTGAGATTTCATAATAAAAAATGTAGCAATTGCTAACATAATTCTAACAGACTTAAGCATCGCTACGGGTGAGAAAGTATCATCATAGTCAACTCCTTGAACTTGCCAAAAACCCTTTGTGTCGAGTCGAGCTTTATAGACGGTGACATTACCATCAGCGACTGTCTTCTTATAAAAAAATCCATTTGTTCTTGATGGCCTACCGGTCATCAGGTAAGTCTACCAAAGTCCACACTTGGTTCTCATAAATGGATCCTATCTCGGATTTCATGGCATCTAGCCATTTCTCAGAATTTGGGCCCATCATCGCTTCCTCATAGTTCGTAGGTTCATCGTTGTCTAACAACACGACTTCCATGACAGGATTACTGTACCACTCAGGGCAGTACGTGTCCTTGTCGACCTATGAGTTTCGGTAGTGGCTTGATCTGAAATTCATGATCATCATCATTAGCTTTCTCTATGAAGACGTACTTCTCCGCTTTGGGTTCGAGCTTATCAGGCATAAGTGCCGCATCCCCAAACTTTAAGAAACTACAACATTGGTCTCTTGCCAAACCTTATTTCTTACAGTGCCATCTCAACGGATTTAGATGGTGCCTTGTTTAAAGTGAATGTTATTGTCTCTAATGCATAGCCCTAAAACAATAGTGGCAAATCGATAAGAGACATCATATAACACAATAGAGTTTGATTATGACGCTTGGACACACCATTACACTTTGGTGGTTTAGGTGGCGTGAGTTGTGAAACAATTTTCACATTTTCTTAAATACATACAAAACTCGCAACTCAGATATTTTCCTCCACGATCATATCGTAGACATATTATCTTCTGGTCATGATGATCTTCAAATTCACTCTAAAATTGCTTTAACTTTAAGAAAAATTCATACTTGTGTTTTATCAAGTAAATATACCTATCTACTCAAATCATCTATGAAGATAAGAAAATAATGATATCCACCGCATGCTTCAACACTCATTCGACTGCATACATTGGTATGTATTATTTCCAATAAGTCGCTTGCTCGCTCCATTGATCCAGAAAACAGGGTTTTAGTCATCTTTCCCATGAGGCATGGTTCACATGTTTCAAATGATTCATAATCAAGTGATTCCAAAAATCCATCAGCATGGAGTTTCTTCATGCGCTTTACACCAATATGACCTAAGCGGCAGTGCCACAAGTATGTGGTACTATCATCATTAACTTTCAATCTTTTGGTATCATTATTATGAATATGTGTATCGCTACGATCAAGATTCAACAAGAATAAACCATTCACAAAGGGTGCATGATCACAAAAGATATTATTCATGTAAACAGAACAACCATTGTTCTCTGACTTAAATGAATAATCGTCTCGCGATAAACAAGATCCGGATATATTGTTCATGCTTAACGCAGGCACCAAACAACATTTATTTAGGTTTAATACTAATCCCGAAGGTAGAGGGAGCGTGTGGATGGCGATCACATCAACCTTAGAGACACTTCCAATGCGCATCGTCACCTCATCCTTAGCTAGTCTCTATTTACTCCATAGCTTCCGTTTCAAGTTGCAAACAAGAGCAACAGAACCAGTATCAAATACCCAGGCTCTACCATGAGCACTTATAGGAATTGCTCAAAAGATTGATCAGAAAAAATAACTTTGAGGTGGTTTCGTACCCTACAAGAAATTTCATCTTATGTTCTCCACGATAGGAACTTTGGAGTGACTCTTTGTCGCACATTGAGGGATTCCCATATGATTTAATTATGTTAGCACCGTTGAGATACTTTGCACTAGTGAAAGTATGAACCCTAGGCCTTGTTTTCAGGCATTGCAATACCATTTTTGCTCACATTTACTACTTGTTACCTTGCTGTTTTTATATTTTCAGATTACAAAAACCTATATCTACTATCCATATTACACTTGTATCACCATCTCTTCACCGAACTAGTGCACCTATACAATTTACCATTGTATTGGGTGTGTCGGGGACACAAGAGACTCTTTGTTATTTGGTTGCAGGGTTGTTAGAGAGAGATCATCTTCATCCTACACCTCCCACGGATTTGTAAATCTTAGGTCATCCACTTGAGGGAAAATTGCTACTGTCCTACAAAACTCTGTGCTTGGAGGCCTAACACGAGTCTACAAGAAGAAAGGTTGCATAGTAGACATTAGGAGCATAGTTTTCAATGATGGCTAGATGGCCCATCAAGACAACGCAGAAGATCATGCTGATGAACATAAAAAGCTGACCGGGGACGTACATGCCCCCGCAGTCACTGTCGCAGTTGATCTCTAGATGATCCATCAATCCTTCTGTTGATCTCACAGTGGAACTCTCAATGAAAGAACCAACGTTGGTGCCAAAACCGGTAGACCTCGGGTAGGGGATCTCGAGCTGTGGATCTCGGATCAATGGTAGCAGGAACAAGGGAGATGATGTTTACCTAGGTTCGGGCCCTCTTGATGGAGGTACAACCCTACATCCTGCTCTTGTTTATATTAATGGAGATGTATCAAGTACAGAGTTGATTTACCTCGAGATCGTCAGATGTGGTCTAACTCTAGGGCTAGGTGAATGTGATTGTGTTGAAGTCCCTTCTATGGGCTAAACCCTTTGGCTTATATACACGCCAGGTAGGGTATCTAGGGTTACAAGGTCGGTATTTAGGCACGAAGGCAGCAAGAGAAGTCTTGGAGTATATGTAAAGTCTTCGGAAGGTGAGACCTTGATCACTGATAACCACACGTATAGGGGATCGTTTGTAGCCTTTTTTTGATAAATAAGAGTGTCGAACCCAATGAGGAGCTAAAGGTAGAACAAATATTCCCAGAAGTTCTATCGACCACTGATACAACTCTAAACACACTTTAATGTTTGCTTTACCTAGAACAAGTATGAAACTATTTTGTAGGTGTGATGCCAGAACTACTTTGCAAGAATAAAACTATTAGTACTTTGCGAGATAATAAAAGTTAGTTGTTTAGTAAATAGCTTTTTGTCACTCAAGAAAGTTATTTGTCCCTAGGTGATCGATAACTAGACCGCATTATTTCAATTTTATATGAGGGAGAGGCATGAGCTAACATACTCTCCGTACTTGGATCATATGCACTTATGATTGGAACTCTAGCAAGCATCCACAACTACCAAAGATCATTAAGGTAAAACCCAACCATAGCATTAAGTATCAAGTCCTCTTTACTCCCATACGCAACAACCCACTTACTCGGGTTTGTGCTTCTCTCACTCACGCCACCCACCATAAGTGAATCGTGAACGTATTGCAACACCCTACAGTAGGGAGCCCTCACGTTTGCGTGACACGGAGGGAACCATATGACAGCACCAAAATAAAACATACAACTCAAACAATTCACGGTCATCAATCAACCCATAGGACAAATCAAATCTACTCAAACACCATAAGATAGCCATAGATCATTGGAAAATAATATATAGCATTGAGCACCATGTTTAGGTAGAGATTACAGTGGGTATAAGAGAGGTTACCCCGCTGCATAGAGGGGGAGAGAGAGTTGGTGTTGACTGCTACCTCTTGAGCATGCGTTGGTTTTCCCTTGAATAGGAAAGGGTGATGTAGCAAAGTAGCGTAAGTATTTCCCTGAGTTTTTGAGAACCAAGGTATCAATCCAGTAGGAGATAACATGCAAGTCACCTAGTACCTGCACAAACAATCAAGAACCTTGCAACCAACACGATAAAGGGGTTGTCAATCCCTTCACGACCACTCGCAAAAGTGAGATATAATAAAGATAGTAAGATTAATATTTTTGGTATTTTTGTTGTATAGATTGGAAAGTAAAGATTGCAAAATAATAAACGAGATGCGATGTAAATAAAAGAGATGCAATATAATGAGAAAGAGACCCGGGGGCCATAGGCTTCACTAGTGGCTTCTCTCAAGATAGCATATATTACGGTGGGTGAACAAATTACTGCCGAGCAATTGATAGAAAAGCGCATAGTTATGAGAATATCTAGGCAATGATCATGAATATAGGCATCACGTCGTGTCAAGTAGACTGAAACGATTCTGCATCTACTACTATTACTCCACACATCGACCGCTATCCAGCATGCATCTAGAGTATTAAGTTCATAAGAACAAAGTAACACATTAATCAAGATGACATGATGTAGAGGGATAAACTCAAGTAATATGATATAAACCCCATCTTTTTATCCTTGGTGGCAACAATACAATACGTGACTTGCTGCCCCTACTGTCACTGGGAAAGGACACCGCAAGATTGAACACAAAGCTAAGCACTTCTCCCATTGCAAGAAAGATCAATCTAGTAGGCCAAACTAAACCGATAATTCGAAGAGACTTGCAAAGATATCAAATCATGCATATTCAGAGAAGAACGAAATATTATTCATAGATAATCTTGATCATGAATCCACAATTCATTGGATCTCGACAAACACACCGCAAAAGAGTATTACATCGAATAGATCTGCAAGAACATCGGGGAGAACTTTGCATTGAGAACCAAAGAGAGAGAAGAAGCCATCTAGCTAATAACTATTGACCCAAAGGTCTGTGGTAAACTACTCACACATCATCAGAGAGGCTATGGTGTTGATGTAGAAGCCCTCCGTGATCGATTCCCCCCTCCGGCAGATCACCGGAAAAGGCCCCAAGATGGGATCTCATGGTTACAGAAGGTTGCGACAGTGGAAAAGTGGTTTCGTGGCTCCCCTTGATGTTTTTAGGGTATAGGAGTATATATAGGCGAAAGAAGTACGTCGGTGGAGCTCTGTGGGGCCCACAAGGGTGGGGGCATGCCCTCCTGCCTCGTGGCCGCCTCGCGGAGTTCCAGACTTCCACTCGAAGTCTCCTGGATTGTGTTTGTTCCAAGAAAGATCCTCGCGAAGGTTTCATTCCGGATTCCGTTTGATATTCCTTTTCTGCAAAACACTGAAATAGGCAAAAAACAGAAACTGGCACTGGGCCTCCGGTTAATAGGTTAGTCCCAAAAATAATATAAAAGAACATATGAAAGCCCATTAAACATAAAAAAACAGATAATATAATAGCATGGAACAATCAAAAATTATAGATACATTGGAGACGTATCATTGACGACGGCGAAGTTGTTGGAGTAGATCGCCGTCACGATCACTACAAAAAAATACACTTCCGTGATGGTACATGTTTTTATTATACCCATCTTGGATGCTCATCATATTAGGACTAATTTTATAGACAAAGAAAATTACCATGCTGTTCTAAAAGACTCTCAAAAGAATATAAGTGAAGCATGAGAGATCAATAATTTCTATAAAATAAAACCACCACTGTGCTCTAAAAAGATATAAGTGAAGCCCTAGAGCAAAATTATCTAGCTCAAAAGATATAAGTGAAGCACATAGAGTATTCTAATAAATTCCGATTCATGCGTGTCTCTCCCAAAAGGTGTGTACAACAAGGATGATTGTGGTAAACTAAAAAGCAAAGACTCAAATCATACAAGACGCTCCAAGCAAAACACATATCATGTGGTGAATAAAAATATAGTGTCAAGTAAAGTTACCGATAGACGAAGACGAAAGAGGGGATGCCTTCTGGGGCATCCCCAAGCTTAGGCTTTTGGTTGTCCTTGAATTTTACCTTGGGGTTCCTTGGGAATCCCCAAGCTTAGCCTCTTGCCAGTCCTTATTCCAAAATCCATCAAATGTTTACCCAGAAACATGAAAACTTCACAACACAAAACTCAACAGAAAATCTCATGAGCTCCGTTAGTGTAAGAAAACAAACCACCACTTCAAGGTACTGTAATGAACTCATTATTTATTTATATTGGTGTTAAACCTACTATATTCCAACTTCTGTATGGTTCATACCCCCCGATGCTACTCATAGATTCATCAAAATAAGCAAACAACAGACGAAAAACAGAATCTGTCAAAACAGAACAGTCTGTAGCAATCTGGATGTTTCGAATACTTTGGTCACTCCAAAAATTATGAAAAATTAGTACGACCATCGTAAAAAGTATATTGATCTACTGCAGTTGGAATTGGTATTTTATCATTCTCTGGTAAAATATGATACTTATTTTCGTGAGCGCGTACTTTCTTTTTTTATCAGTAAGATCAAACAACAATCACCCAAGAAGATCCTAAAGGATTTACTTGGCACAAACACTAATTAAAACATAAAAACACAATCATAATAGTAGATAGATGAATTATTTATTACTAAACATGAACAAAAATTAAAGAACAAAAATAAAATCGGGTTGCCTCCCAACAAGCGCTATCGTTTAACGCCCCTAGCCAGGCATAGAAACAAGAATAGATCTAGTCATTGTCATCTTTGGTATCCAATTATTCAATTGAACACACATGACTCTTAGGAGGTTCTTTGGTTTTATTAATGATCAAACTCCTCGGAAAGAAATTGAGAAATTCATTTGTAGTAAAAGGTTCCTTAATGATATCGAAAAAGTTAGGGTGAACACTTATTGATTTGAGGTCTTCATTTTCCTTACTAGAAGATTCACCCTTATTTTTAGGAACATAGATAAACTTGGAAACTTTGGTAGGAGGAGGATTTGAGGTATTTTTAACGGCAGAAAAAGTGGATCCCAAGTTGGTAATAATATATTCAGTTTACCAATTCTAGTGGAATCTTGCCCTATCTTCTCATTAACTATGGGTTCCTTTTCCCTAAGATTTTTCAGAGTAACTCCTACCCTAGATCCATATTGGGTAATGTGGTTGTGGATCATTTTATCCAAATTTTCAAATAAATCTATAGTGGCAATTTTATTTTCAATAGTATCAAGCATTTGCATCACATGTTCCAGAGTTAAAATAGTTCCATTGACCAAAAGAGGTGGTGGGCCTAACAAATCTATCATAGCTTTATACAAATCAAAAGTATGGCTTCCCAAGAAATTCCCTCCGGTAATGGTGTCAAGAACATATCGATTCCAAGGAGTGATGCCTACGTAAAAATTGCGAAGAAGAACGGAAGTAGATTGCTTTTTAGTAGATCTATTTTGAGCATTGCAAATTCTATACCAAGCATCTTTTAGATTTTATCCCTCCCTTTGTTTAAAATTGAGAACTTCATTATCGGGAGTATTAACAATGATAGGAGGACTAGCCATGACGGCGAAACAAACGATCTAACACATGGACACAAGAGGCAAGCGAAAAGAGGCAAAGAAAAGGCAAAGGTTTTCGAAAATATTTTTAGAAGTGGGGGAGAGGAAAACGAGAGGCGAATGGCAAATAATGTAATGCGAGGGAGAAGAGTTTATGATGGGTACTTGGTATGTCTTGACTTGAGCGTAGATCTCCCCGGCAACAGCGCCAAAAATCCTTCTTGCTACCTCTTGAGCATGCGTTGGTTTTCCCTTGAAGAGGAAAGGGTGATGCAGCAAAGTAGCGTAAGTATTTCCCTCAGTTTTTGAGAACCAAGGTATCAATCTAGTAGGAGATAACACGCAAGTCACCTAGTACCTGCACAAATAATCAAGAACCTTGCAACCAACATGATAAAGGGGTTGTCAATCCCTTCACGGCCACTTGCAAAAGTGAGATCTAATAAAGATAGTAAGATTAATATTTTTGGTATTTTTGTTGTATAGATTGGAAAGTAAAGATTGCAAAATAATAAATGAGATGCGATGTAAATAAAAGAGATGCAATATAATAAGAAAGAGACCCAGGGGGCATAGGTTTCACTAGTGGCTTCTCTCAAGATAGCATATATTATGGTGGGTGAACAAATTACTGCCGAGCAATTGATACAAAAGCACATAGTTATGAGAATATCTAGGCAATGATCATGAATATAGGCATCACGTCCATGTCAAGTAGACCGAAACGATTCTGCATCTACTACTATTACTCCACACATCGACCGCTATCCAGCATGCATCTAGAGTATTAAGTTCAGAACAAAGTAACACATTAAGCAAGATGACATGATGTAGAGGGATAAACTCAAGCAATATGATATAAACCCCATATTTTTATCCTCGATGGCAACAATACAATGCGTGCCTTGCTGCCCCTACTATCACTGGGAAAGGACACCACAAGATTGAACCCAAAGCTAAGAACTTCTCCCATTGCAAGAAAGATCAATCTAGTAGGCCAAACTAAACCGATAATTCAAAGAGACTTGCAAAGATATCAAATCATGCATATAAGAATTCTGAGAAGAACAAATATTATTCATAGATAATCTTGATCATAAATCCACAATTCATCGGATCTCGGCAAACACACCGCAAAAGAGTATTACATCGAATAGATCTCGAAGAACATCAAGAACTTTGTATTGAGAACCAAAGAGAGAGAAGAAGCCATCTAGCTAATAACGATGGCCCCGAAGGTCTGTGGTAAACTACTCACACATCATCAGAGAGGCTATGGTGTTGATGTAGAAGCCCTCTGTGACCGATTCCCCCTCCGGTAGATCGCCGAAAAAGGCCCCAAGATGAGATCTCACGGGTACAGAAGGTTGTGGCAGTGAAAAAGTGGTTTCGTGGCTCCCCTGATGTTTTTAGGGTATAAGAGTATATATAGGCGAAAGAAGTACGTCGGTGGAGCTCCGTGGGGCCCATGAGGGTGGGGGCGCGCCCTCCTGCCTCGTGGCCGCCTTGCGGAGTTCTAGACTTCCACTCCAAGTCTCCTGGATTGTGTTTATTCCAAGAAAGATCCTCGTGAAGGTTTCATTCCATTTGGATTCCGTTTGATATTCCTTTTCTGCAAAACATTGAAATAGGCAAAAAAACAGAAACTGGCACTAGGCCTCCGGTTAATAGGTTAGTCCCAAAAATAATATAAAAGAGCATATTAAAGCCCATTAAACATCAAAAACAGATAATATAATAGCATGGAACAATAAAAATATATAGATACATTGGAGACGTATCATTGACGGTGGCGAAGTTGTTGGAGTAGATCGCCGTCACGACCACTACAAAAAAAATACACTTTCATGATGATACATGTTTGTCACAGTAGGTCACGTTTTTAGTCATGCATGTACATCCATGACGATTTTATGCCAGAATCAAGATAGTCATACCTATGCTGTCGTAGAAGTGTTCCATGACATTACCAAAATTACCATCACGGAAGTGTCCACTTCCATGACGATAAATCACGCATCATAGAAGTGCTTTCGTCAAGGGTGACCGACAGGTGGCATCCATCGTAATGGGTCGTCGTTAAGCTATCAGGTTCCGGTTTTGGATCCGATAACCCATTAATAGCCCGGACCAATGGGGATTTTCCACATGTAAAATTCTCATTGGCCGGAGGAACCACGTGTCGGCTCACCGTTGGGATAGATGTCATCCACTCATCGGATAGGAGGCGCCTATGATAGGTCGACACGTGGCATGGCCCAACAATGGCCCATTCCGGTGAAAAAGGCCGGCCCAGTAAGAATTAGCAGGCCGGCCCATATAAGGCCTACTTGTGTCAGGTCCTTTTAAGCCCACGACCCATACGAGATGTGCCAATTCGGCCCGTCAACGACCCATTAATGATTTGACACCATTGCAGCCCATTGTCAGTTCAAGCACGTTAATAGCCCGCTATATATTTCGGCTCAATATCGGCCCGATGTGGTTTCGGTCTGTTAATGGCCCATTGAAGGGATGGGCCAATTTTCAGGATGTACATCTTTCGGCCTTTTAGCGACCCATTTAAGTGTTGGGCCAATTTCCGGCCCGGTGTGTCTTTCAGCCTGTTGACGGCCCATAAGTGAGTTGGGCCATTTGCCGTCAGACCTGAGTTTTGGCCTTTTAATGGCGCATGCTCTTCATGGTCCAATACCAGCCCGGTTTCTATTTTAGCCTGTGAAAGGCCCACAACACAGTTGGGCCATTTACAGTATGACCTGACTTTCGGCCTCTTAGCGGCCCATGCTCTTCATGGTCCAGTACGAGCCTACTATCTCTTTCGGCCTACTAAAGGCCCACAGTATAGTTGGGCCACATGTAGCCTGACCTTAGTATCGACCTGTTAACGGCCCGTGAAATCAAATGGGCCCACATGTTGCCCGCCTCGATGTCGGCCTGTTAACGACCCGGGAGGTAAGAGGGCCGACCATTAACTTTCGGCCTACTAATGGCCCATTAACTTAATGGTCCCACTAAAGTTCATACATGTCTTTAGGCCCAATTATATAATTTGAGCCCATTACGACGAGCAATTATGCACGGGACCAAAACTGATCAAGCAAAGGTACGGCATATAGGGAAAAATGTTGCACATACAGCATATATTACATGAAATTATGTCCTCTGGGCAATCAAAGATTGGTGCTAGTGCAAATAAATGAACAGAACCTAACAATCTACAACGTCACAATCTGCAACCTCAGCGCGGATGACGCCCATAAGCATGTGTGCAAGTTCTTGCTGCTTTGCTACACTGTCTCTAAAAACATTGATTAGTTGTTGTTGCGCACGAATGTGCACCTCTGATTCCTCCACAATTTCCATCATTGCTTCAACCATTAATTGGTTCACAAACATACATGTTTTCCGTTGCATTCGAGATAGAGGAAACTGAACAGATTCAGATGGCTATTTTGGCAGGCTTGTATTATTGATAGTGGAGAGTGTCTCGACCACTTCATCATAACATAAATTAGGAGGGGAACCAAACAGATTAATCAAGAGTTATTCCCATATTACCTGGCCTAGATTTGTTGGAAAGAAACAATGGGGTTGCCTTGCTATTTTCAGAGTTTGTCTTCTTATCTTCAGCAGCCTGCACCAAATTAACACACTAGCATTGCTATCATTGGCCAGGTCAGATAATAGGAAAGCAACATTGACACAACGAACGTTTGGGCAACCAGACCACACCATCCTACACCAAATTAACACAGTATGGCACATCTATCATCGGTCAAGTAAGGTAATATGAAAGGAACATTGACACAATGAATGAATGGGTAACTAGAGTAGCACTACAATTTAGTAATGTGCATGATATGAGATAGTACACTCATGCAGCTCAGTATGCCAAACTACTAGGCAATTTTCCTTACAAAAATCAACATTGTCGCCTTTAACACTTTGCTACAAGTGAATTTAGATCAGATAAAGGTTGGATTCACACCGATTAACAAAATATATGCTGATGTAAAAATATAGTGATATACAACAGGTACTTACATTAGCGTTGGAGCACAGAGAATTCCCGCAAGATACTTTCCTTGAATACGATCCCAGTACAGAAAGTCTTCTATCCTTTAAGCTTATTTTCTAAAAGAGAGATGGGTAAGAAACATGTAGAAAATATGATCAGAATGCTATAAAATTTTATGATGCGAGGATACGCACACACTTCTTAGAATGGAGTTGACATATTTTTGCTGGACAGGGGCGGATTAGTTCTTTGGCCACTGGAATCTTCTTATTATCAGTGGGAGTTGAGTTTCTCTATGCTGGAGCAGTATCTATGAAAACTGGAGTTGGTTTATTATCTCCTGGCATTTGGATCTTTTGCAAAGACCTGGTTTGTAACCCTTCAGATTCTAACATAGCCGTCTTCCCCTTGCATGCCTTATATAGAAGAATGGTATTTCAATTATAAAACATGCTACAACAGAGATGGAATAGGTACTGAAGAATAGAAAGGCATGAAATATTAACATGTATTCCCTCCATCCGGAAATAAATGGATGGGTCTAGGCGTATTTCATTTCTAGATACATCTAGTTTTATCCATTTCTGCGACATGTAATCCGGACGGAGGGAGTGTGATGTAAGAGCTAGGTATACAATAGGACAATAGTGTAAAAAACACTACTTGAATGTAAAAATGTATGCTAGCGGAATACATACAGAAAAACACTAAGGCAACATATGCGTGTATGATTGGGAAACTAAGATGGCATTGCAAGAGACCACTAGAACAACACTTCAATGTAAAAAAAGAACATGGTATGGTAGACAGATGAAGTACATACTGATGAATAACAATACATAAGATATTCAGAAGCATGATGTCCAAACTAAGCAGATGGCATTGTGATAGAGTAGACTGACAATACTTGAATTTTTAAAACATGTTATCATAAATGGAATAGGTACTGAAAAATAGGGAGGCATGCCATATTTACATGCATGATCAGCAGGCTAAGCACAAGGCATTGCAACAGAGTAGATGCACTCCATGACATTATATGCATGTTGTACCCATATCAAGGGCCAAGTTAGAGCAAGGACCTTGTCAGATGAATAGGATTCATCATCTTTCTGCAAGTCTTGTGAAGAACTGCCTTTACGTGTTCCATCATATTGGTTATCATTAACATCAAGTTTATTGGCCGTTACATTGCTCTGCGAGGTCCTTGTGGATAAATCAGTGTGTGCAATTATATATGAAATGCTTGGAAGACAACTAGTAGTTAGATTTATGTAATGAGTTCCTATAGGAGACGACATAAATAGTAGGACTGGGGTTAACTAGCAACAACAGGTCTCAAAAACTAAAGGGAGAACACCGATGAAAGCTACAGAATATGTATCATTTGTACTCGAGATTAACTAGGTGGCACACAAAAGTATTAATGAACAACATAGGTAATACTAGAAGTGGTATAATACTATAATCTCCAGCCTGTGGGATAGCATTGGCTGATGGATGGTAACTATGGAACAACGTTACCTAAAGAACAAGTCTCTTAGCTGAACTATGGAACATCGTTACCTCCTGAACAAGACCCGTAAGAGATCAACATGAATATACAGTGAAATGTGATAATCTATTTTCCATGCTTAGATGAATAACAAAGCCATAAATGTTGCACACAAGTAAGATGAGGGTACAACCTATCTGGCCACCATCCATAGGAGTGAGCATCATGCGCTGACTTGTCGATGGCCCTGCAGTTGTTGTGGCTGTCCATGCCGGACATGCGCATTCGATGCAGGGAACTGTTGAGTGGGGACTATAGCTCCCTTCTGGTGTATGCTTCTCTTGTTGGAGCAGCTGCGGTGAGTCGGAAGACGGTGTGGCTGAAGATGCAAAAAATACATAATGTTAGGAACAACACATCTCTCTGATTTGAAGAAATACCCTAAAAGATCAACAGCAAGGTATGAGAGTGGTCACACGTCTGTTGACTGAAGACTAAATTGGGGTCACACGATTTTATTTTATTTTGGTACTATCCGATCTACGCTGGATGGCTTGATGGCCGTATTATTCCTCCTGGCTGACACTGTTCGAAATCTTCCCCGAAGAGCCAGCGACCACCGGCAGAGCAGCCTGCCTCTGCCGTCCATGGCCCCGACCAAAACCCCGCTCCCCGCCCCACCGCACTGTCGTGGTTGCGCGGCCCCGGGGCCAATCCACAAAGACTCGTCGTCATCCAGATCCGGCGGCGGCAGTACCTTCAACCCACGCAACTCTAAGATAGCCATCTAAGCGCCGCTTCCATGGCGAACTTGCGCCCCCGCACCCTTACATTAGACACCAGCCAACCGGCGGCCAAGGAGCTCCGCCGCCTCGAGGGGTGCTGCTTCCCATTGGGAATCGATTGGCCTAGAATAAAACTTCAAACAACTAACGCCTATATAAAGTGATTTGAGATGAGGGTGCGACCTATCTGGCGGCCCGATGAAGTAGGCAGCTCCAGCTGGCGAGTCAGTGAGGCCGGCGCGATTGTGGTGGCTACTGGCGGCAGGGTAGCAAAGATGTCGTGACGGTCGACGGCTATGGGGAAGCAGCGTTCGGGCTCTAGATGGGTCCGAAGTTGGAGCCGCTCTGGCGCTGTGAACAACAGCGGGGGTGAATCGGCTCCGGTACGGTTCACGCGGCCGTCGCTGAGGCAGCTCCGGCAGCACGGAGTAAGAGGCACATGGCCTAGTGCATGGTAGCAAATGGACAATGTCTCCGGCATTAGGGAGGAGGGCGGCTGTGAATTTGGTGCGGTGGGGGCGCCATGGAGGAGGGGCTGAGGTTTCGCGGCTCGGGAGAAGGGAGCTTCCGGGGAGAAGGTGATTTGGCTCCCACGAGGTATGAATGGGGAATTGGGAGGGGAGTGGAACCATGTCTTATGGACGCATTTGTCTGAATTATGGGGGGAGTTACAGTTCTACCCCTGCCTTTAGGCTTCTCGGCTTGGGTCTATGTACTGAGCGTCGGGGATAGTAGAGTAACTTTGCTTCTCCCAAATAGTGGACGCGAGCGATTTCGGGCGAGGAGGGCGTGTTTTGAAATATAGTGGGCGTGAGCGATTTCGGGCGAGGAGGGCGTGTTTTGAAATATAGTGGGCGTGAGCGATTTCGGGCGAGGAGAGCGTGTTTTGAAATAATGGGCGCGAGCTACTTCGGGCGAGGAGAGGGTGTTTTGCCGACCATCATTTATGAATTATTCGGCACATGTCATTTCGGCCGAGGAGAAGGCGCGCTTGGATGAAGTTACGAACCTACCCTCTACAAGGGCCAATTGATGTGTGTCCCACATAGGCCGGTAATTCCGCGTCTCCCATTTATTTGCTCGAGCGAATTCCACCGAGCAGAGGGTGTTTAACGGTTCGTTCAAATTTTGGGAGAACGAGCATCCACGTCTACCTTACCAAGTCGGTTCGAATCAAATTTTGAAATATTAGCTTGCCACTTCTTTTTTAGATGGAGAGATGATGCTCGGGAGTAATGTGTTTTTACATGCTAATTGCTAACGATTTACTATATGACAAATAGTTGACCCACTCAAAAATGGGAATCAAACCCAAAATGAAATATCTCGATTCAATGAAATAGCTCGTTCACCGGGTCAAAATAGTGAACTAAATCCAAAATTGAACACCTCAATCGAGTTGCATGTTGTACAACATTATAGTACTCCATGAACATGTTGAAAGTCAAATTAATGAACTTGTTTGATATACGCATATCTCCATTCATGTGTGGATTGCAGACAACATGTTCTCCAATTTAAATATTTGAATGCAAGTTTATATCAAAACACGACCTCCCCCTCTCTCGGACTCCTGCTCTCTCTCTCTCTCTCTCTCTCTCTCTCTCTCTCTCTTTCTCGCTCTCTCTCTCTCTCTGTCTGTCTCCGACAATCTTCAATTCCATCGCACGCATCCAACATACAAACCTTGTTGGTCCCTCTCCCTCTCTCTCCATCCTTTTGTCTTTGTGTGTGTGTGGGGGGGGTCTTTCTAGTTCGCATGCATATATACTCCATCTATAGGTTTGTCCCACACACTATGTATGATTCTCTAGTCCAAGCTAAATATCTTGGGGCACTCATTGTACGCACACAGATTCCTTGGCTCGGTGCCCATAACTCTCTCACGCACCACTCTATCGTCTCGGAGCTCTTCCTCTCTCTCTCTCAAACTCTCCATCTCCCTGGGTCACACATACACATGCATATCTCACTCGCACTTGATAGACCCATCTAAAACTCTATCTCTCTCCCTCGTTCTCTCTCCATCTCACACGCACACACACAATCTCATTCCTAGCCAAGTATGATGGTCTCTTACTCAATTGTAGGCACACACGGTCCCCCCTATATGTATATGACTAGCTAATCTTAGTCTCCATCACAAACATGTGCATGGTCTATCTCGATTTCTCTCGGGGCATCTTTCTATCACGCACGCACCTCCCTCGATCTCCCAGCCATATAGTCCCCTCACGATCACGAGGGTATCTCTCTATCACAAACACACCCTCTCTCTCCCCATGTGCCCATGTTCTCCATGTGTCCCTCTCGACCTTTGTTCCTTGTTGGCCAGACCTCTATTGGACATGTGCTATAGGGGTGTCTCTCTCTGTTGCAAACAATCACGCACTAGCTATCTTCGTGTATCTCCTCACCTCACTTTTCTATCTCGAAGATGCATGCGTGATATGTTTGAATAAGAAACGAAAAAACACACACTCTCTCTAATTTATCATTTGTTGTCCCTTTGTCTTTCACACACATACTCTTTTTGCACACTCACTCATTCTACTTCACACGCACTTGATCTCTCTCGACTTAGGCACTCTCTTTGGTCCATAGCATATATATTTATTGAAAAGCCAAACATCACAAAGTTTGACCATGTACGTGGAGAAAAATATTTACATCTAGAATGACAAACATATACATGATGTATCTTTGGTATTGTAGATATAAATAAGATTTGCGTAAACCTGGTCAAAGTTTCCAAAGTTCGACTTCTAAAAAATTTAGATGCACTGCATTATCGAGTGGATGGAATATCTCTGTCCCCCTCTCAGCTATCTGACGCACCTCTCAGCCTTATCGGGGCTCCTCTATCTCTCTCAAACTTTATATCTCCCTGGTTCACACATACACATGTCTTTCTCGCGCTACATAGGCCCATCTAACACTCTCCGCCCTTATTCTCTCTCTATGTGACACACACCCCGCTAAGTACCATAATACCTCAGTCCATCATAGGAGCACGCACTCCCCCCTAAGTATGATTATCTCTCACTATCCATCAGGAACACACGTATTGTCCCCTTCCATCCATACGTCTATATCGATATCTCTTGGGGTATCTTCTATCGCGCACACGCCTTGTCACTCGATCTCCCACCCATGTAGTCCCTTCACGATCTCCAGGGGATCTCTCTATGACAAACATACACTCTCTCCTCCCCATGTCTGCGTTTTCTCTGTACGTCTGTCTCGACCTCTCTCCCTTGTTTGTCAGACCCCTCTTGGCCACGCTTTCTCTCTCGGTTGCAAACAACCACACACTATCTCCTCACCTTGCTTCCGTTGTCGAATATGCATGTGTGATATGTTTGCATAAGACAGACACGCTTTTTCTCTACTTTTATCGTGTGTTGTCCATGTCTCTTTCACACACGCACACACACTTTTTTTTCAGTCACTCTTTCTATTTCACACACACTCTCTCTAGTTAGGTACTCTCTCACGTCCATAAGCATATGGATGTTTTGAAAAGTCAAACCTCAGAAAAGTTAGACCAGGTATATGTGGAGAAAAACATTTACATCTAGAACGATCATTAGATTCATCACAACATGTACTTACTTCATACTATCATTTCTCTTTGGTATTGTAGATATAAGTAATTTCTTTATAAACTTGGTCAAAGTTTCAAAAGTGACTTTAAAAAAATGTTGGCACTACATTATCAAACGGAGGGAGTAGCTCTTTCTCTCTCTGCTATCTCTCACGAGCCTCCCCTCTCACTCGAACTCTCTATACCGACGGATTATGCGCTCACTGTGTCAACGTATAGCTTTGTATATTGTTTAGTTGACCAGTCAACCAGTCCACATGCTGCTTTGTCAGCTCGTGTTCTCTATCTTCGTGTGCTGGCCCATGTGGCAGTGGGTGAAAATAAGTAAACCAGAGGCCCATCTGACATGCAGTGAAGTAAACAAATTTGAAATCACTCAGGGTAGCACCCCGCATGCTAGTAAATTGAGGGCGCATTGAGGACACGATTCTTTCGTGTGAAGGACGCACTCATGCACAATTCACCACTGCGTGGCGACATGCACAGAAGGACGCACTCGCGCACACCTAGCAGGCCAGCACACAACACACACCAGCACACGTGTACACCGGCGTTGCCGACGGTTGAGAGGGACGGCGAGGCAACCAACAAGCGGAGGCAGCTCGAGCCAAAACTGCATCCATCGAGCCTGGACTTCATCAGCAACCTCCCCGACGACATGCTACTCGTCATCATCAGCCTCCTCCCCACCAAATCTGCCATGCAGACCGCCCTGCTCTCCCGGTGGTGGCGCCCCCCTCAACCTCACCATCGACAGCTGCCTTTGGGACAGGGATTGCAAACGCATGGCCGCCGTCTCCAAGATCCTTTTATTGCACCCTGGGCCAGCCAGACGCCTTGACATCCGCATGTTCAGTACCAACTGGAAGGTCCAAGCCAAGTTCGACGAGTGGTTCTTATCCCCCGCCCTAGATCAGCTCGAGGAGCTCAGCTTTGAAGCTGGACGATATCGCTATTTGCCGTTGTCCGCACTCCGCCTCACGTCAATGCTGCGCCGCGCCAGCTTCAGCTCCTGCTATCCTCCCTAGATTAATGTTGTGCCCGCCCTTCTTCTCCCTCAACTCAAGCAGCTCGACCTCTTCGACGTTGTCATCTCGAAGAAGGCTATGGAGAACCTGCTCCACAGCTGTACTGCGGTCGAGTACCTTCATCTTGAGCAGGTCCATGGGTTCATTAGCCTCCACATCGCCTCGACAAATCTCTGATGGATTTATGTGTCTTGCTGGCCCAGCAACAAGACATCAATTGGGAAGAGATCACTCCAACTGTTCCATGTTATGGTCATTGAGAATGCACCTTTCCTTGAGAGATTGATTGTATCTGATCTAGAAGGTCCAGCAAAAATCAGGGTCATTGACGTACCGAAATTGATAGCGTTGGTGTACTCGTCTGCCAAACTCTCCGAACTCTTTATTGGATTCGTAATCGTTCAGGTACAACACTCATCTTCTTCTCCATCTTCTTGAAATTCACATTTTTAAATTTATTCTTGATGTATTTACGACCGTCTTCCAGAAAATGATTCCCACAAGCTTGACCCAGTCTATGCGCACAGTGAAGATTTTGGCAATAAAATCTATCGGCCCCAATCTGGATCAAGTTGTTGATTCCTTACATGCTTTCCGTGCATGGAGAAGCTACTCATCGAGGTGAAATTTCTTTCCTATTAGTAAACGGTAATCACAACGTAGCTCAATTTTTTCGTAATTTTCCCAAATTACGATGACAAGTGTAGTGTTCAAAACTACATCTACGCACTGCACCGAAAGAAATGTTTTTAGTATTTTTTTTCTCACGTGATCACCTGCATCGTTTTTTGTTGTACTACTATAGTAGCCTAGGCTAGTCATAGTGGAAAGTAACTTAGACTAGTAACTCTAGGGTTACCCTAAGAGCAAGTACTACCTCCGTCCTGGTTTACTCTTCCTATTTTGTAGTATCAAAATTTGATCATAGATTTAACTCACAAAATGTTAATGCATGTCACTAAAAATTATATCGTTGGATTCGTATTTGAACATAATTTCAAATGGTATAATTTTTGGTGACATGCATTGGCATTTTCTTAGGTAAATCTATGGTCAAAATTTTACACTAAATACGAGGTAGTACAAAAATGGGCTATAACGGCCCTCCACTATGTAGGCCAAAACACATGCCAAATTCATTTGTGATGCATTTGACATCGATGCCCCTCCATTGCTCACTAATACGTCCATTTTGCATCATGTTTTCTCACTGATATTTATAATGTTTTATCCATAATAATGCTTTTTGGAGTAATTCTAATGCCTTTTCTCTCATAATTTGCAAGGTACACATCAAGAGGGAGAATTCCGGCAGCTAGAAATCTGGACCTGGAAAAGCTACATCAGGCCATCTATTCTGCACAACTCCAAATAAGCTGAAACTTCATGGAGATTTTTTACGGAATATTTAAGAAATATTGGAGCCAATAACCACCAGAGGGGGCCACCAGGTGGGCACAACCCACCTGGGCGCGCCCTGGTAGGTTGTGGCCTCCTCAGCCCACCTCCGGTGCCCATCTTTTGGTATATAAGTCATTTTGACCTATAAAAAAAGGGAGACTTTCGGGATGGAGCGCCGCCGTCTTGAGGCGGAACTTGGGCAGGAGCACTTTTGCCCTCCGACGGAGCGATTTCGCCAGGGGAACTTCCCTCCCAGAGGGGGAAATCATCGTCATCATCATCACCAACAACTCTCCCATCTTGGGTAGGGCAATCTCCATCAACATCTTCAACAACACCATCCCATCTCAAACCCTAGTTCATCTCTTGTGTTCAATCTTGCTACCGGAACTATAGATTGGTGCTTGTGGGTGACTAGTAGTGTTGATTACATCTTGTAGTTGATTACTATATGGTTTATTTGGTGGAAGATTATATGTTCAGATCCATTATTCTATTTAATACTCCTCTGATCATGAACACGTTTATCATTTGTGAGTAGTTACTTTTGTTCTTGAGGTCACAGGAGAAATCATGTTGCAAGTAATCATGTGAACTTGATATGTGTTCGACATTTTGATACTATGTATGTTGTGATTCCCTTAGTGTTGTCATGTGAACATCGACTACATGATACTTCACCATATTTGGGCTAAGGGAATGCATTATGGAGTAGCAATTAGATGGTGGGTTGCAAGAGTGACAGAAGCTTAAACTCTAGTTTATGCGCTATTATGTAAGGGACCTATTGGATCCAAAAGTTTAATGCTATGGCTAGAATTTATTATTAATACTTTTCTCGTAGTTGCGGATACTTGCGGGAGGGTTAATCATAAGTAGGAGGTTTGTTCAAGTAAGAACAACACCTAAGCACCGGTCCACCCACATATCAAATTATCAAAGTAGCGAACACAAATCAACCCAACATGATGAAAATGACTAGAAGAAATTCCCGTGTACCCTCAGGAACGCTTTGCTTATCATAACAGACCGTTTTGGCCCGTACTTTGCCTCAAAAGGATTGGGCTACCTTGGTGCACTTTTGTTACTACTATCGTTACATGCTCGTTACAAATTATCTTGCTATCAAACTACCCGCTACTTACAATTTCAGCACTTGCAGACGTTACCTTACTGAAAACTACTTGTCATTTCCTTCTGCTCCTCGTTGGGTTAGACACTCTTACTTATCGAAAAGAGCTACAATTGATCCCCTATACTTGTGGGTCATCAAGGCTATTTTCTGGTACCATTGCCGGGGAGTGAAGCGCCTTTGGTAAGGAAACATTTATATAGTGTGCTGAAATTTATTGTCACTTGCTACTATGGAAAACAATCCTTTGAGGGGTTTGTTCGGGGTATCTTCACCTCATCCGAAACCACAATTAGTTACCCCTCAACCTACTGCACCTACTGAAAATATTGAATATGAAATTCCTTCGGGTATGATAGAACAACTGCTAGCTAATCCTTATGCAGGAGATGGAACTGAACATCCTGATATGCACTTGATATATGTGGAACAAATTTGTGGATTGTTTAAGCTTATAGGTTTACCCAGGGATGAAGTGATGAAAAGGTTTTCCCTTTATCTTTGAAGGGAAAAGCATTGGCATCTTATAGGCTATGCGATGATATTGGATCATGGAATTGGAATCATTCGAAATTGGAGTTCCACCAAAAAAATTATATTATGCATCTAGTTCATCGTGATCGGAATTATATATAAAAATTTTGGCCTCGTGAAGGAGAAAGTATCGCTCTAGCTTGGGGTAGGCTTAAGTCAATGTTGTATTCATTCCCCAATCATGAGCTCTCAAGAGAAATTATTATCCATAACTTTACTCGGCTTTCTCGTAATGATCAAACCATGCTTAATACTTCTTGTGCTGGTTCTTTTATGAAGAAGAATATTGAATTCTAGTGGGATCTTTTGGAAATAATTAAACACAAATCTGAAGATTGGGAAATCGACGAAAGTAAAGAGTCATATATTAAGCTTAAGTATGATTGTGTTAAATCTTTTATGGATACCGATGATTTTCAAAAGTTTAGCACTAAATATGGACTTGACTCTGAGATAGTAGCCTCTTTTTGTGAATCATTTGCTACTCATGTTGAACTCCCTAAAGAGAAGTGGTTTAAATATCACCCACCTATTAAAGAAGAAATTAAAGAACCAGTACCAGTTAAAGAAGAAACTATACTTTATAATGTTGATCCAGTAGTTCCTTCTGCTTATATTGAGAAACCACCTTTCCCTGTTAGGATAAAGGAACATGATAAAGTTTCAACTATGGTTAACAAAAGCTATATTAGAACACCTAAACCCGATGAAAAAATTAAAGTAGAACCTAGTATTGCTATGGTTAAAGATCTCTTGGAAGAAGATATGGATGGGCGTGTTATTTACTTCTGTGAAGAAGCTGCTAGAATTGTTAAACCTAATAGAAAAAGATAAACATAGACCTGTTGTTGGCATGCCTGTCATTTCAGTTAAAATAGGAGATCATTGTTACCATGGTTTGTGTGACGTGGGTGCTAGTGTGAGTGCTATTCCTTACTCTTTATGTGAAGAAATTATGAAAGACATAGCACCTGTTGAGATAGAAGAAATAGATGTTACTATTAAACTTGCTAATAGAGACACTATATCACCAATTGGGATTATTAGAGATGTTGAAGTCTTGTGTGGGAAAATAAAATACCCTACTGATTTTCTTCTTATTGGTTCCCCACAAGACGACTTCTGTCCCATTATCTTTGGTAGACCTTTCTTGAACACAGTTAATACTAAGATAAATTGTAAGAAACAAACTGTTGGTGTTAGCTTTGGTAATGAGTCTCATGAGTTTAATTTTTCCAAGTTTAGTAGAAATCATCATGAAAAATAATTGCCTAGTAAGGATGAATTAGTTGGTCTTGCTTCTATTGTTGTACCACCCACTGATCCTTTAGAACAATATTTGCTAGACCATGAAAATGATTCACATATGCATGAAAGAAATGAAATAGATAAAAAAATCTTTGAACAACGCCATCTGCTTAAACACAATTTGCCCATTGAAACTCTAGGAGGTCCTCCTCCACCTAAAGGTGATCCCGTGTTTGAATTAAAACAATTGCCAGACACTTTGAAATATGCTTAACTTGATGAAAAGAAATTATATCCTGTTATTATCAGTCCTAACCTTTCAGAACATGAAGAGGAGAGATTATTGAAAGTACTAAGGAAGCACCGAGCTGCTATTGGATATACTCTTGATGATTTAAAGGGCATTAGTCCCACTCTATGTCAGCACAAAATTAATATGGAACCAGATGCTAAACCCGTTGTTGATCACCAACGTCGGTTAACTCCGAAGATGAAAGAAGTGGTAAGAACAGAAATATTAAAATTCTGGAAGTAGGTATAATCTATCCCATAGTTGACAGTAGATGGGTAAGTCTTGTTCGGTGTGTCCCTAAGAAAGGAGGTATAGCTGTTGTTCCTAATGATAAGAATGAGCTTATTCCATAAGGAATTGTTACAGGCTATAGAATGGTAATTGATTATAGAAAATTAAACAAAGCAACTAGAAAAGATCATCACCCTTTGCCTTTTATTGATCAAATGCTTGAAAGATTATCTAAGCACACACACTTTTGCTTCCTAGATGGATACTCTGGCTTTTCACAAATACCTGTTTCTCAACCTGGTCAAGAAAAGACCACTTTTACTTGTCCCTTTGGAACCTATGCTTATAGACATATGCCTTTTGGTTTATGTAATGCACCTGCTACCTTTCAAAGATGTATGGCTGCTATATTCTCTGATTTTTGTGAAAATATTGTTGAGGTTTTCATGGATGAATTTTCTGTTTATGGGAAGTCTTTTGATGATTGTTTAAGCAATCTTGAGTGAGTTTTGTAGAGATGTGAACAAACAAATCTTGTCTTGAATTGGGAGAAGTGCCACTTTATGGTTAATGAAGGCATTGTCTTGGGTCATGAAATTTCTGAAAGAGGTATTGAAGTGGACCAAGCTAAGGTTGATGCCATTGAGAAAATGCCATGTCCTAAGGACATCAAAGGTATTCGTAGTTTCCTAGGTCATGCTGGTTTCTATAGGAGATTTATCAAAAACTTATCTAAAATTTCTAGGCCTCTTACTAATCTTTTGCAAAAGGATATTCCTTTTGTTTTTTATGATGATTGTCCTGAAGCCTTTGAAACACTCAAGAAAGCCTTAATATCTGCACCTATTGTTCAACCACCTGATTGGAACTTGCCTTTTGAAATTATGTGTGATGCTAGTGATTATGCTGTTGGTGCTATTCTAGGACAAAGAGTTGATAAGAAATTGAATGTTATTCACTATGCTAGTAAAACTCTAGACAATGCTCAAAGAAATTATGCTACTACTGAAAAGAAATTCTTAGCAGTGGTGTTTGCTTATGGAAAAGAAATATGCTAAACCTAGACTTACTCGTTGGGCAAGAATTTGATTTACATATCATTAATAGAAAAGGAGTTGAGAACCCCGTAGCTGATAACCTGTCTAGGCTTGAAAATGTGCTTGATGACCCACTACCTATTGATGATAGTTTTCCTGATGAGTAGTTAGCTGCAATAAATGTTGCTAATAGTACTCCTCGGTATGCTAACTATGCTAATTACATTGTTGCTAAATATTTACCACCTAGCTTTACATACCAGCAAAAGAAAACATTCTTCTATGATTTAAGACATTACTTTTGGGATGACCCACACCTTTATAAAGAAGGAGTAGATGGTATTATTAGACATTGTGTACATGAGCATGAACAGGGACAAATCCTACAGAAATGTCACTCCGAAGCTTATGGAGGGCATCATGCTGGAGATAGAACTGCTCACAAGGTATTGCAATCTGGATTTTATTGGCCTACTCTCTTCAAGGATGCCCGTAAGTTTGTCTCATCTTGTGATGAATGTCAAAGAATAGGTAATATCAGTAAGCTTCAAGAAATTCCTATGAATTATTCACTTGCTGTTGGACCATTTAATGTTTGGGGATTTGATTACATGGGACCTTTTCCTTCCTCTAATGGGTATACACATATTTTGGTTGCTATTGATTATGTTACTAAATCAGTAGAAACTATTCCAACCAGTAGTGTTGATCACAACACCTCTATTAAAATGCTTAAGGAAGTTATTTTCCCATGGTTTGGAGTCCCTAGATAATTAATGACTGATGGTGGTTCACACTTCATCCATGGTGCTTTCCGTAAAATGCTTGCTAAATATGATGTTAACCATAGAATTGCATCACCCTATCATCCCCAGTCTAGTGGTCAAGTTGAACTTAGCAATAGAGAAATAAAATTAATTTTGCAAAAGACTGTCAATAGGTCCAGGAAGAATTGGTCTAAGAAATTAGATGATGCACTTTGGGCTTATAGGACAGCATATAAAAATCCTATGGGTATGTCTCCTTATAAAATGGTTTATGGAAAAGCTTGTCATTTGCCTCTTGAGTTAGAACATAAAGCATAGTGGGCAGTTAAAGAGCTCAACTATGATTTCAAACTTGCTGGTGAAAAGAGGTTATCTAAAATTAGCTCATTAGATGAATGGAGGACCCAAGCTATGAAAATGCAAAGTTATTCAAAGAAAAAGTTAAAAGATGGCATGACAAAAGAATCCAAAAGCATGAGTTTAAAGTTAGAGAATATGTTCTTTTGTAAAACACTAATTTTAGATTTTTGGCAGGAAAGCTCCTCTCAAAATGGGAAGGCCCATATGTCATCGAGGAGGTTTACCGGTCTGGAGCCATCAAAATAAATAATTCCGAATGTACTAACCCGAAGGTTGTCAATGAGCAACGAATAAAGCATTATATCTCAGGTACGCCTATTAATGTTGAAAGTAATATTATCCAAACTTTGACACCGGAAGAACACATAAAAGAGTCCTTCCGGAACACTTCAGAATCGTGAAAATAAGAAGGTACATGATACAGTAAGTAAACGGACTCCGAAAAATCCACAAAAATATTTTTTATCAGTTCTGGAATATTTTAGAATTTTGGAAATAAAGAAACTCCCAGGAAGCATCCCCTGATGGGCACAAGACACCAGGGCACACCAGGCGTGCCTAGGTGGGTTGTGCCCACCTGGGACACCTAACGTACTCTATTTTTCTTCTGTATACTTGTCCTCCAAGATAAAAAATCTATATATACTTCCCAAACCTGTTGATCACCGTATCGCGGAGAAAATCCTTTTTTCTCTTTTTCCTTGCCGTTTTCTGTCAGATCCCATCTACCATGGCCTCTTCATGCTCCTCTAAGGACAAGTTCTTCAAGAATGTCATCAACCCATATCTGCGAGAGGTGGTGCAGCACCCTCGGGTCATCCAGATGCATGAGGGGTTGCTTCATCTCCGTGATGTGCCATGTCCCAAGGGGACGGGAACCGTGGAGGACAGGCTTGAAGCTGTGGAGCAAGATGTCTTCCGGTGCAAGGGGATGGTGGAGCGTGGACTCAACGCCAATCACCTTATGATCATGGACCTTTCCCGTGATCTCAAGGTGGATGGCAAGCCCATGAAGGACATCGTCTTCACCCTCAACAAGCAAATCAACTTCCTCCAAAGCCAGATCAATGATCTCCAAAACCAAGTCTTTGAATATGAGGCGAGGTTTAAAGGTATGAGTTTGGCTGCTAGTTGCAGGACCCATGAGACTCACTCCTCTTCTTATGATGGTGGACCACTGCCATGGAAATCCGAGGACAAAACTGCTTCATCACCACCACCATCTTCTTCATCACCAAAGGAGAACTGAGTATCGGGTATGAGCACTTCCCTTCGCTTCCGCCAAGCTTGGAGGAGGTGCCCCGGTATCGTATCATCCCACTATATTTTTTGCTTTTACTTATTTTAGTTCGATCTTTTGCATTAGACGAATAAAAGTTTAGTTTGATCCTTTCTTCCTTGAGAGTTTTCTTAGTGATCTATCCTTGTAATCGTGTGCAAGTTATATAATAAAGTTAGTTTGAGTTTTTGCTTTATTTACTTTCATGTTGCAAATAAAGAAAATAAGAAAGAAAGAAAGGAAATAAATGAAAAGAAAGAAATAAATCAATAAGATCATATACTAATCCTATGGTAAGTGATAGCACCACATAAGGAAAAGTATAAGTAGGAAATTTTATTAGAGATTGACAAACATAGCATTAGGCAGACTAAGGCATAGCCTAGTGGTGGGAAGGGGTTGATGCCTTCCCACCCACCCAGGTTCAAGGCATGGTACTTGCAATTTGGGTTTGTTGCACCAATTATACTATAGGGGCCTTCCTTATAGTCTTTCTGTCAAAAACAAACAAACATAGCATTAGTCAATGATGCAACTCATGAAAGAATTAATAAGGGAAGAGAATATTCACATATAAATATACTATCCTAGAAATCTTTTGTGATTGTGAGCCCTCATAAAAATATTAGATGCCAAAATTGTTGGTGTTGGACAAGACAACTTAATGGTTTATGTTTGTTTATATTCACATAGAAGTCATATTGTCATAGATCCTTTAACATGTGGTGCTTGCCCCTATCTTTGTTAGCCAAAAATTCTGCACTAAGTAGAGATACTACTTGTGCATCCAAAAACCCTTACACCCAAATCTTTTTCAAGTGTCCACCATACCTACCTAGGGATTGAGCAAGATCCCTCAAGTAAGTTGCCATCGGTGAAAAAAGGCAATAAAAATTGCTTCTAAATGTGTGAGATCATTTAGTGTAAGAGAAAATTGAGCGTTGTACGAACTTGGATGACAAAGAATAAAAGCGACAAACTGCATATTAAAGGTTGTCATCTTAAGGGGCAATACAACGTGATGTTCTCTTGACTAAGGGATTGAGCATACAAACAAATCAGCGCATGGCAACCTCTGCTTCCCTCTGCGAAGGGCCTATCTTTTACTTCTATGTATTTACTTTTATGCAAAGAGTCAAAGTTTTCCTTCTATTCCTTTTATTTTCCTCCTTTGGCAAGCAACATGTGGTGAGGAAAGATCTAGGCACATATGTCCAGTTGAATATAGATAGCATGATTTATTATTGTTGACATCACCCTTGAGGTAAGTATGTTGGGAGGCGAAACTATAAGCCCCTATCTTTCTATGTGTCCGATTGAAATGTTTTGCTCATGGGTACGAGGTGAGTGTTAGTAATCATAGAAGACTATATGATGGTTGAGTATGTGGACTTGCCTAAAGGCTCCGACATGTGACCCTTCCTGAAAAGATGTTGAATTGTAGTTGCAAAGTTGACTGAGAACATAGTTTGTTGGTTTCTAATAGAGTTTTTGCTTTATACTTTGATTATGTGATGAACTATTACTTATTCATGAGAAGTATATGATAAAAGTTCTATGATAAAAATCCTATGCTTAATTTTTTTGTTGTTATAATAATCAACATGATGCTTCTATGTCCGTATTTTGTTTTTATCGACACCTCTCTCTCAAAGCATGTGGACATGTTTTTCGATTTCGGTTTTCGCTTGAGGACAAGCGAGGTCTAAGCTTGGGGAGTTGATACATCCATTTGCATCATGTTTTATTACTGTTATTTAAATGTTTTTATCCATAATAATGCTTTTTGGAGTAATTCTAATGCCTTTTCTCTCATAATTTGCAAGGTACACATCAAGAGGGAGAATTCCGGCAGCTGGAAATCTGGACCTGGAAAAGCTACGTCAGGCCACCTATTCTGCACAACTCCAAATAAGCTAAAACTTCATGGAGGTTTTTTATGGAATATTTAAGAAATACTGGAGCCAATAACCACCAGAGGGGGGCCACCGGGTGGGCACAACCCACCTGGGCGCACCAGGCCCCCCAGGCGCGCCCTGGTGGGTTGTGGCCTCCTCGGCCCACCTCCGGTGCCCATATTTTGGTATATAAGTCATTTTGACCTAGAAAAAATGGGAGACTTTTGGGACGGAGCACCGTCGTCTCGAGGCGGAACTTGGACAGGAGCACTTTTGCCCTCCGGCAGAGCAATTCCGCTAGGGGAACTTCCCTCTTGGAGGGGGTAATCATCGTCATCATCATCACCAACAACTCTCCCATCCTTGAGGAGAAGCACGTAATAATTTGACCAACATGTAGTACAGTACTACTACATTGGTAGTACTACTACTTGTACTAGCACCACCGTCTGGATTTAGTAGTACTACAACGTCCATCTGGATTTAGTATTTGACTAGCAATATCTAGTAATGCATGTCACAAAAAATGTACTACTCCCTCTGTAAATAAATACATGGTGTATTGTTTTATTCCTTCCGGTAGATGGCTCAAATCTGAATTCTCATCAATCAGACTACTATTGTACTCACCGACCGCTCAGCTTTGTAAGCTACCAACAAAAAATTGCAATCAAAGACTACTATTGTACTCCCTCCGTACTGGTGCATAGTCACATTACGAAAACCAAATAGTAATCCCAAAACTTTTAGGCGCGGTGCATTAAACTACCCACCTCATTCCATGTTTTTTGCCACGAAAAAAGAAATCACCCAATACGAGACGTGGGGTGCGTATGCATCCAATGACTTGAGACTACTCCCTCCGTCTAGGTGTATAAGTCATCTTAGAGCAAGTGAAAAAGAGGAGTGGGCTATCATGCAAGAGCCTAGCTATATGCAGATTCCTAGGCCGATATGCAATAAATATGAAGAAAGAGAGAGAGAGAAGATGAGAAAAAGTAGTACTCTTATAGCCAGCCTTATAGCTAACCTTATTGTATGAGTGGCTACAAGTGATGGCTCTATATGACATGGCAACATCATATAGCCAGCAACTGGCTATACTATTCACCATGCTCTTAGGTTGTAAATCATGACCAAGACGAAGGGAAAGCGAGAGAACTTAATGTATTTTTGTTAATTAATAGGATTACATGCAATGAACTAACAATTGCATGTCATGTTTGGTAGTCTCAAGTCATTGAAAGCATGCATGGCCCACATCTCCCATTGGTTGATATGTCATGAAATAAGAAACGAGGAGGGAGTTTTACCGTGCCTAAGTGTTTTGGGATTATTTGGTTTTCATAAGGTGACTTACACAACATTTTTTGTTACATGCATTAACATTTTATTAGTTAAATCAAAGGTCAAAACTTGGCGCAAAATTCAAAGGGGAACAATAAACCAGTAAACATCAAAGTTCTCTCGTTTGGCCCCAACTAGAGGTCCGGTGAGATGACTATACTGCACCGGCACGGAGGGGGACGCAACTTCATTGATTTACTACACCTACCTTTGGGTGTATGACACGTGGGCCCAACAGGTGGCCGGCCCACCTATCATACAACCAAAGGCAGGTGCAGTAGAGGGCCGAGGAGTAGATGGCAAACACACACGTGAATGCAATGTAGTCTACAGTTCTCATATAAAGTCTCCCCACCAGTCCAATCTACGAAATCCTATGCACCTACGCACCCTAACCAAGGGCAAGAGTGATCACTCCAATTGCAAGATAAGTTGACTAGAAGCTAGACCCATGGAGGCGATGAGCGCAAGCATCAGCCGGCTGTGCCAGATGGTCCACGACGCCGGCCTGCGGCCCGGCACCGAGGAACGTCTCCAGGTCGTGCTTGAGGCCGCCAGGGCAAGAGGCCGCTTGGACGACAGCTTCATCTCCTTGTTCGATGAGGTCCTCGTCAGCTTCCTTGACAAGTTCACCATTGTCAAGAAGCTCATAGACGACCTTGACGTACACCTCCAGCCCACGCGCCCAGGCTCTGCAATGCCCGCCACCCTCAACGGACTCTATGGTGACAACCTCTTTGACGCATTGGTGGCCCTCAACTACCCGTCGTCGCACCAGAGAATGTCCACCTCGAGGTCGCGCTCGCCGCGCATGCAGCGCCTGGCGCAGCAAGAAACCATCAACATAATCACCCACATCTATACGCAAATCGTCCACAAGGACTACTACGTGCCAGAGGAGGACGATAGGTCACTGGCCTTCTTGGACCATAGGGCAACCTTGGACGGCATTGTTCAGAAGCATATTGAGCTCGCCGCCAACACCGCTGCTCCTCACATGTCGGTTGGTGACCCGACGCACTAGGGCGTGAGGATGTCGTTGATGGATCCTTATGTATCTTTATCTTTCTGTCAAATCCATGTAGTAGTATATGGTACTACTAGTAAGTATTTTACCTTTCGCATCAACTTCATAATTTTCGTACGTACTCCATGCATGAACCACGCCAGAACCAAGCTTCCCATTACTCTAGGGAAAATCGTTATTTCTATCTATCGGTCGCGCCATGGAGCAGAATGAAATTTTACAAGTTACAAGTTCAAAAGGAAAAGCCTGTCGTGTTCGTGTTGCACCCCCACACGATTGGTCCGGCATGCCACTCAAGGGGGAATGCGTGCAGTGTTGCATTTTCACTTACAAGTGGGACCACAGTTGAGCAAACCGACTATCAGCAAACCCCCACCTCGCCCATCGCGTGATGGCTGAGAAAACAGGAGGGAGAAGAGATGGTTGTAGCACGGACTCCAAGAAAATTGGTGTTGGATGGGACTTGTGTGGGTGGCGTGTGCCGTACTGCTAGACGTGGATGCTAGTTATGGCCCATGCCACCCCACTATATTGAGCCTATATCAAGGTGCTGGTTACGTAGAACAAATTTCTTGGAGTCCATGCTCAGCCCTCCTCTATCTCTCTTCTCAGCCAGCCAGCAGACGCGCGAAGCCCGTCATATGTTTGCTCACATGCGGTCCCACATGTCAGTGAAAACGCAAGAGGACCCACTGAACTTGCACATCTTTCACCTCAACGTGTTGGTGATGAAAAACAAATCCAATAAAGATCTTCGGCGGCCGCTTTTGGAGTTACTCAAGAGTAGTAAGATTCTATATACAGTTTAACCCAAGATGCACATCACGTGGCTTGAACTACCACTCCGTTTTCTTGCATGACACGACCTGGATGCTGGATGTCCCACGTGTCGGCAAAAGGAGGAAGAACTCGACCAAATCTTCTCCACATTTAGACCGGAGGAGTAGGAAACACGGCAAGCCCTGTGCCTACATCATACTACATACAAGCCCACCTCACGCAGTCATGATATCACCATATTTCTTAGCCTTCGTGCGACACCTAGTTCTAGTTGATCTAACTAGAACTAACTATTGGTTGGCTCTATGTGATGTGGCAACTTCATACTACTACAGATGCTGGCTATACTACTACGACACTAACACTCCAAGAAGTGAGTCGAAAACCATTTATAAATTGAGTTTATGACATGCATATGCAAATGCACCATTCATTACATACAACAAGTCATCAACACACAATGACAACGAGGATACATGTTGGATTATAGATTAGTTCCAACAAAACATTCTAGTAAATACTAAAGTTTTCATCACACAACAAATAACAAGCAATGAAATGAACTTCAGCTCAACCAATCCTCGGCGTTGGAAACACTTGCTTTGAACTAGAAGAGTTTGTCTCGGAAGGGCCAGCTACTGTCAATCTCAAGACCAACGCAGGACTGATCATCCAAGCTGAATGGGCCTATTTCATGACCCATATTGTGATAGCCATGGTAGGGAAGCATAGCAATGTATGATGTATAGATACAGTTGCTTCTCATAAATGGTAGTAACATTGCGTCAACAACAGCTGGATCGCCTTTCACCATGATTGGATAGTTTGTCCAAGGAAGAGCGAGTTTCCTCCAAGAGTATCAATACTAAACCAGGGGGAAGGTGTTGGCACTAGAACAGTAGTATCCATCCCGAATACCCTGCAATGGTTGTTGGAATAGGTCTGGAGAGTGTGACCATGGGAGACAACACCTGCTTCCTTAGTAACATGAGCGGTGCCCTATATACAGACAAGAAGAGTTGATCCATCGGAATAAGTTGTCAGGCGCCACTGAGTATATGCGTCCTCATGCTCGTGATCATCATCATCGTCATCTCCCCCTTGGTTACAAATTTTTTCAAGTATAGGTGGTGGAATGTTCACAAGACCTTGGAAACACAAGAAGGTTAGTTAGTAAAGGGAAACTATAGCTAACCCGCATGCATGTGGATGAAACAATTATAATTACGGTGGAAGACAAACGTACCGAAAGCATAAGGATTCCATGCAAAAACAGTGCCACGAGTGGTGGCAGCAAACACAAGACACTCATATTGAATTGCATCACAGTACAAATCCATGTATAGAAACTAATTTTTGAGCAATATCCATCCAGTCGAACTATGAAGGAAGGCAACAAGCTTGTCGAAGATAGCAACAACTCCATAGTCCTTGTAATCCCAAGAGCGGTCGGGAACTTGACAAATTGCTATCTTCTGTAGACGACAATCACCATGATCATAGTTGAACGTACGTAGAATACCGGTGTCCTCAACCTCTGGGCGGTCTGAGATTTTTCGAAGTGGAACCCGGTGACGAGTGTACACATTCACAAGTTCCCACTCACAGTTGTACCCAATATAAAAACCCAATCTCCATTTGCGGCTGCCCAAGCCTTACCCTCAAGCGATGGCATCTTAACATCACACGTATCATTATCAAGCGGCACCAACTTGCACAAGGCGAGGCCTCTGTCGTCCGCGCACCAGTCAGCAGGGTCATGGTGAAGAAGATAGGGGAGATCAAACCGCTCTTGGACCCTTGGATTCCTTGTAATGATGTGATTAGTTGAGTCGAGAATGGTCTTGATCGAACCTGCCATGCTAGCCGAGGTGATGACATTGCACCGATCAATGAGTTCCTCTACCACGTCATTATTTAGATTGGGGCAAGAATAACAGGGTCGTTTCCGGCCTATTCCCTCCATGGAGAAGACGATCGAACAATGGCAGAAGGAAGGGTGAAGGCAAATGGAGGAGGGAGGAAGAGCGTGTGACAGCAATTCCAAATCGAGAAGGAAAGGCGAAGAGTCGGTGGACGGTTGCCACGGTACATGAAGAGGCGCCCCGGCCTACATAGACGTCCGTCCGGAAATTGCACAAAAGGACTCGCTATCGTCTCACTGACATGTTGGTACAGGACCACATGTGAACGAAGAGTCTAGTGGGGAGTGGACAGTTGCCACAGAGGTGACACACTGACGACAAGGCCGTCCTGTCAGACCTAGTACCCACGCAGGATGGCTTCCGTCCCCCACAGGAGCAAAGCCACTTCGCACCCCCACATGATTGGTCTGCCATGCCGCTAGGCCAACTCCAGCGCGTGTAGCTCGGACGTGTGCTTGCTCAGCCCCCTTTCCCTCAATGCCCCGGAGCTAGCCAACCATGGCTACGTGTTTTTCACACCCGACGTTCGGATTTGGAGCGGATCCGGTCGGGCTTGAGCTCGCCCGGCTGTGGGAGGCTGCGCCGCGCCATGGACTGGCTGGGCACTGGGCCGAAAGGCCCCGGCAAGGCTGCAAGGCCACATGCAGGTACTGACTCCTCCTCTAGCCGCTCGGATCTACATCGTCGGCGGTTCATCGGTAGATACATGAATGGCGGTCGGCCGGGCTCGGTGCTGGCCCAAAAGCTCATCGGCGCACTATTGCCACTCATTACGTGCGACGACTGCCCAAAGAAGGTCTTACGCCGCGTGTCTACAACGCCGGAACATCCCGGATGGGTGTTCATCAAGTGCTCAACCGATGGTGTATGTGCTACTTTAGCTTCGGTTGTGCTCTCAGATTAGAATAGTTGTGCTAACTTAAAATTTTATTGTATAGAATGGATGCAAGTTTTGGTATTGGGAAGAAGAGTATATCAATATATTGATAGAGCGCAATTTAGTGGAGATTCTAGCACTTTTAGCTAGCATAGAGGCTAGAGATGAGACTAGTGCACTTGTTGATATAATAGAGGCTAGACATGAGACTAGATGCGAATAAGCAACGTCTACTTATTTACACTCAAAGAATAAAGAAGCACGCAAGATTGTGCCTCCGCAGATCAACAATGAATGCATCGAGAAGGCACTAATCCAACTTACAGGAGCAGTTATGGAAGTTCGATATCTTCTAAAATGTATTCTTATGGTTCTTGTTTTCTTTGGTCTTGCTTTTCTAGTCAAATTTTGGTGATGTATTTCCATGTACCAAAAATCAATGATGAAAAAAAGATATGTTTGCAAAGAAAAATGTACGCGGCCGGGATGCGTCCGCGCGTTGGGCGCATGGCCACCGCATCCGAGAAATGGCCCGGACACGAACCCATTGCCCTACCCAAATGGACAGAATCCGGGCAAAATAGAGGTCCATTTGGGGTTGTGCGTTGGAGTTGGCCTTACAAGTGGGACCGCGGTTGAGGAAACTGACTATCGGCAAACCCCCACCTCGCCCATTGCGCGATGGCCAAGTTAGAGAAACGAGGAGGTTGAAAAGATAGCTATAGCACAGACTCCAAGAAATATGGTGTCAGACGGAAGTAATGTTGGTGGTGTGTGCGATACTCCTGGACGTGAATGCTTGTTCTAGCCCATGCCACCCTACTATATATCGAGGATTCGAGGTGTTGGTTACGTATAGCGAACACATTAACATATGGCCCACTTCACACTGTGGCCTAATTTCATGGAGTCTGTGCTAGGTTAAAAAGTGTTCTTTGTGCGGGTGGGTGGCTGGTCTCAAGTTCAAAACTTGTTGTATTACGTATACGTAGACGTAGAGATAGTGCAACAGTTTTGAAAGTTTGAACCCAAACATCAGAATGCAATTTCTACTGGACTCATCCGAGGACCTAGGATGATGGGATTCGCAGCTTTAGTAAAAACACCCGCCCAGCACGCGAAGCATGTGAAGCTAGTACAAATAGTAGTACTATTGTTGATTGGACTCATAAGATAACCTATTGCAATGCACGTACAATTATGTATTCAGAAAATATTTTTCTTGCCTCATCGCAGCACCCACTCAGAGAAGCGACTCGAAAGCCATTCATAAATTTAGTAAGTTTATCATAGGCATATCATTTTATTACATACAACAGGTCATCAACCCACAACGACAACGAGGATACATTATAAATACTAAAGTTTTCATCACACAACAAATAACAAGCAATGAAATGAACTTCAGCTCAACCACTCGTCGGCATTAGAAACGCTTGCTTTGAACCAGAAGTGATTCTCTAGGAAGGGCGGCTACTGTCAATCTCGAGACCAACGCATGACTGATCATCCAGGCTGAAGCGGCCTATGTCAGGATGCATATTGTGATAGCCACGGTAGGGAACCATAGCAATGTCCGAGGTATAGATACAGTTGCTTCTCATAAATGGTAGTAACATTGCGTCAACAACAGCTGGATCGCCTTTCACCATCATTGGATAGTTTTGTCCAAGGAAGAGCGAGTTTCCTCCAAGAGTATCAACACTAAACCAGGGGGAAGGTGTTGGCACTAGAACAGTAGTATCCATCCCGAATACCCTGCAATGGTTGTAGGAATAGGTCCGGAGAGTGTGACCATGGGAGACAATACCTGCTTCCTTAGTAACATGAGCGGTGCCCTGTATACAGACAAGAAGAGTTGATCCATCGGAATAAGTTGTCAGGCGCCACTGAGTATATGCGTCCTCATGCTCGTGATCATCATCATCGTCATCTCCCCCTTGGTTACATATTTTTTCAAGTATAGGTGGTGGAATCTTCATAGGACCTTGGAAACACAAGAAGGTTAGTTAGTAAAGGGAAACTATAGCTAACCCGCATGCATGTGGATGAAACAATTATAATTATGGTGGAAGACAAACGTACCGAAAGCATAAGGATTCCATGCAAAAACAGTGCCACGAATGGTGGCAGCAAACACAAGACACTCATATTGAATTGCATCACAGTACAAATCCATGTATAGAAACTAATTTTTGAGAAATATCCATCCAGTCGAACTATGAAGGAAGGCAAGGAGCTTGTCGAAGATAGCAACAACTCCATAGTCCTTGTAATCCCAAGAGCGGTCGGAAACTTGACAAATTGCTATCTTTTGTAGACGACAATCACCATGATCATAGTTGAACGTACATAGAATACCGGTGTCCTCAACCTCTGGGCGGTCTGAGATTTTTCGAAGTGGAACCTGGTGATGAGTGTACACATTCACAAGTTCCCACTCACAGTTGTACCCAATATAAATAACCCAATCTCCATTTGCGCCTGCCCAAGCCTTACCCTCAAGCGATGGCATCTTAACATCACACGTATCATTATCAAGCGGTACCAACTTGCACAAGGTGAGGCCTTTGTCGTCCGCGCACCAGTCAGCAGGGTCATGGTGAAGAAGATAGGGGAGATCAAACCGCTCCTGGACCCTTGGATTCCTTGTAATGATGTTATTAGTTGAGTCGAGAATGGTCTTGATCGAACCTGCCATGCTAGCCGAGGTGATGACATTGCACCGATTAATGAGTTCCTCTACCACGTCATCATTCAGATCGGGGCTAGAATAACAGGGTCATTTCCGGCCTATTCCCTCCATGGAGAAGACGATCGAACAATGGCAGAAGGAAGGGTGAAGGCAAATGGAGGAGGGAGGAAGAGCGTGTGACAGCAATTCCAAATCGAGAAGGAAAGGCGAAGAGTCGGTGGACGGTTGCCATGGTACATGAAGAGGCGCCCCGGCCTACATAGACGTCCGTCCGGAAATTGTACAAAAGGACTCGCTATCGTATCACTGACATGTTGGAACGGGACCACATGTCAACGAAGAGTCTAGTGGGGAGCGGACAGTTGCCACAGAGGTGACACACTGACGACAAGGTCGTCCTGTCAGACCTAGCACCCGCGTGGGATGGCTTCGGGCCCCCTCACGAGAAAAGCCACTTCGCACCCCCACACGATTGGTCTGCCATGCCGCTAGGCCAACTCCAGCGCGTGCAGCTCGGACGCGTGCTCGCTCAGCCCCCTTTCCCTCAACGCCCCGGAGCTAGCCAACCATGGCTACGTGTTTTTCACACCCGACGGCCGGATTTGGAGTGGATCCGGTCGGGCTTGAGCTCGCCCGGCTGTGGGAGGCTGCGCCGCGCCATGGACTGTCTGGGCACCGGGCCGAAAGGCCCTGGCAAGGCTGCAAGGCCGCATGCAGGTACTGACTCCTCCTCTAGCCGCTCAGATCTACACCGTTGGTGGTTCGTCGGCAGATACATGAATGGCGGTCAGCCGGGCTCGGTGCTGGCCCAAAAGCTTGTCAGCGCACTATTGCCACTCATTACATGCGACGACTTCCCAAAAATAGGTCTTACGCCGCGTGTCTACAATGCCGGAACATCCCGGATGGGTGTTCATCAAGTGCTCAACCGATGGGGTATGTGCTACTTTAGCTTCGGTTGTGCTCTCAGATTAGAATAATTGTGCTAACTTAAAATTTTATTGTATAGAATGGATGCAAGTTTTGGTATTGGGAAGAAGAGTATATCAATATATTGATAGAGCACAATTTAGTAGAGATTCTAGCACTTTTAGCTAGCATAGAGGCTAGAGATGAAACTAGTGCACTTGTTGATAGAATAGAGGCTAGACATGAGACTAGATGCGAGGAAGCAACGTCTACTTATTTACACTCAAAGAATAAAGAAGCACGCAAGATTGTGCCTCCGCAGATCAACAATGAATGCATCGAGAAGGCACTAATCCAACTTACAGGAGCAGTTATGGAAGTTCGATATCTTCTAGAATGTATTCTTGTGGTTCTTGTTTTCTTTGGTCTTGATTTTCTAGTCAAATTTTGGTGATGTATTTCCATGTACCAAAAATCAATGATGAAAAAAAGATATGTGTTTGCAAAGAAAAATGTACGCGGCCGGGATGCGTCAGCGCGTTGGGCGCATGGCCTCCGCATCCGAGAAATGGCCCGGACACGAACCCATTGCCCTACCCAAATGGACAAAATCCGGGCAAAATGGAGGTCCTTTTGGGGTCGTGCGTTGGAGTTGGCCTTACAAGTGGGACCGCGGTTGAGGAAACCGACTATCGGTAAACCCCCACCTCGCCCGCTGTGCGATGGCCAAGTTAGAGAAACGAGGAGGTTGAAGAGATAGCTATAGCACAGACTCCAAGAAATATGGTGTCAGATGGAAGTCATGTTGGTGGTGTGTGCGATACTCCTGGACGTGAATGCTTGTTCTAGCCCATGCCACCCTACTATATATCGAGGATTCGAGGTGTTGGTTACGTATAGCGAACACATTAACATATGGCCCACTTCACACTGTGGCCTAATTTCATGGAGTCTGTGCTAGGTTAAAAAGTGTTCTTTGTGCGGGTGGGTGGCTGGTCTCAAGTTCAAAACTTGTTGTATTACGTATACGTAGACGTAGAGATAGTGCAGCAGTTTTGAAAGTTTGAACCCAAACATCAGAATGCAATTTCTACTGGACTCATCCGAGGACCTAGGATGATGGGATCCACAGCTTTAGTAAAAACACCCGCCCAGCACGCGAAGCATGTGAAGCTAGTACAAATAGTAGTACTATTGTTGATTGGACTCATAAGATAACCTGTTGCAATGCACGTACAATTATGTATTCAGAAAATATTTTTCTTGCCTCATCGCAGCACCCACTCAGAGAAGCGACTCGAAAGCCATTCATAAATTTAGTAAGTTTATCATAGGCATATCATTTTATTACATACAACAGGTCATCAACCCACAACGACAACGAGGATACATTATAAATACTAAAGTTTTCATCACACAACAAATAACAAGCAATGAAATGAACTTCAGCTCAACCACTCGTCGGCATTAGAAACGCTTTCTTTGAACCAGAAGTGATTCTCTAGGAAGGGCGGCTACTGTCAATCTCGAGACCAACGCATGACTGATCATCTAGGCTGAAGCGGCCTATGTTAGGATGCATATTGTGATAGCCACGGTAGGGAACCATAGCAATGTCCGAGGTATAGATACAGTTGCTTCTCATAAATGGTAGTAACATTGCGTCAACAATAGCTGGATCACCTTTCACCATCATTGGATAGTTTTGTCCAAGGAAGAGCGAGTTTCCTCCAAGAGTATCAATACTAAACTAGGGAGAAGGTATTGGCGCTAGCACAGTAGTATCCATCCCGAATACCCTGCAACGGATGTAGGAATAGGTCCGGAGAGTGCAACCATGGGAGACAACACCTACTTCCTTAGTAACATCAGGAGTTCCCTGTATACAGACAAGAAGAAGTGATCCATCGGAATAAGTTGCTAGGCGCCACTAAGTATATGGGTCCTCATGCTCATGATCATCATCATTGTCATCTCCCCCTTGGTTATAATTTTTTTTTCGAATATAGGTGGTGGAATGTTCACAGGACCTTGGAAACACAAGAAGGTTAATTAGTAAAGGGAAACTAGCTAACCCGCATGCATGTGGATGAAACAATTATAATTACGATGGAAGACAAACATACCGAAATCATAAGGATTCCATGCAAAAACAGTGCCACTGGTGGTGGCAGCAAACACAAGACCCTTGTATTGAATTGCATCACAGTACTCATCCGTGTATAGAACCTGATTTTTGAGCAATATCCATCGAGTCGAACTATGAAGGACGGTGACAAGCTTGTCGAAGATAGCGACAACACAAGCATTCATATAACCCCAAGAGCGGTCGGGAACTCAACAAATTGCTATCTTGTGTAGACGACAGTCACCATGATCGTAGCTGAACATAGGTAGAATACCGGTGTGCTCAACCTCTAGGCAGTTTGACATTTTTCGAAGTGGAACCCGGTGACGAGTGTACACATTCACAAGTTCCCACTCGCAGTTGTACCCAATATAAACAACCCAATCTCCATTTGCACCTACCCAAGCCTTACCCTCAAGCGATGGCATCTTAACATCACACGCATCATTATCAAGCGGCATCAACTTGCACAAGGCGAGGCCTTCGTCGTCCGCGCGCCAGTCAGCAGGATCACGGGAAGAAGATAGGGGAGATCAAACCGCTCCTGGACCCTTGGGTTCCTTGTAATGATGTTATTAGTTGAGTTGAGAATGGTCTTGAACGAACCTGCCATGCTAGCCGAGGTGATGATGTCGCACCGATCAATGAGTTCCTCCACCGCGTCATCATACAGATCGGGGAAAGAATAATGGGGTCGTTTCTGTCCTGTTCCCTCCATGGAGAAGACGATCGAACAATGGCAGAAGGAAGGGTGAATGCAAATGGAGGAGGGAGGAAGAGCATGCGATATCAGTTCCAAATTGAGAGGGAAAGGCGAAGAGTCGATGGACGGTTGCCACGGTTCTCGAAGAGGTGCCCCGGCCTACATAGACGTCTGTTCGAAAATTGCAAAAAAGGACTCGTTGTCGTCTCACTAACATGTTGGAACGGGACCACATGTCAACGAAACATGGTGTGTAATTTCTCGTGCAAAATGCAATCTGGCTGCATTGGCCAGAGGTTCCGCATTAGTTATCGACCTTTATTTTTTTAATGGCGTGCTATTCGGTTTTGAAGCACGGTTAACTGGTACTATATGCAGAGAAAATATAAACTACTCTACCACTACTCCACCTTTAGTACTGTATAGAAAATATATATAAGCTGGAGCTTCCGCGCTTTCTTGCTAAGGGTTGCCCACTTGCTTCTCACACTACCACCCTCTCTCCAGATCTAAAAAGACGGCCTCTCTCTCCCTCCTCACTAGTGGTCACAGATCCGCCGGGAAAGAAAGGGCATGCAGCGTTGACGCACTCGTCGTCGGCGAGCGAGGTCACACACTGATGACAAGGCCGTCCTCTTAGACCTAGCACCCGCGCAGGATGGCCTCCGTCCCCAAGCTTGCTGCCGTAGTGTGTGCAGAGGACGACGACCATGAGCGAAGCCACTTCCCACTGACCCTTAGGTATGCTACCTCTTTTCGAACCATACCCTTGTTCTATTGCCCCATTTGCCACGTCGTTGCGTGTGGATCTTTTTCCACTCCACTATCTTCCCAATTTACTATCCTCTGCTCTGCTGGTCATGCAGACGAAAACCTTAACTTGTACTATTAAAGGAAACCCTACTTCATGCAGACTTATCCATGTCTGGGTTGAATAAGGAAAGGAAGGGAGACTATACTGTCCAAGAGACTAGGCATCGAACCCGCATCTAGGTTGAAAAGGGGAAATTCGTAGCTAAGGAACGAGTCTTGCGTCTCTTGGTTGAAGACGGGTAGAAAGGCATGACAACGCAATAGAGAATGACCAGGTCGATCGCTTTGTTGTTGTTACATAGGAAAAAGGTGGCTAGAGAGAACAAAAATGGGACGTAATCCACATATGTTGCCTGGATATTTGTTGCTCTAGGCAACCATACCTCCCTCACCACTCTATGCGTCCGTGGAGGCACATCGTACTGGTGCGCCCATTGTCCGAATGGGCCTCCCATGCTCTTATTGCCACTTTTTTGCTGTTAGTATAACGCCAGCGGTCAAGTCAGGCAATGCTACTGCTAAAGTGATGTCACATTTAACTAATGCCGCACTCAGTCTAATGCCACCAATAAATTTAAGCAATGCCATTTAATGTCGCTGGATTATTTCAGGGTTAGCTGTTGATTGTGGATGTATTAAAGATTTTTCAGCTAAGGTATTCTAATGATGTTGCACAGCCAGTATACCAACAATGAATCTTATTACTACCTTCAGATTTTTGCACTATTAATGCTTATATATTACATACCTCACTTTCATGAGATAAGTCAATTTTTTGTACAGTGTCAAGAGGAAAGGTCAAGAGTGGGCACCTCCTCCTCTGGTTGTTCTCTTGATTCGTTCGATCAAGTTTTTATGTTTGATCGATTATCAAGATTGGGATAGCAATTTTTAGGTCCCCTTGAGTTCGAAATGATATTTACCTTGAAGGTACATGGTTTGCAATTTTTTATACTATCATTAGTTAATAATGCTAGTTACCTTCAAACTTTTGTATTTGGTTTAATGCTCTTGCACAGCTAGTATACCAATGCTAAAACTTGTTACCTTTACATTTTGTATTGTTAATTCTTATAGAAATTTTCCAGTGCTAGAGCTTATGGAAATCTGTTCAGTAAAACCATTGTACTATACCCTGTAATAAAATAACTACTCTACTGTTGCACTAGCCACTGTATTAGTGTATATTTGTACTATTTGAATGGTCTTGCATTAGCGTATGGACATATATAAAGTGTGGCAAGCTTTCCCAGATATGTGCTCAAGAAAACTACTACCTGTTTTTATAAATACTAGACATTTGGGTACTTTAAATTGAACTGCGAAAACGTCTTCTATTAAGGAACAGAGGGTGTAGAGTTCACTCAAATTATCCCAGTAAAGCTAGTCACACCTTTGTTAAAATTAATGTTCATTATGTTATCAGAGGAGGTCTGTATGTTTGTCTCTAATGCCTGTCGACTACATATCTGGCATCATGATGTAATGTTAAGTCATTTCCTTTTGTATGGTGTCACTGAATTGTCAAGGCAGTGATGGCATTTTATTTTAGTTGAACTACACAAAATATGCTTAAAAGAAGAGGAAAGGTCAGGAATGGTTCAATTTTTCAGAAAAAAAACTATGTATGCCTTCCTGACATCAGCTGTTGTTGCCTTATTTATTCCTTCAAACAGGTGGTTAGAAATAATCTTGCTACCTTTTCCCATTAAGAAATTGGAATGCTTATATTTGTGAGTCTATGCTTCAAGTAGTGCCACTTTTATAGTAATCACACTTTCAATATCTATGCATACAGGGATGCTCGATTTTAGTGGAACTGCACAAAAAGTCCAAATGGTTCAACATTAGGAGCATGTTTTCTTCCAAACCTTTATATCCAATTGGTGGCACTATGAGTTGTTCATTGCGAAGGTACATGGTTTGCTACTATCTTTCTACTCCTTTTGTACTGTCATTAGATAGTAATACTAGTGGTTTTCATGTGAATTTATTGGCAGGGTGGACCTACATTGGAGGTGCAGGACATGATTCAATGATTGGATGCTCAATTTCGGTTGTGTCGATTTCACCTCTTCCATCACTGCGAACATGGATATCCTTGGTTTGATGAAGAATAGGCGCTATATTTCTGCGCTGAACCAGCAAATCAATTCAGTATGAAATTGTCCAGGGAAAAACATGATTGTATCAAATTGTCCAGTGCAAAACATGACAGATGCTAAGCAGAAGAGACGTGTTTAAACCGAAAATACAAGGTGGGGTATATGTTTACTAGCTGCTTGATATTTGTGCAGACAGAGATTTATGTCCATTGCTATTTGGCAAACAAACAAAGTGACCACAGTTTTGGTTGAACTGCACAAGAGAATAGTATAGTCACTGCATGCAGTGCCATTTGAAAATAGACACAGAAAGATTGGATAGTCACTTCATGAACTGCAGAAAAGTAGTATTGTGCTATTTATTGGCCAACACTGGGTGCTTCATTGCTTTGGTCTGATTATACAATGGGCATCATTTTGCCTCAGTTAAAGTTTGTATTCCGAAAATAGTCTCGCTATGTGATTGAGAGAAGACCAAATCATATTGCAGTGGATGTTCATGGTTCCAGCTGTTGGTGAAACCACTTATGTTTGCAAGAGGAATTGTAGACTTCACAAACAAATTTGCCTTTCACTCTGTACTGAATGTTGGCCAAGAGAAGCATCCATGTTAGTAGGAAGAACATATGTTTTTTCTGGATCTTTGCTTTTGGAGCTACATATTTGTATATGATCTGTGAATCATTGAGATGCATTAACATGTTGCTCTTATGTATGGGAATCGCACTAGTTGGTTTTGAATTTGGGCTACTAATGTGAACATATTACAATGCCAGGCCTGTGAGTGTCATGTGAACATTTCGAACGGATCGGCTCTTACTGTGCACAGCATGATCCTTATTTCTGTGTTCTCAATGTTTACAAGTTACTAACAGTTCCTTCTTTCTGTTCGCTCAGTGTTTAGAAGTTACTGATCGATCACTAGCTAGCCTAGTAATGTGCTCCTGGTAGTTTTAGTTGCAACGTAAGATCCAAAGTGGCAGTTTTTTGAATAAAAATGCCTACCTCTAAAGAAACTAACAAGCTGCTTTGAAGAAAATGCCATGTGAATCTGAAGAAACTGCCAGCAAAAATGTTTGCAAATGCCTTATCTCCCAGCGAACGTTCATTAGCTAATGCGATCCTACACGTACACCATCCGACCTACTCAATCCTACACGTACACTATCTGACCTACTCTATCCTACACGAATAAATAGCGGATCACGCACGTGCTACCTCCTTTCCGGTTTGCAGGGCTTAATTCAAAAATCTCACCAACCAAGGTAGATGATGAGTGGTGGAATCATTTTTGACAGGGAGGGAGTACCTCATCTGGATGATTCGAGTGCACTCGTTTGACCGTCATGCCGACGTGCGACCCAGCACGGACAGGACACACCACTGATGGGACGGGACGACACAGTCATAATTTTAGTTTTTCTAGTTTTCAACGGCAAGCTGGCGCGCTAAGTCATGCCTCCTTATGCATTGAATTCCAATGACCGCAATGACCGTCGCGTTTTCCGCGACACGCTGGTTTGCCTACCTTCTGTTGATAATTACTGTTTCCTGGCCTTCTCCGGTGGCACCATCACCCAACTCGCCCTATCCTCATAAGCCCCCACCGGCCCGATGTCGCTCGCCACTTATCCTCGCTCTCGCCACGTCCGCCATGCCCCCGCCCGTCCGCGATAGGCGACGCCAGAGGCGGTCACCGCTGGAACTAGTGTTTGGTTTTTCACTGGAAGGCAGACGGAGGGAGGAGGCATTCTATCGGTCTTTAGATGGCAATGCAGAGTATGAGGAGTTGTTGGTGCGTGACTGCCTGGCGGAGGAGCAGCGTATCACCGATTTTCACCTCCAGTGGGACATGGAGCAGCAGCACACCGACGCTCTGAGTCACGAGCAGAGCGCCCGCAACTGGGCCGACTACGTGGAGGCCGGCGCCCGGCAAATAGCCCTGGAGGCAGTCAGGCATGCACATGTTCGCGACGCTCAATTTTACTACCAGCTTGTCAAGTGGGTTTCCAGCTTAGAAGCTGAAACTTCAGTGGACCACGCCGGCATGGAAAGGACCAACGCGTGCGAGCAACGCTCCCTATCGCACCTCTGGCAAGTCTGAGGCGATGCGAAGGACGCCGGTGCCGGCGTTTAGCGTGTACCACAGATGGCGGCCGTCGTCTAGTTAGCTAAGAGTAAGTTAGTACTTGTACACTATTAGAGTATTAGTGGGAGTAGATAGTTAACTTGGCTATGATGGTTGTCAACGTGGTAGTTCAGTACTCTATATCTAGATTAGACATGTTACTTTGCTCTGAATGTTGAACTTTCCATTTGAATGTATGGAATGGGTTGTTATGTTCTTTAATGGGTTTTATTTGTCCGCCATGGGTTTAGAGGCTGACTTGTCGGCCTACCAGGTTGACACATACACAATCAGGAGATGATTGTACATGGAGACAATGATAGCAAGGACCCACCAAGGTCATGGCAGTATGCAAGCAAGTGCCTCCTTATTTCAAGCCAATAAAAATGGCTCCTCCTAATGGATTTCTGACATCTCGGTCTCATGACATTGTCAACATAGTCAATAAACGAGAGAATTGCACAACGAGCGGCTAACACCAGGGACCCAGCAGCTCGCCCAATTATTTTTGTTTTGGGTTAATTTGATAAATGCCACTCCAAATCTGGTGATTCTGAGAAATGCCACTGCAATTTACAACCTTTGAAAAATGCCATTTCATGCCATTTCCAGTGGCATTTTTCAAAGTCTGGAGTTGCATTTTTCAAAGTTTGCAAAAAACTGCAGTGGCGTTTTTCAAAGTTTGCAAAAATTGCAGTGGCATTTTTCAAAGTTTGGAAATTGCAGTGGCATTTTTATGAATCGCCATAATTGGAGTGGCATTTATCTAATTTGTTTTTTAGACGAAACAGGGTGTCAAATGGGTTGTGCGGGGCATTCTGGCCTGTCTAGACGGCATTTTCTTATGTTTCACACAGACCAGCCCAGTAGTTTTTCTTTCTTTCTGAAAATGGCTAGCCCAGTTTTTTTGTGCTTTGTCAAGTAAGTCGCCTTGTCAGGCCTGTTGAGCTGCAAATCTTTCAAGACGAGGAGAGCTTCATTTGGCTGGCCCAGAAACTGGCCTATCAGTAATGAGAAATGGGTTGTACATTTTTAAAACACATCAAACCGGCAATTAGTTTCAAATTTGTTTTTTTCATTTCGAGATTTTAAATTCCATTGATTTTTATGCGTGGACAATTTGTTGGATTTTATATTGATATACATTTATTTTTTAAATTAGTTTGAATGTGACTCAAAATTTCGGGATTAAAAACAGTTCGAACCGCACCGAAATATGCAAAATTTCGTATAATTTTTTAATCATGGCCACAATATGGGATGTAATGCTAACAAAAAGAATATGTGCTGCAAAAAACCCTTAAGAATTAGCAAATTGGCTGTAAATTATTAGAAATAATGGCAAATGGGTTGTATGCTGTTTTCCATAGATTTGAGGCTTCCCTAAAAAAAGGTTAACGCACAAGCAGTGACTGTTGGATGTCCATCCAATGGCCGTTGTGCTTCTTCAATCTCTGCTCTTCCTGCTCCAGCCGCTCAAACAAGTGCCGGCGAGATTGCCTGCTCCCTCCTCCTGCGATCGGCTGTGCTGCCGCGCAGGCCTCACCGCCCCACCGTACTCCCTTTGCTGGCCTAGCCATCCCTCTACTCACCCACACCTGTTGTTATTCTCCAGGGACGGCAGATGAACCAGTAAACCCTCATACTCCCCTCCGCGTGGGAAACAACTGCCGAGTCTTCCCTGGCTCCGTGTCGTTCCCTTCCTAGGCCTCGCCGTCGTCCACTGCCCTGGTGCTCTCGGTGCGGCATGGTCAACGTGGTCAACGAACGACATCCATTGGAAGTGGACTGTATGTGGAGAGGCTGACAACTGGGTCCACGGTCGCACGCAAGGAAGAGCCTCCTTATTACACGCAGAAGAATGATTCCTCCACCTGACAGCTGGGACCCACCGGAAGGGCCTCTGTATTTCGTGAAAAAATGTTCCCCTCGCTGACAGGTCGGACCCACCAGCTATATATTCGCACGCAAGGAAGTGCCTCCTTATTACGCACAAAAAATGAATACTCCCCCTGCTAGCTGGGACCCACCATAGTGGGAGGCTGACTTCTAGGCCTACTAAGATGATGGGGATGGAGGGTTTTGTCAACTTAGTCAATATGAACGATTCTAGCTCCAGTGACCGTACGGTGTCCATCGAACGGCCGTAGTGCTTCTTCAACCTCTGGTCTTCTTGCTCCAGCCGCCCAAACCAGCGTCGGTCATGCCGCGTGCTCCTGCCTCCCATGGCTGGCTGTGATGCCGCGGAGGCCTCACCGCCCCCTACTACTCCCACCGCTGGCCAGGCCATCCACTCACCCACACCCCTCTTATTCTGCGGTGACGATAGCTTCACACCACAACCGAACCAGTGAACCCTCGTACTCCTCTCCGCGTGGGCTTCCACTCCTGCGTCTTCCCCGGCTCCTCGTCGTTCCCTTCCTAGGCCTCGCCGTCGTCCACCGCCCTGGTGCTCTTGGCGCGGCGTGGTCAACATGGTCAAGGAATGACTTCCATCGGAACAGTACTATACGTGGAGAGGCTGGCAGCTGGGTCCACGGTAGCACCAAGTAAGTGCCTCCTTATTACGCGCAAAATAATTATTCCTCCACCTGACAGCGGGGACCCACCGGACGGGCCACCATATTTCACGAAAAAAATGTTCCCCCCTGACTGTTGGGACCCACTAGTTGCATCTTCGCACGCAAGGAAGTGCCTAACAGTGGGACCCACATGGTCGAAGCATATGTAGCGTTGTCATTCTGGTCGCAAATGTGTATGTACATACTGGTCGATCGGTCTATCTGCAGGCTGAAGTGATGAACCGTGGACGTGTAAGGAAGGGCATGTGTTGTAGTATAGACGTGCACGTGTCGTAGTAGAGGCGCACACGTAGCATGTACACGTACATACAGCGGCCAGGGTGCAAGAAAGTAAATACGGCCACGTACGTACATACGGGCGGGGTCTCGAACACCTACTCGCGCATACGTACGACCAGGGCTCGTGTACATAGTTGGGTCGGAACGGAGAAACTGCGTCATCGTCATGTTCATCGGGAGCCAACCGGCCTGGGCGGAACAACTCATCAAAACGAGGCCTGGCGTACCGCAGAACGGAGGAAACGGCCTTGTGTTCGACCGGCCACGGTCGAAATAGGATCCTGGTCATCGGGAGGGGTCTGGCATACCACAAAACGGAGGAAACAGACTTCTCTTGGACCTCCTACGGTCGAAACAGGGTCCTGTTGATTGGGAGGGATGTGGAGTACCGCAAAACAGAGGAAACAGACTTGTGTTGGAGCGCTTGTCGAAACAGGGGTCCTGTTCATCGGGAGGGGTGTGGCGTACCGCAAAACGGGACTCCACGGGATACTGTTCATCTTCACCGTCGACCTCCTCCATCCTCCACGGGCTACTGTTCATCCACCGTCGACCTCCTCCAGCCTCCACCTGTGACTGTTCATCCATGGGCTCCTGTTCATCTAGCCTCCACTGCTCCTTCACTGGCTACTATTCAACCAGCCCTCTCCCCGGGGTCCTGTTCAACTACCCCTCCACGGGCTACTGTTCATCCAGCCCTCCATCGGCTATTGTTCAACCAGCCCTCCATGGGGTCCTATTCATCCAGCCCTCCGTGGGGTCCTGTTCATCTACCCCCAACCGGCTCGATTGGGGTCCTATTCATCCAGCGACAACGACCTCTACTACCACGAGGTCCTATTCATCCAACCCCCCACCGGGAACTATTCATCCACCCCCCAACAACGCTCATTGTTCATCCAGACGCGGCATCGATCAGCTTCTGTTAGCAGCAGTAGCGAAGGAATCACTCGGGTTCAGTTAACAGCAAGGGATCGATCGCTCGGGTTTAGTAACGTAGCTAGTGCAATCGCTCGGGTTCAGTTAGAGCCCAATGCCTCGCTCGGGTTCAGTTAGAGCACAATGCCTCGCACACACACGCGTATGTGTACGAGAGAAACACGCATCGCTCGGCCCCCGACCACCCACCGTAACCGGGAACTCCCTGATATTTTTCTCGCCCTCGCTTCTACCATGGGTTTTTCCATCATGGACGACCCAAAGAATGTCATACAGCTGCATCTCCAGGATGCCCAGGACAAAAAGCCCATTTTCTGTCATGATTTTTTGTCATAGAAGTAGGAGCCCACCACATCTAAGATGATACCATGTTTTGTCACAATTATCATCGTAGAAGTGTCATAAGCATGACAGAAAAAATTTGTTCGGCCCAAAATGTCACGGATCTGTCTTTCTTGTAGTGGATGATTGCCCCGGTGGCCCTGCGGCACCACCGGGGGAGAGGGGGAAAGCCCCCCCTCCTCCTCCTTCTTCTTCTTCTCCCCCCCTCTAGATGGGAGGAGAGTTCCTCCTCTGGTCCATGGCCTCCATGGCGGAGCAGGGGCGGGAGCCCCTCCGAGATTGGATCTCCCTCTCTGTTCTCTTCTGTTTCGCGTTCCTGTTTTCTGGCCCTTCACTGTTTCTTAAATTCCCGGAGATCCTTAACTTCGATTGTGCTGAAATTTTTACATGATTTTTCCCCATAAATTATCTTTATTGCACCCGAAGAAGATCCCCAACTAACTTACGGGGTGCCCAGAAGGCACCACCATGCGCCAGGGGGTGCCAGGCGTGCCCTGGTGGGTAGTGGAGGCAGTGGGCCTTCGTTTGCATTGATCCCACTTCGCCAAAATCACATATATTCCAAAATAATTCTCCATAAATTTGTATCGTGTTTGGACATTGTTTGATATGGATATTGTGCGAAACCAAAAACATGCAACAAACATGAATTGACACTAGGCACTGGGATCAATATGTTAGTCCCAAAAAATCATATAAATTGTTGCCAAAAGTATGTAAAAGTTGTATAATATTGGCATCGAACAATCAAAAATTATAGATACGACGGAGACGTATCAATCACGCCCTCAACATATGGCTTTCGGAGTCCATATTGAGGAGAATGATAGCCCACTATGGCACGAGGAACATGGGCCAACTAGGTTAGCACCCCCTAGTCCAGGACACCATCACTACTCCTGCTAGTAGTGAATGTTAATTATGTGCAATGCATGATTATGACCATTGTCGCTCTCTAATTGGTTGCTTCTCAATCTATTTGCTAGTCCTCGCATGTATTAAGCAAGAATATTGCTTGTGCTTCCAAATCCTTAAACCAAAGTTGTTCCAAATGAGTCCACTATATCTACCTATATGTTGTATTACTCTATTGTTCCAAGTAAAATTTGCATGTGCCACCTCTAATCATTCAAATAATCATCTATTTTGTGTGCGTGTACTGCTCATGGAGCGACGAGGAGCGGTTAGTATCTTCCATGCTAAGTGGCTTATTCTCACAATGGTTGTTTATTCACTTGTCATTGCATGAGAGAGGCTGGTAATTAGGGTGCCCAATCCTATAATCAAAATGAAGAAAATAAAATAAAACAAACTCCCTCGGAAAGTTGATTGTTTGGAGGGCACCCATAAATTCAGCTAGCTATGGCTTGTGTTTTCATGGTTGAGGAGGAGTAAACCTTTACCTTTCCGCTTGAGAACCACTGATAATGTGTTTAGCATGGAAGATATTGAAAATCCATTGTCGTGACGTTGACAAGAAAAGCACACCTCTCACCTTCGAGCTCTGGCACCTATGCAAATCTTTGCTTCCCTCTGCGAAGGGCCTATCTATTTACTATCATGTTATTTACTTTTATTGTTGAGTCATCACCTTCTCATTTTAAACACCAATCCTGAGAGCACTATTGTCAATCTTATGCATTGATTCTAGTTAATGTTGGGTATACCCTGACTAGATCTCTTCTACCCTGAGTTATAATGTTTAGTCGTTGCTTTAACTTCAAAGGTGCTCTGCATTTATGTTTTGAGGTCTCGGTAAGCGCTAGTGAGATACCATGTTATCATATTATATCATGTTATCTCAGTGTGTGGCACTGCCTTTAGTCACATTGGAGAAACTCGCATGGAGAAATTTCATAGTGATGGATTTTAAAGTCATCTGGTTGTGAATCATCTGACACTTGCAACTTTTATCCAAATGGTGAAGTAAACTAAAATATTGCTCACATGCCAAAAGAACGAGCAATAAAATAATTGGAAACATGCATGTTGATGTGTGTAGACCAATAAGTGTTGTTGCAAGAAGTTGATTTATCTGTCTGCAAGGATGACCCAAGTATATATTTATATTTACTTATTGAGACATAATCTGGATCCTTTGAAATGTTTAAAAAGGATTTTCGGATGAAGTAGAAATTATTGTAACAAGAAAATTCTGTTTCTGCAATTGGATTGCAGAAAGGAATATTTGAGTTACAAATTTAGCTATTGTCTGATGAGTTGTGAAAAGAGTTTCTTCACTTGCACCTCGTGGAACATCATTGTGAGTGGTGTGTCTGAGTAGATGTAATAAAACCATGTATGACATGGTGATATCAAAGATGACATTAAATCAATTTGCCAAAAAATGTGAAGCTTTAGAGACTATGAATTTTACACTAAAAAAGAGCGCCATCAAATATGTTGAAAATGACACCATATAAGATATGGTATGGGATGCCAAACCATTCGGTTTTTCTTAACATTTTGGAATATAATACATAAGTAAAATGTTTACGAATTTATTTCCCAAGTTAGATAAGTGCTACTTTGTAGGTTATCCCAAAAAGTTGGGTATTCCTCTATCACTGCGTCAAGGCAGAGTGTTTTGCCACATAGTGTAGTAAATTTTGAAGAAAATGTTTTCTGCAAAAGAGTGAGTGGGAGGACAGTGCAACTCGACGAGATTATAGATTCTTCATCATCAGGTCAAAGAAAATATACATTGGACTGGAAGTCGTTCCAGGATTTCCTATCATGGCTGATATAGAAGCCCCTATATGAGATAAAGAGACTTCGGTCAAAATTGCGGTTGAACTATATATTTTGGGAAAACTTGTGCAAACCTTCATGGTATGCAGACGAGATATTGTTAGAAAAACAATGAACCTATAAGTAATGCTTAAAGTCAGTTCAGGTTAAACTAGCAACTACTACATATTTCAATTGTGAGATATAATAAATGGATGTCAAAAGGATTCCCAGGAGATGGGAATAGAACTAGGGTTGTATATGATACGGTTCAAGGTAAATTTGTCGGACCAGAGGATGCTAGTAAGTGTGCGAACTTCAAGAGGTCCTATAATGGACCGAATGAAGTATAGTGGAGTTGGAATCTTCGTTCTAATGAAATGGTCAAAAAATTGATGTCATCGATGAAAGTGAAGATACTTGTATTTACAAGAAAGTAAGTGGGAGCATGGTAATATTTCTAAACAATGTGTGTACATGACACATTGTTGATTGAAAAATATAAATTCCTTGACACGAATTAGGACTTTATTTGAACTAATTTTTTAGTGAAGTGCTTAGGCAATATAGCCTTGGTATTAGGCATAATAAACTATCCAAATAGTAGTGCCTAATCGGTGTTAGCCGAATACATATTGACAACATACTAAAATGGTTTAGTATAAAAATGTCAAGAAGAGTTTCTTGCCGATGTCACATCGAATGAGTTTTAAAGCAAAAATCAGTATTTGGAATACTAATGAGCAAAGTACATGATTGAGATTTCACTCACAGTTGTGTTATGAATTAACCATGTATTCCATGGTATGTAAACAAATTAGATATGTTCAGTACTCCAAGTAAGTTGTGAGTAAAGTTACCAGTGATGACCCACAAGTATAGGGGATCAATTGTAGCTCTTTTCGACAAGTAAGAGTGTCAAACCCAACGAGGAGCAGAAGGAAATGACAAGTGGTTTTCAGCAAGGTAATGTCGGCAAGTGCTGAAATTGTAAGTAACAGAGTAGTTTGATAGCAAGATATTGTGTAACGAGCAAGTAATGATAATAGTAACAAAAGTGCAGCAAGGTAGCCCAATCCTTTTGAGGCAAATGACATGCCAAAACAGTCTCTTATAGTAAGCAAAGCGTTCTTGAGGGTACACGGGAGTTTCATCTAGTCACTTTCATCATGTTGATTCGATTCATGTTCGCTACTTTGATAATTTGATATGTGGGTGGACCGGTGCTTAGGTGCTGTTCTTACTTGAACAAACCTCCTACTTATGATTAACCCCCTTGCAAGCATCTGCAACTACGAGAAAAGTATTAAGGATAAATCCTAACCATAGCATTAAACTTTTGGATCCAATCGGTCCCATACGGAATAACGCATAAACTAGGGTTTAAGCTTCTGTCACTCTCGCAACCCATCATATAATAACTACTCCACAATGCATTCCCTTAGGCCCAAATATGGTGAAGTGTCATGTAGTCTACGTTCACACGACACCACTAAGGGAATCACAACATACATACTATCAGAATATTGACCACATATCAAGTTCACATGATTACTTGCAACATGATTTCTCTCGTGACCTCAAGAACAAAAGTAACTACTCACAAGTGATAAACATGCTCAAGATCATAGGGGTACTAAATAGCATAATGGATCTGAACATATAATCTTCCACCAAATAAACCATATAGTAATCAACTACAAGATGTAATCAACACTACTAGTCACCCACAAGCACCAATCTATAGTTTCAGTAACAAGACTGAACACAAGAGATGAACTAGGGTTTGAGATGAGATGGTGATGTTGAAGATGTTGATGGAGATTGCCCTCCCCAAGATGGAAGAGTTGTTGGTAATGATGATGACGATGATTTCCCCCTCTGGGAGGGAAGTTCCCCCGGCGAAATCGCTCCGTCGGAGGGCAAAAGTGCTCCTGCCCAAGTTTCGCCTCGAGACGGCAGTGCTCCGTCCCAAAGTTCCACTCTTTATTTTTTCTAGGTCAAAATGAGTTATATACCATAAGATGGGCACCAGAGGTGGGCCTGGGTGAGCACAACCCACCAGGGCGCGCCTGGGCTCCCTGGCGCGCCCAGGTGGGTTGTGCCCACCTGGTGGGGCCCCTCTGGTATTTATTTGCTCCAATATTCTTCATATATTCGATAAAAATTCTCCATAAAGTTTCAGGTTGTTTGGACTTGTGTGGAATAGGTAGCCTGACGTAGCTTTTCCAGGTTCAGATTTCCTGCTGCCGGAATTCTCCCTCTTTCTATGTACCTTGTAAATTATGAAAGAGAAGGCATTATAATTACTCCAAAAAGCATTATTATGCATAAAACATCATAAATAATAGTAAGAAAACATGATGCAAGATGGACGTATCAACCAGGATGATCAAATAGTTTGTCATAGGACAATAGTGAAAATGTTGTTGATGAGGACATGGCTACCACACTTACACCCATATCCCCTACTGTTTTACCTCTTGGAACAATTGCTAGAGCTCGCATACACTAGTTAAATTATCAGGTACTTATGTTTCTTGGTAATGCTTCTAGTGTTCATGAGAATATGATGCTGCATTTGTGTTGCTTGCAATTGAAGGTCCTAGCACGGACAAGAAGGATGAACATTGGAGCATGATCAAGCACGGAGATGAAGGTGTGTGCAAAGAGAACAAGAATGAAGGTTCCAGTGGAGATTTCCGGACTTTGAAGCCACCATGATGACATACAAGAAGATGGACGAAATATATAAGATGGCCTTTCATAAATTTTATCCATAGCTTATTATTGGTGTTGCGCCACCTTATTTTGGGCCAGGCCCATGTAATCTATTTATAGAGTCTGTATTATAGGGGAAACGACTTAGGAGGTGTTTTGGTCCCACCTTGCCAAGGGTGGACAAAATCCCTTTCTTTCCCCTATAAATACAACCTTTAAGGCACCATTTAGACCCCCAGGACCCTTCCGGTGGTCCCGGTACAATACCGGCTACCCCCGAAACTTTCCCGATGGCCAAAACTGGACTTCCTATATATAAATCTTTACCTACGGACCATTCCGGAACTCCTCGTGATGTCCGGGATCTCATCCGGGGCTCCGAACAACTTTCGGGTTACTGCATACTAATATCTCTACAACCCTAGCGTCGCTGAACCTTAAGTGTGTAGACCCTACGGGTTCGGGAGACATGCAGACATGACCGAGACGCCTCTCCGGTCAATAACCAACAGCGGGATTTGGATACCCATGTTGGCTCCCACATGCTCCACGATGATCTCATCGGATGAACCACGATGTCGAGGATTCAATCAATCCGTATACAATTCCCTTTGTCAATCGGTATGTTACTTGCCCGAGACTCGATCGTCGGTATCCCAATACCTTGTTCAATCTCGTTACCGGCAAGTCACTTTACTCGTACCGTAATGCATGATCCCGTGATCAACCACTTGGTCACATTGAGCTCATTATGATGATGTATTACCGAGTGGGCCCAGAGATACCTCTCCGTCATACGGAGTGACAAATCCCAGTCTCGATTCATGCCAACCCAACAGACACTTTCGGAGATACCTGTAGCGTACCTTTATAGTCACCCAGTTACGTTGTGGCGTTTGGCACACCCAAAGCACTCCTACGGTATCCGGGAGTTGCACAATCTCATGGTCTAAGGAAATGATACTTGACATTCGGAAAAGCTACAGCAAACGAACTACACGATCTTTGAGCTATGCTTAGGATTGGGTCTTGTCCATCACATCATTCTCCTAATGATGTGATCTCGTTACCAATGACATCCAATGTCCATAGTCAGGAAACCATGACTATCTTTTGATCAACGAGCCAGTCAACTAGAGGCTCACTAGGGACATGTTGTGGTCTATGTATTCACACATGTATTACGATTTCCGGATAACACAATTATAGCATGAACAATAGACAATTATCATGAACAAAGAAATATAATAATAACCATTTTATTATTGCCTCTAGGGCATATTTCCAACAGTCTCCCACTTGCACTAGAGTCAATATTCTAGTTACATTGTGATGAATCGAACACCCATGCAGTTCTGGTGTTGATCATGTCGTGCTCTAGGGAGATGTTTAGTCAACGGATCTGCCACATTCAGGTCCGTATGTACTTTACAAATCTCTATGTCTCCATTTTGAACACTTTCACGAATGGAGTTGAAGCGACGCTTGATATGCCTGGTCTTCCTGTGAAACCTGGGCTCCTTGGCAAGGGCAATAGCTCCAGTGTTGTCACAAAAGAGAGTCATCGGGCCCGACGCATTGGGTATGACTCCTAGGTCAGTAATGAACTCCTTCACCCAGACTGCTTCTTGTGCTGCCTCCGAGGCTGCCATGTACTCCGCTTCACATTTAGATCCCGCCGCAACGCTCTGCTTGCAACTGCACCAGCTTACTGCCCCACCATTCAAAATATACACGTATCCAGTTTGTGACTTAGAGTCATCCAGATCTGTGTCGAAGCTAGCATCGACGTAACCCTTTACGACGAGCTCTTCGTCACCTCCATAAACGAGAAACATATCCTTAGTCCTTTTCAGGTACTTCAGGATATTCTTGACCGCTGTCTAGTGTTCCATGCCGGGATTACTTTGGTACCTTCCTACCAAACTTACGGCAAGGTTTACATCAGGTCTGGTACACAGCATAGCATAGACGATAGACCCTATGGCCGAGGCATAGGGGACGACACTCATCTTTTCTCTATCTTCTGCCGTGGTCAGGCATTGAGTCGTGCTCAATCTTGTACCTTGCAATACAGGCAAGAACCCCTTCTTTGACTGATCCATTTTGAACTTCTTCAATATCTTGTCAAGGTACGTACTCTGTGAAAGACCAATGAGGCGTCTCGATCTATCTCTATAGATCTTGATGCCTAATATATAAGCAGCTTCTCCAAGATCCTTCATTGAAAAACACTTGTTCAAGTAGGCCTTTATGCTTTCCAAGAATTCTATATCATTTCCCATCAACAGTATGTCATCCACATACAATATGAGAAATGCTACAGAGCACCACTCACTTTCTTGTAAATGCAGGCTTCTCCATAAGTCTGCGTAAACCCAAACGCTTTGATCATCTCATCAAAATGAATGTTCCAACTCCGAGATGCTTGCACCAGCCCATAAATCGAGCATTGGAGCTTGCACACCTTGTCAGCATTCTTAGGATCGACAAAACCTTCCGGCTGCATCATATACAATTCTTCCTTAAGGAATGCCATTTTGACGTCCATTTGCCATATCTCATAATCATAGAATGCGGCAATTGCTAACATGATTCGGACGGACTTCAGCTTTGCTACGGGTGAGAAAGTCTCATCGTAGTCAACCCCGTGAACTTGTCGATAACCCTTAGCGACAAGCCGATCTTTATAGATGGTCACATTACCATCCGCGTCTGTCTTCTTCTTAAAGATCCATTTATTTTCTATGGCTCGCTGATCATCGGGCAAGTCAGTCAAAGTCCATACTTCATTTTCATACATGGATCCTATCTCGGATTTCATGGCTTCCAGCCGTTTGTCGGAATCCGGGCCCGCCATCGCTTCTTCATAGTTTGAAGGTTCACCGTTGTCTAACAACATGATTTCCAAGACAGGGTTGCCGTACCACTCTGGTGCGGAACGTGTCCTCGTGGACCTACGAAGTTCAGTAGCAACTTGATCTGAAGTTTCATGATCATCATCATCAACTTCCTCTCTAGTCGGTGCAGGCACCTCAGGAACATTTTCTTGAGCTGTGCCACTTACCGGTTCAAGAGGTAATACTTCATCAAGTTCTACTTTCCTCCCACTTATTTCTTTCGAGAGAAACTCTTTCTTTAGAAAGGACCCATTCTTGGCAACAAAGATCTTGCCTTCGGATCTGAGGTAGAAGGTATACCCAATAGTTTCTTTAGGGTATCCTATGAAGATGCATTTTTCCGATTTGGGTTCGAGCTTTTCAGGTTGAAGTTTTTTGACATAAGCATCACATCCCCAAACTTTTAGAAACGACAGCTTAGGTTTCTTCCCAAACCATAATTCATACGGTGTCATCTCAACGGATTTCAATGGAGCCCTATTTAAAGTGAACGCGGCAGTCTCTAAAGCATAGCCCCAAAATGATAGCGGTAGATCGGTAAGAGACATCATAGATCACATCATATCCAATAGAGTGTGATTACGACGTTCGGACACACCATTACGCTGAGGTGTTCCAGGCAGCGTGAGTTGTGAAACTATTCCACATTTTCTTAAGTGTGTGCCAAGTTCGTGACTCAAGTATTCTCCCCACGATCTGATCGCAAGAACTTGATTTTCTTGTCACGTTGATTCTCAACCTCACTCTGAAATTCCTTGAACTTTTCAAAGGTCTCAGACTTTTGTTTCATTAAGTAGACATACCCATATCTACTCAAGTCATTAGTGAGGGTGAGAACATAACGATAGCCACCGCGAGCCTCAACACTCATTGGACCGCACACATCAGTATGTATGATTTCCAATAAGTTGGTTGCTCGCTCCATTGTTCCTGAGAATGAAGTCTTGGTCATTTTACCCATGAGGCATGGTTCGCACGTGTCAAATGATTCGTAATCAAGGGACTCCAAAAGTCCATCTGCATGGAGCTTCTTCATGCGTTTGACACCTATGTGACCAAGGCGGCAGTGCCACAAGTATGTGGGACTATCATTATCAACTTTACATCTTTTGGTATTCACATTATGAATATGTGTAACATTACGCTTGAGATTCATTAAGAATAAACCATTCACCATCGGAGCATGACCATAAAACATATCTCTCGTATAAATAGAACAACAATTATTCTCGGATTTAAATGAGTAGCCATCTCGAAGTAAACGAGATCCTGATACAATGTTCATGCTCAAAGCTGGCACTAAATAACAATTATTGAGGTTTAAAACTAATCCCATAGGTAAATGTAGAGGCAGCGTGCCGACGGCGATCACGTCGACCTTGGAACCATTCCCGACGCGCATCGTCACCTCGTCCTTCGCCAGTCTCTGTTTATTCCGCAGCTCCTGCTTTGAGTTACAAATGTGAGCAACCGCACCGGTATCAAATACCCAAGAGCTACTACGAGTACTGGTAAGGTACACATCAATTACATGTATATCACATATACCTTTAGTGTTGCCGGCCTTCTTGTCCGCTAAGTATTTGGGGCAGCTCCGCTTCCAGTGACCACTTCCCTTGCAATAAAAACACTCAGTCTCGGGCTTGGGTCCATTCTTTGGCTTCTTTTCGGCAGCTTGCTTACCGGGCGCGGCAACTCCCTTGCCGTCCTTCTTGAAGTTCTTTTTACCCTTGCCTTTCTTGAACTTAGTGGTTTTATTCACCATCAACACTTGATGTTCCTTTTCGATTTCCACCTCTGCTGATTTCAGCATTGAATATACCTCAGGAATGGTCTTTTCCATCCCCTGCATATTGAAGTTCATCACAAAGCTCTTGTAGCTTGGTGGAAGCGACTGAAGGATTCTATCAATGACCGCGTCATCCGGGAGATTAACTCCCAGCTAAGTCAAGCGGTTATGCAACCCAGACATTTTGAGTATGTGCTCACTGACAGAACTATTTTCCTCCATCTTACAGCTGAAGAACTTGTCGGAAACTTCATATCTCTCGACCCGGGCATGAGCTTGAAAAACCATTTTCAGCTCTTCGAACATCTCATATGCTCCGTGTCTCTCAAAACGCTTTTGGAGCCCCGGTTCTAAGCTGTAAAGCATGCCGCACTGAATGAGGGATTAATCATCAGCACGTGACTGCCAAGCGTTCATAACGTCTTGGTTCTCTGGGACAGGTGCGTTACCTAGCGGTGCTTCTAGGACATAATCTTTCTTAGCAGCTATGAGGATGATCCTCAGGTTTCGGACCCAGTCCGTATAGTTGCTGCCATCGTCTTTCAGCTTGGTTTTCTCTAGGAACGCGTTGAAGTTGATGACAACATGGGCCATTTGATCTACAAGACATATTGTAAAGATTTTAGACTAAGTTCATGATAATTAAGTTCATCTAATCAAATTATTCAATGAACTCCCACTCAGATAGACATCCCTCTAGTCATCTAAGTGAAACATGATCCGAGTTAACTAGGTCGTGTCTGATCATCACGTGAGACGGACTAGTCAACATCGGTGAACATCTTCATGTTGATTGTATCTTCTATACGACTCATGCTCGACCTTTCGGTCTTCTGTGTTTCGAGGCCATGTGTGCACATGCTAGGCTCGTCAAGTCAACCTAAGTGTATTGCGTGTGTAAATCTGGCTTACACCCGTTGTATTCGAACGTTAGAATCTATCACACCCGATCATCACGTGGTGCTTCGAAACAACGAACCTTCACAACGGTGCACAGTTAGGGGAACACTTTCTTGAAATTATTACGAGGGATCATCTTATTTAAGCTACCGTCGTTCTAAGCAAATAAGATGTAAAACATGATAAACATCACATGCAATCAAATAGTGACATGATATGGCCAATATCATTTGCTCCTTTTGATCTCCATCTTCGGGGCTCCATGATCATCGTTGTCACCGGCATGACACCATGATCTCCATCATCGTGTCTTCTTGAAGTTGTCTCGTCATCTATTACTTCTACTACTATGGCTAACGGTTTAGCAATAAAGTAAAGTAATTACATGACGTTATATGTTGACACGCAGGTCACAAATAAATTAAGACAACTCCTATGGCTCCTGCCGGTTGTCATACTCATCGACATGCAAGTCGTGATTCCTATTACAAGAACATGATCATCTCATACATCACATATATCATTCATCACATCCTTTGGCCATACCATATCACAAAACACTTGCTGCAAAAACAAGTTAGACGTCCTCTAATTGTTGTTGCAAGTTTTTTACGTGGCTGCTATAGGATTCTAGCAAGAACGTTTCTTACCTACGCCAAAACCACAATGTGAATTGCCAATTTCTATTTACCCTTCATAAGGACCCTGTTCATCGAATCCGATCCGACTAAAGTGGGAGAGACAGACACCCGCCAGCCACCTTATGCAACTAGTGCATGTCAATCGGTGGAACCAGTCTCACGGAAGTGTGCGTGTAAGGTCGGTCCGGGCCGCTTCATCCCACGATGCCGCCGAATCAAGATAAGACTAGTAACGGCAAGTAAATTGACAATATCGACGCCCACAACTGCTTCATGTTCTACTCGTCCATAGAAACTACGCATAGACCTAGCTCATGATGCCACTGTTGGGGAATGTAGCAAAATTTTAAAATTTTCTACGCATCACCAAGATCAATCTATGGATTCATCTAGCAATGAGGGAGAGAGGAGTGCATCTACATACCCATGTAGATCGCGCGCGGAAGCGTTCAAGAGAACGGGGTTGATGGAGTCGTACTCGTCGTGATCCAAATCACCGATGACCAAGTGCCGAACGACGGCACCTCCGCGTTCAACACACGTACGGTTGGGAAGACGTCTCCTCCTTCTTGATCCAGCAAGGGGGAAGGAGAGGTTGATGAAGATCCAGCAGCATGACGGCGTGGTGGTGGATGCAGCAGGATCCCGGCAGGGCTTCGCCAAGCGCAAGCGGGGAGGAGAGGTGTTACGGAGGGAGAGGGAGGCGCCAAGAGCAAGGGTACGGCTGCCCTCCCTCCCCCCTCTTTATATAGGGGCCTTGGGGGGGCTCCGGCCCTAGGAGATGTATCTCCAAGGGGGGCGGCGGCCAAGGGGTGGCTTCCCCCCAAGCCAAGTGGGGGCGCCCCACCTCTAGGGTTTCCCAACCCTAGGCGCAGGGGAGGCCCAAGGGGGGGCGCACCAGCCCACTAGGGGCTGGTTCCCCTCCCAATTCAGCCCATGGGGCCCTCCGGGATGGGTGCCCCACCCGGTGGACCCCCAGGACCCTTCCGGTGGTCCCGGTACAATACCGGCTACCCCCGAAACTTTCCCGATGGCCAAAACTGGACTTCCTATATATAAATCTTTACCTACGGACCATTCCGGAACTCCTCGTGATGTCCGGGATCTCATCCGAGGCTCCGAACAACTTTCGGGTTACTGCATACTAATATCTCTACAACCCTAGCGTCGCTGAACCTTAAGTGTGTAGACCCTACGGGTTCGGGAGACATGCAGACATGACCGAGACGCCTCTCCGGTCAATAACCAACAGCGGGATTTGGATACCCATGTTGGCTCCCACATGCTCCACGATGATCTCATCGGATGAACCACGATGTCGAGGATTCAATCAATCCGTATACAATTCCCTTTGTCAATCGGTATGTTACTTGCCCGAGACTCGATCGTCGGTATCCCAATACCTTGTTCAATCTCGTTACCGGCAAGTCACTTTACTCGTACCGTAATGCATGATCCCGTGATCAACCACTTGGTCACATTGAGCTCATTATGATGATGTATTACCGAGTGGGCCCAGAGATACCTCTCCGTCATACGGAGTGACAAATCCCAGTCTCGATTCATGCCAACCCAACAGACACTTTCGGAGATACCTGTAGCGTACCTTTATAGTCACCCAGTTACGTTGTGGCGTTTGGCACACCCAAAGCACTCCTACGGTATCCGGGAGTTGCACAATCTCATGGTCTAAGGAAATGATACTTGACATTCGGAAAAGCTACAGCAAACGAACTACACGATCTTTGAGCTATGCTTAGGATTGGGTCTTGTCCATCACATCATTCTCCTAATGATGTGATCTCGTTACCAATGACATCCAATGTCCATAGTCAGGAAACCATGACTATCTTTTGATCAACGAGCCAGTCAACTAGAGGCTCACTAGGGACATGTTGTGGTCTATGTATTCACACATGTATTACGATTTCCGGATAACACAATTATAGCATGAATAATAGACAATTATCATGAACAAAGAAATATAATAATAACCATTTTATTATTGCCTCTAGGGCATATTTCCAACATCACTGGTAACCTGAACTTTATTATCTAAGCTAGGAGGAAGGGGCAGACTGGCAGGGGTTGGTGGCGGCGCCGACGCCGGCCGCGAGCTAGGGTTCAAGGGGGGAGGGGGTCGGTGGGGGACTGTGGAGGGGGGTTGGTGTTTAAGGATACGCCGCGGCTACTGAAAATTTTAGTAATGGTGGGTGGAGATGGCGGTGGATGAGGGAGGGTGTAGCGACCCAATCCCAATGGACCATAGTCTCTGTGCTTAAGTGTCATCCCTGGATCAGTATTGCTGACACACATAGTACTCGAGGATTTATAACAGAGTTCAATCACACACTTATTACATCAAGAGTCTCATAAAGAGTACTTATTACAATAATATGGCTGAAGGCCATCTAAAATAACTGCGGAAGCTTCGAAGATAAATGAGTCCATCTGTAGGATCGGAAGTATGTCTAGAGGGGGGGTGATTAGACTACTTGACCAATTAAAAAATCTATCCTTTTCCCAATTTTAGTCTTTGGAAGATTTTAGCTATCTTAGCACAAGTCAAGCAATCTTAACACAATTCAAGCAAGCATGCAAAGAGTCTATGAGCAGCGGAAAGTAAAGCATGCAACTTGCAAGAATGTAAAGGGAAGGGTTTGGAGAATTCAAACGCAATTGGAGACACGGATGTTTTGTCGTGGTTCCGATAGGTGGTGCTATCGTACATCCACGTTGATTGAGACTTCAACCCACGAAGGGTAACGGTTGCGCCAGTCCACGAAGAAGCAACCTTGTCTATCCCATGATCCTATCATGGCCATCGCCCACGAAGGACTTACCTCACTAGCGGTAGATCTTCACGAAGTAGGCGATCTCCTTGCCCTTACAAACTCCTTGGTTCAACTCCACAATTTTTGTCGGAGGCTCCCAAGTGACACCTAGCCAATCTAGGAGACACCACTCTCCAAGAAGTAACAAATGGTGTGTTGATGATGAACTCCTTGCTCTTGTGCTTCAAATGATAGTCTCCCCAACACTCAACTCTCTCTCACAGGATATGGATTTGGTGGAAAGAAGATTTGAGTGGAAAGCAACTTGGGGAAGGCTAGAGATCAAGATTCATATGGTGGGAATGGAATATCTTGGCCTCAACACATGAGTAGGTGGTTCTCTCTCAGAAAATGTGTATTGGAAGTGTAGGTATGTTCTGATGGCTCTCTCCACGAATGAAGAGTGGGTGGAGGGGTATATATAGCCTCCACACAAAAACTAACCATTACACACAATTTACCAATCTCGGTGAGACCGAATTGAGAAACTCGGTCAGACCGATTTAGCAAACCTAGTGACCATTAGGATTTTCGGTGGGACTGATATGCAACTCGGTAGGACCGATATGGTTAGGGTTAGGGCATAACATAATCTTGGTGTGGCCGATTACACAAATTCGGTGGGACTGATTTTGGTAATAAGCTAACCAGAGAGTTGGTCAGGTAAACTCGGTGCGACCGATCGCTCATTTCGGTGGGACCGAAATGTTACAAAAGGGAAACAGAGAGTTTACATTCCAATCTCGGTGGGACCGATCGCTCATCTCGGTAGGACCGAAATGTTACGAAGGGAAACAGAGAGATTACAACCCCATCTCGGTGTGACCGAGATCCCTATTGGTGAGACCGATTTGCCTAGGGTTTGTGGCAGTGGCTATGACATCTGAACTCGGTGGCGCCGGATAGAAAGAATCGGTGGGGCCGAGTTTGACTTTTAATTTAGGTCATATGTGGATGTGGGAAGGTAGTTGATGATTTTGGAGCATATCACTAAGCACTATGAAGCAAGAACCTCATCAAGCAACACCTCATCCCTCATTGATAGTATTGGCTTTTCCTATAGACTCAATGTGATCTTGGATCACTAAAATATAAAATGTACAGTCTTGAGCTTTGAGCTTGAGCCAATCTTTTTGTCCTTAGTATTTTGAGGGTCCACTTTCCTCATCCATGCCATGCCATTCATTGAGCTTTTCCAGAAATATTAATCTTGGAATAGCATTAGCTCAATGAGCTATATGTTGTTAGGAATTACCAAAACCACCTAGGGATAGTTGCACTTTCACCATCCAACTCCACGGCAAAACTGAGTGCATGACAACGACCTATCGCACCTTACTTTTCGTCTGAAAACTCTACAACATGAGGCGCTGTAGCCGTGTAGGTCAGCACATGGAATATGATGGCAAGATCACACTATAGAGCAAAGTTAAAGTATTAACTATTTCTACATGCATATCTGGCTCATGGAGGCTCTAAGTTTAACATTTGCATAAAGCTAATTTTCCCTACAACAAAGGAATATATTTTATTTAACTACCAAGTTTATGCCATTATTGAGAAGGTTCCCCCAACTCAATCTCAAAATTTACCATGTAATAATATAATTAACCCAACAAATTCATTAAGTAAAGTGATGAGATCAAACAATAATTCAAATACAGATACTCAAGATGTCCATAACCGGGGACACGGCTAATCATGATAGTTTGTACACTCTACAGAGGTTTGTGCACTTTTCCCCACAAGACTCGACCACCTCCATGATTGGAAGATCGAGACACAGTCTTTCTAAAGCATTAACTCTTTACTCTGGGTAGACAGTTACACCTACTTCCCCCTACATCTGCTAGCCTACCACCGAAAGAGGTCACACAACATACTCAACCATGCCAAAGCCCATAATGGCTTGTGGCTGCACACGGAAGTTTCTAGCATGAATAATCTTATGACCCCTTTGAGCCTGGATGGCATTCCATGGGATGATCATACGGGTACTCCGGGATATCCTAGGATAACACTGGATTCTCCAGGTGCCCGCAACCAATCCACCTAGATGTGTATTAAAGTAGCCACCTTAAGTTTCCCTTAATTAACATTTCTCTCGCGAATTCCATGAATCTCACTTACCAATCCCCGTCTACGAGCATGGCTAAGCAATATGAGCATAACGTAAAATCCCGGGGTGATCAAAGGTAATAGGTTCCTACCTCATCAACTACCTAGCAATCCCAATTCCCAATCCTACTCATGCAATCTTTGAAGGGTTGAAACTAATGCATAAAAACTGGGTAATAAAGAGGTATGATCAAAGTGTAACTTGCCTTGCTGACGATCGGAAAACCCTAGAGACTCGTAGTAGCAAGCTTCGCACTCCAGAAAATCTATCATAGACAAACAATAGCATACATAAGCACACAAGCATAATATGCAAAGGTAAAACCAAATAAAAAGATCTAAACAGAAAGTTCAAGTGAAGAGCTTTGATTTGCAAAAAGAATCAATCAAATTGGAGATACGAAACTCAACTTACGATCAAAAGAAGTTCAAATTCAGATCCGTTTGAAACCAAAATTTTGAACTTTCAAAAATATGTTTAAGTTGATTATCTGAATAGAGGGGATCATAACGAAGAATTTTGCGTTGGTTTCATTGGATTTGGATAAATGAGCAAAAAGTTGTGAGGGTTTAAAGATCAGAGACTAATCTGCAAAGAAAATAATTACCTATGGATCCCTAGCTGAAAGTAAACAGAAAAAGAGAAAACTACCGGACGAACATCCGCTACGAAAACCTAACGAATGAAAATGTTCGTTGAAACTAACTAAACAAAAAATGTTCGCTACTTAACTAACTAAATAAAAAACAGGGTTTTAAATCGAAAACCGAAAACCTAAAAAGAAAAACGGTGAACCGGGGCGGTTTATTACCGGACCGAGAAAACCGGCGGTTCAGGCGGCGGGTCGGGCGGTTCCGGCGGCAGCGGGCTCCGGCAGTATCGGCGAGGCGGCGGCTCGGCGAACGGCGGCGGTGGCGTGGGGCGACGTGGCTGGCGGTGGCGGCTCAGCTCGAGGCGGGAGGCAGCGGCGGCTGGTGAGGAAGAGGGGGCGGCGCTTATAAAGGGGCCTCGGGGGTCCGACTTGGGGAAGGGGCGCTGAGACGGCGTGGGCGAGCCGGACTCCGGTGAGTCCGAGTCGGGCGCGGTGGAGGTAGGCGGTGGCACGGCTGGGCTTCAGCCCACTTCGGTCCGAAGGTTTTTTAACATTTTCCAAAAATACAAGAAAAAGGAAAACCCTAATAAAAATATTTTCAAAAAATCCACAAAAATCCACATAATTCCCTCCTAATATTTGGACTAATGTGAACATTTTTCTGGACCTAAATGCCTAAAATAAAATTAACATGTTTAGTACTAATAAAATAAATAAACTTGCAAATAAAATCCAAATAAATTATATTTTTATTCAAAATTAAATTTCCAATATTTCCTTGCTGTTTTGAAGAAGTCATATTATCTTCTCTCATTATTTTATTTATTTTGAAATAATTGGAAAATAATTTCGAATAAAACACCTTGATCCAATTTGCTAATTTTTGAAAATTAAAATATGGATTTTTGTGAGAACCTCCAACTCTCTCTTTTGGTCCTTGAGTTGCTTAAGGTTTTTAGGATCAAAATTTCCAAACAAATTAAAAAAATGCATAAGATGATCTGATGAATAACATCCAAATTGAAAATTGGGATGTTATAGAGGGCGACGGTTCAAATGCCTTGGCTACTGCAATTTTACTATAAGGTCATGCTGGAGGAGTGTGGGCGACGGTTGAAGTACGGCAGCTACTAAAATTTGGGTAAAGGAATTGATGTGGGGCAGGAGTGCCCAAGATCGTGCACGGTCCAATAACAATATGCGTATATGATAATAAGGAAAAGTGGCGCGGAACCGCCAATTTTTTCAACGCTCAAGATGGGTAGTTTGTTTTTATATTTCTAGCTAGCTGGTCTATCGCACATGGTTCGTCCTAATTTCCAAATAAACTTACCCGGCTTGCACATGTGGTGGTTTTACAGCGCATTTGCATCACACACAGTTAAGCTAGTACTTCCACCCTTTGCTCGCGCTTGCGCGGTCGTGGTGATTTTATAGCGCACTTGCATCGCACATGGTTGAGCTAGTACCTCCAACTTTGCTCGCGCTTGCGTAGGCATGGTGATTCACAACACACTTGTATCACACACGGTTAAGATATTATAGCCGTGTCCGTTGAGCGTCATCATAGTCTTTGCAGCAAAAAATAATGTTAAAGAGGGTCAGAAGACAGCCACACCAGCATGTGGCCCAAATATATATGAGTGAAAAGGGTGGTCTTTGGTGTTCAAAATTCCAATGCACAACTTTGACCACGCGGGTCCATGGTTGGGCGCGTCGTCAAAGATCAATGAGAGGGGCCAGAAGTCAAGAACCACGTGGAAGTGGCCAAATATATGTAGAAATATTGGGGATGTTTAAAACTTTAAATACACAATGCATAACTTTGGTGGCACCTGCCTCGTAAACCCGAAAGCACCCAAGCGGTTTATCGACAACAACAACTGTCGTTTGACAAAATGATAGATTCATTGGTCCGTCTTATGGTAGGTAATGGCGACATGCATGTATGACCAAAGTGTCGATCATTACGTGCATCCGCCTCGCTGACACGAAGTGGGAGGTGGTGGGACAAGCATCCTAGACGGACCAATGAATCTATCATTTTGTCAAATGATAGTTGTTGTTGTCGATAAACCGGTTGGGCCAATAGATTGAACCATCATAAAAATCGCACGAGAGGGACCACAACCAGCACCTCTTGCATGCGGCCCAAAGTGATGTATGTTGGGATGGGCTGATGTGTGTTTTCAATATAGAATAATGTACAATTTAGATGTGGTGCCTACCTCTCGATACAGACAACAATCATGAAGGCAAGATAGTTAAGGACGAGATACGCAGGGTTTGATGTAGGTCAAACCCCGCAATCCGAGCATGTGGGAGAGAATCCTAACAATGCATGAGCCTGAGCTTTGGTTGAGCGACATGTGAAGGTGACCGGCCCTAACACGAACTAGGAGGAATCCATTCATGGCCAACACATACCCCTCATTATCAGTCAAAGGGATGATATATATATACACACACACAATCGGGGAGCCCACAGATATGTGTGTCGTCACAAAAATCGCACAAGGGAGACGTGGTCAATTAGAAGACCCCGTATACACTGCATGTGGCCCGAAAATATGTATGGGTATGGTGGTGTGTGATGTGTTTAAATCTCAAATGCACAACTTTGATGGGCCACCAACTACATTACAAACCAAACACTGTACCCGACTCCAAGCCTGGTTCAATACGTACGATGTCAGTTTCTCAACTTCGAGGCAGCGGGGGGGGGGGGGGGGTCGTCCCACGCATGCGCTCAAACTTTATTTGGTCTAGCATGGGACACATCTATATATATCTTATATCTATACATCTATACACCTATATAGTGTGCGGATAACTTTAAAAGTTGGTCGTTGGATGAAGCCAATCCGACGGTACAGAGATGGCAAATCTGAGTACTACTGGCCGTTGGATCTCATCTACATTCCACCAGATTCTGCCACATGTACAATCTAGAAGACTCCACGGTTAAACTTAAGCATAATGCACAAACCTCAAAACACAAGCACTTCTTCTTTCTTCTCTAGAATCTTCCATATCTTAATTGCCCAAACTTTTTTTCTAAATCAATTGTCACCTTTTGTTTTTTTACCTTTACAATGCACAATTTAATGAATCTTAGGATAGATTTTTTTATAAAACTAATTGATTTTGGATGAGATGAACAATAAAAATTAAACAAACATGTACATCATGCATATATGACTCAAACCTTCAATGAGCACTGACACTGGTAGAGGGAAAACGATGGGAGAAGAGGTGGGAAACTGATGAGAAGAGTGGCGAGAAACATTAACCTGTTTTGAAAACCTGGTAGAGAAGGAAGCGTGAGCTAGCACGATGCATGTGCACAGTGCTTGACCATGTACTGCATGTGCTGTCGAAAGGGCTCAGGGCTGTCGTTCGATCTGGGAGCATCCAACGGTGCACACGTACGATCCGTGGGGTTTGGGTTCTGGCCAATCAGAACACACGACTCAGATCGCGCGCGCAGCAGGGGGAAAGAATATCATACGAAAACCAACATTCGGTGGAAACCGATGAAAACCACGAGAAAAAGATGTTTTGAAGTTTCAAAAAAAATTGGAAAAAAATGCGGGATGTTAAAAGGATGATGTTTTATTGCCACACAAAATTTCAAGTTGAAACACATTACGAGATGTGAGCTATGAAAAAGACAAAATCAACGTTGAATAGTGCCGAATAGTAATGTCACTATTGAGGGCTGAATTTGTATTTTTCATAGCTCACATCTCGTAATGTTTTTCAACTTGAAATTTTGTGTCGCAATAAAACATCACCTTCTTAACATCCCACATTTTTTCGGATTTTTATGAAACTTTAAAATATGGTTTTCACAAAGTTTTTATTGAACATCGGCTTTCGTGAGTGAACTATGTGCTATTTGAAAACATTTTGTGAGAAGAATATTGGTTTTTAAATCCCCGTAAATCCAAAACTAAGCCGAAAATCGTGAAACCTGGCATGGTGTCACGACATGGCACTTATATGTCGAGGAATTTTTTTCGTCCATTGTGGCACAAGTTTTATTATAAGCTTCTTACAAACCGGAGCTTCTCTCAAAGAAGCCTCGTGGTTCCGATAGAGAAACGTGTCCCTCGGTTGGGCGAAGCGTAATCACTGCCTCTTTTCGTCTTGTATTTTCTTCTACGGGCAACATGGAACGACATGATATCCATGTTGAAATTTAAACGTATTCAGGGTTCGTTTGGCCTTTTTATACACTAATGAGTTTCCTAGGCATTTAATGTCCATAATTCAAATCTGAACTTCAAATACATGCTCCGGTTCACCAAAATGGCTAGAAAATTTATAGATGTGTCCTTGGGTGCATGTTTAGGTCCCATGCCAGGAATGGGAACGAATTACAACCATACCCGCATCCTGGCTCGTCCTCAAACATTTGGAATCTCGGGTTTTAAATCCCCGTAAATCCTAAACTGACCAAAAATTCATCAAAGGTGGCGTGGTGTCATGTCATGGCACATATATGTCGTGGTAAAAACATTGTCCAATTTGGGCCAAGCTTTATTACAAACCTCTTACAAAAACTGGAGTTTCTCTCAAAGAAGCCTCGTGGTTCCGATAGGGAAACGTGTTCCCCTTGTGGGCAAAACGTAATCACTATCTCTTTTTGCCTTGTATTTTCTTCCATGCGCAACATGGAATGACATGATATCCATGCTGAAATTTAAACTTATTCAGTGTTCGTTTGGCCTTTTTATACACTAGTTGAGTTTCCTAGGCATTTAATGTCCATAATTCAAATCTAAACTACAAATACATGCTCCAGTTCACCAAAATGTCTAGAAAAATTATACATGTGTCCTTGGGTGCATGTTTAGGTCCCATGCCAGGAATGGGAACGAATTACAACCGTATCGGTGTCCTGGCTCGTCCTCAAACATTTCGAATCTCGGTTTTTAAGTCCCCATAAATCCAAAACTCACTAGAAAGTCATCAAAGGTGGCATGGTGTCACGTCATGGCACATATATGTCGGGGTAAAAACATTATCAATTTGGGCCAAGCTTTATTACATACCGGAGCCTGTCGCAAGAACCCTCGTGGTTTCGATAGGGAAACGTGTCCCCTTGTGGGCCAAACGATAATCACTCCCTCTTCTAGCCTCGTATTTTCTTCTACACGTGACACAGAACAAATGGAGATTCAGCTGAACTTTGAAATTATTCAGGGTTCGTTTGACCTTTTTCATTCATTAATTGAGTTTTCTAGGCAATTTAATGTCCATAATTCAAATCCGAACTACAAATACATGCTCCAGTGCACCAAAATGGCTAGAAAAAACATACATGTTTCCTTGGGGTGCATGTTTAGGTCCCATGGAATGAATGGGAACGAATTCAACCATCTCGCCATCCTGGCTTGGCCACAAACATTGCGAATCTTGGTTTTTAAATCTCTGTAAATCCAAAACTCATTAGGAAATCATGAAACTTGGCATGGTGTCACTACATGGTACATATAATTGTCCAATTTGGGCGACACTATATTACAAGCCTCTTACAAACCAGCGCCTGTCGCAACCCTCGTGGTTCCGGTAGGGAAACATGCCCCTCTTGTGGGCGAAACGATAAACGCTGCCTCTTCTCGCCTTGAACTTTGTTTTCTACAGGCAACATAGAATAACAGGAGTGTTGGGCTGAAATTTGAAACTATTCAGGGTTCGTTTGGCCATTGTACATATATTACTAACTACTAAGTTTTCTACGCATTTAATGTAGTCCATAATTCAAATTTGAACTACAAGCACTTGCTCCAATGAAGAAAAATGGGTCGGAAATCGTACATGTGTCATTGGGTGCATGTTTAGGTCTCATTTAAGGAATGTGAATGAATTACAAACTTGTCGTCGTCCTGAAACATTGAGAATCTCGGTTTTTAAATCCTAGTAAATCAAAAACTCGCCCAAAAACATGAAACTTGGCATGGTTTCATGACATGGCACATATATGTCGTGGTGAAAAAATCGTCCAGTTTGAGAAGAGGTGCACACATTAGTAGCCAACGAAGTCATTTTTGAAACAAAAAGCTAACACATTAATATCGCAAACAATTGTATTATATTAACCATATCGAAATTTAACCATACTTGGTGGCGTACGTGCAGCTGTTTGATTAGACGGGACGAGCGCGAGAAGTCTGCCGTGCAGGCTCGACGGGATGCGTGCGAGCAGTCTGCCGCGCAGGCTCGACAGGACGTGTGCATCTTGTCCACCTCGCGGGCTCGACAGGACACGTGCAGGCAGCAAGGCCGCCCATGCTCACCGGGAAGCGAGCTCTTTGACCTCCATGCACCAGCCGCCGCCCGCCTCGCTCACAACTTATCCATTAATGGGTTAATTAAAGAACATGCACGGAGGGTGTTTGCTTGTGATCCCATGGCAGCATTTGCTTTGTTCATGTTTTTAACTCGTATTCCGCCCTAATTTAAATTGCCACATAGGAAAACTGATAATACGACCACAAATAAAATGGCAACGGATTATACGACGTGGGAGGGTCGCGTGCATCCTGTCAGGTTGATTGTGCTCCGGCGAGGTCAATAACCTCCCGGAGTTGGTTTAGCGATTGCTAAGGCGCAACGTCATTGCATGTTTGTAGTCGGACCGTCAAAGTCGTCTCCACCAAATCGATAGTTATCATCTCATCAAAAGATCGGGCCCATCGCCTCTACCAGTTGTTGAGTACCAGAATAAGAAAGACGACATGTTTCTCGGATACAGAGAGAATTAAGAGATTGATGTAAGGAGTTATGTAAATAAAAGACTCATTGTAAGTAGTTACATCGATTAAGTCTTTATCAGTGCTCCAAGTGATTTTCGAGTTCAATTAAAGAATATGCTTAATACATTAAATGGTGGTGTGGTAACTTGGAATTGGTCCAAGAAGGTTGTCGTGGCGAATTCTCTGACAAAGACTGAGTATGTTATTGCTTTAGAAGCAACAATGGTGGGTGATGGATCAAGTAGTTCATTTATGAACTTGGTATGATTCCATGGCTCAGTCTAAGGAATCAAAGGTTCTATCGGTGATTCAAGACATACAAAGCTAGTTCCGCACAAATTATGAATTTTTTGAAAGCATGAAAGATGAAAGGGAATGCAAAGATACACTCGGATCTGAACTTGTCAGATTTGAGAAGATGAAGGCTATACCACAAGCAAAGCATTAACTAACACTAGACTGCCATTGGTGTAAAAGAAAAATGTGCTATCTAGATATTGATTTTAGTGCAAGTGGGAGTCTGTTGGAAATATGCCTTAAAGACAATAATATTATATTATTTGATTTCATGTTTATAATTAAGAGTTTATATTCTATGCTATGAACTCCTATGATCCTGGAATATGCGATTTAGTGCAAAACTCATATGCAAGATGACTGATACGTCTCCAGCGTATCTATAATTTTTTGATTGTTCCATGTTATTATATTATCTGTTCTGGATGTTTTATATGCATTAATAAGTTATTTTATATTATTTTTGGGACTAACTTATTAACCCAGAGCCCAGTATGAGTTTCTACGTTTTCCTTTTTTTGACTTCTACAGAAAAGGAATATCAAACGGAGTCCAACGGAATAAAACTTTTGCGGTGATTTTTCTTGGACCAGAAGACATCCATGAAACTTAGAGATGAAGTCAGAAGAGTCCAGAGGGCTCCACAAGCCCTCAGGGTGCGCCCTAGGGGGAGGGCCTCCCCTAGATTGTGGGGCCCCCGGGAGTCCACCGACCTCCCTCTCAGCTCTATAAATTCAGAAATATTCCCAAACGACCAGAAGCGTCCACCAAAATACTTTTCCGCTGCCGTAACTTTCTGTACCCGTGAGATCCCATCTAGGGACCTTTTTCGGCACCCTGTCGGAGGGGGATTCGATCATGAAGGGCTTCTACATCAACTCTATTGCCCTTTCGATGAAGTGTGAGTAGTTTACCTCAGACTTACGGGTCCATAGCTAGTAGCTAGATGGCTTCTTCTCTCTCTTTGATCCTCAATACCATGTTCTCCTCAATGTTCTTGGAGATCTATCCGATGTAATATTCTTTTGCGGTGTGTCTGTCAAGATCCGATGAATTGTGGATTTATGATCAGTTTACCTATGAATATTATTTGAATCTCCTCTGAATTCTTATATGCATGATTTGATATCTTTCTATTTCTCTTCGAATTATCGTTTGGTTTGACCAACTAGATTGGTTCTTCTTGCAATGGGAGAGGTGCTTAGTTGTGGGTTCAATCTTGTGCTGATCTCACCCAGTGACAAAGTAGGGGTAGCGAGACACGTATTGTATTGTTGCCATCAAGGGTAAAAAGATGGGGGTTTCATAATATTGCTTGAGTTTATCCCTCTACATCATGTCATCTTGCTTAAGGCATTACTCCGTTTTTAGGAATTTAATACTCTAGATGCATGATGGATAGCGGTCGATGTGTGGAGTAATAGTAGTAGGTGCAGGCAGGAGTCGGTCTACTTGATACAGACGTGATGCCTATATTCATAACCATTAACTTGGATATCGTCATAACTTTGCACTTTTCTATCAATTGCTCGACAGTAATTTGTTCACCCACCGTATTATTTTCCTTCAAGAGAGAAACCTCTAGTGAAACCTATGGCCCCCGGGTCTATTTTCCATAATATATTTTCAGATCTATAAACCAAAAAACCCAAAAATACCTCGCTGCAATTTATTTACTTTTATTTTGTTTTACGTTTTAGTAATCTTTTATATCTATCTTTATTATATCTCATCTTTGCAAGTGACCGTGAAGGGATTGACAACCCTTTATCGCATTGAGTGCAAGTGATTGATTGTTTATGCAGGTGTATAGATTGAATTGCGTGTATCTCCTACTGGATTGATACATTGGTTATTAACTGAGGGAAATACTTATTTCTACTTTGCTGCATCACACTCCTCTTCAACCAAAAAACCAATGCAAACTCAAGAAGTAGCAATGATAAACAGTAAAACCTAATTCCTAGTCTCGCCTCTAAGACTACCTCAAGTGTTGTTTGTGATCATGTTTTCTGAATTTTAGGATATCGTTAGGTGTAATGATAGTCTTAATAAACCCCGTAGTATTGTTAGGATTATATCCACGACATCTCATGTATAATAAAAATGTATACAAAATATCTACAATGTGTGTGAAAATAGTTGATCGTGTATTTAAAAGATATTAAGCAAGAAATTGAAAAAAAAACTAGTCTTGTATTTAAAAAATGATAATCAAGCACTTGAAAAATGTTATATGTATATAGAAAAAAAGTTAATAAGGCATTTGAATTTTTTTAATGTCTATTGGAAAACAGTTGACCGTGTATCCCAAAAATGTTAACCTTGTATTTAAATAATTTCAAACTTGTATTCGGAACATGTGTTAGATGTATACCAAAAATGTACAATATGTATGTAAAGTAAACATAAAAATATAAGCTCTCAAAAAAAATTTATCATGTGTTTAAAAACTATTAAACGTGGAAAAATGTTTCAGATGTATACAAAATAATTGACTATGTACTCATGAAAAAGGTAAGATATGGTGAACAAAAAAGAACCAATCAAAAGCAGCCAAACACAAAGTAAAAAAGAAAAACCCGATAAATCCAAAAGGAAAGACAAATAAAATACAAAAACTAAAAAGTCACTTCAAAGAATGAAAAAAATAAGAAAAAACAAAGAAAACCCAAAAAACTGCTTCAATCCCAAAAAGTTATAAAAATTAGAATAAAGAAAGAAAGGCAAAAAGAAATAAAAACGAAAAAAGAAACAAAGAAAAATAAAAAAACAAGTGAAAACCAAGAAAGAAACTAAGAAAATCAAAGAATAAGCAAAGAAAACAAGGGGAAAACATGTATAAAACAAAGAATAAAGAAAGAAAAACAACTAAAAAAGAAGCAAAAATACCCGGATAAAACTAGACTAAACCATTCAGCAACCAACCCACCAAGCGAGGCTAAAAAACCAGCGAACTCGAACAAAGAAATCCAGTGAAAAAAATAACATGTGAAAATGGGCCGGCCTAGTAGCTACATTACGGGGGCAAAACCTTCAGTTCGCGTCTCCTATTTATCTAGGTCAAGGAAGCCACCAACATGACACTTCAAGATACATGTGGATGCAGGAATGGCAGGTAGAAGGGGAGGATCAGTTGCGGCTGTTTGCAGAGATGAAGAAGGAAACTACATGGGTAGCTCAGCCTTGTCATCGAAGGGGTTATGGACCCAGCCTCCCTTGAAGCGATGGCATGTCGGGAGGCCTTGGCCCTTGCAGAGGATCTTGAAACCCAAAACCTGGTGGTGGCTTCGGATTGCCAACAAGTGGTATCTGACATCAATAAAAATGCTAGGGGGACGTATGGAGCGATTGTTAGCGAGATTAATCTCACAGCATCTCTTTTGCCTTTTGTGTTTGAGAGTCGTGTTGTCAATGTTGAAGCACATCATTTAGCCAAGTTTTCTTTTTCTAGAGGTCCAGGACGCCACATTTGGTTTGGTACTCCTCATGATGCCAGATGTATCCCACTTCACGTGGATTTTCATGAATAAAGTTGATTTTTACCCCTCAAAAAAAATATTATCTAGGTCGCTCGTTAGCTACCTTCTTTTTGGAGTCTAGTTCGTTAGCGACCTAGCGTGTATCCCTTACAGCGTCTGATTTTCTTTTGGGCCCCCCCATTTCGGGCTTCTTCTCCATCAGTTTTGGGAAGGTTGTAGAATCTTTCCTGAACCAGTTTTTTCCTCTCTTTTTTCCTTTGTTTTTTCGTTATTTTTCTTTTTACCTTATTTTTTATTTATTTTCTTTTCTATTCTGTTCTATTTTATTCTTTTTTTTCATTTTTACTTTCCTTTTTCTCTTTTTTGATCATTTTTCAATTTTGTGAAATTCTCAAATCGCGAACAATTTTTTAAAATCTTGAACATTGTTTTTACTCGTCAGCATTTTTTATAAAAATGTGAAATGTTTTTCACATCTGTGAACAATTTTCACAAAGTCACGATTTTTTTTTGAAATGACAAATATTTTTATAAATGCGCAAACATTTTTGAAATTGTGATCACTTTTCTTTATTCGGTGAACCATTTTTTTGGATCGGTGAACATTTTTCCAATAGACGCACATTTTTCTGAAATTGGGAGAACATTTTTTGTAATTCAAGAACATATTTTTGTTTTGACGAATATTTCAGAACTTATGGATATTTATTATATCAGGGAATATTTTTTCAGTTTCGTGAACATCTTCAAATTTCATAAAAAAATTGATACACAATTCTTTTAATTTCATAACATTTTTTGAAGATGTCAGCATCTTTTGGAAAGTCACGAATTTTTTCTGAATCCACTAATATTTTTTGATGTCTTGAACATATTTTTATTGAATTGTTAACAGAAATTTCAGAACATTTTGAAATCCTAAATTAACTAAAGTAGAGAAAATCGGAAAATAAAAATATAAAAATAAATTAAAAACAAGCAGGCCGTACATGGGCCGGCTCAAAATGGCATGCTAGGGAGTGACCGACCAGTGCTAGAAATTTGAAAGTTCGATCTTTTTATAATATAAACAAAATTTGAAAATATGACAATTTTCTGAAAAATCAATTTAAGAAAATTCTAAACAATTTTGGAAAAATCATATTTTAAATCTATCATTTTTCGAAAATTTAAATATATTTGATGTATTTTGTAGAAAATCTTGGGTTCTTTTGAAACTTCGAACAAATTTTGAAATTCTTGACAATTTTTGGTGTTTGGAACATTTTCTGCAAATTAAATTATTTTAGAAATTCCAAACATTTTTTGAAACATGTTGTCGTTCGCTTCGCTCATGCATGCTGACCAGCGAACGGCTGTTGGGTGTTCTCTCTTCGTGAATGCTAAGAAGGTACTCCCTCTGTCCCATAATATAAGAATGTTTTTGACACTATTATGGGACGGAGGGAGTATTTGGGTTCCCTAGAAAAAAATTCGGGCTGAGCTCGTGCATGTTGAGGCGGCCCCATGCAGTGTACCAAACACCCAAAAGTGGCTCAAGAAGGGCACTTTTGAGCTCATGCAACCTCCATGCACTCTACCAAACACACCCTATATGGCATAGCACATGCCAGGCAGCGGACGCGCGTGCACCCCCGCTTCTATTTTGGGCGGGCCCATCAGCTGTAGCGGTGAGTCCCCCTGTTTTCTTGTTTCCTTCTTATTTTGTTTTTGTTTTTTTTAGAATTTGGGATTTCAAAAACATTCCAAAATTCGAAAAATATGTGAACTTCAAAAATGTCCATGGAGCCAAAATGTAGCTAAATTCAAATAATGTTCACGAATTTGAAAAAATGTTCATGAATTTGGATAATGATGAACATGTTTTTATCAGATGAACAAATTGTGAACTTGATGAACAAATTCTCATCAGAACATTTTCTGGAAAAATCAGATGAGATTTCTGAAAAACGGATGAACACTGTTTGAAATTGATGAGCATTTTTAAAAATGACGGTGAACCAAATTTTGAATATGGTGAACATTTTTCATTTTTTGAACTTGATGAATAAATTCTCAATTCAAGATCACTTTTTTGAAAATCGGATGAACTTTTTGAAAACTGGATGAACATCTTTAAAATTATCCATCATTTTTTTGTATTTGATGAACAGGTTTTGAATTTCATGAATATTTTTTGAATTTATCGAACACAAAATGTTCGAGATTTAAAAAATGTTCAAAGAAAGAGAAAAATAAAAACAAAGAATAAAAAGGGTGATGAAGAAGAAATTAAAAATTGAAAAAAAGGAAAACAGAAAAAGAAATGTAGCAATGACGGCGAACCAAATTCTATGTCCCTCTCCCCCCTCCTTATTTTCAGTGGGTGGGCCCCGCCTCTGCCTAACACCGATCAAAATCTACCAACTACCTAATCACGTATCATTTGCGGTATAATTCACAAGTTATAGAGGAGTTTACTCCAACAAGAGGTCTCAGGCAAGGGGGCCCCTTATCTCCCTATTTGTTCATATTATGTTCTGAAGCTTTGTCTAGTTTATTGATGCATGAAGAGGAAGCTGGTGGCATCGATGGGATCAAGGTGTGTAGGAATGCACCGTCAGTTTCACACCTTTTATTTGCTGACGATTCCTTGATTCTCATGAAGGCAGATATGAAAAATGCAGCTTCCCTGCAACAAGTACTGGACACCTATTGTTAGAACTCAGGCCAAGTGGTAAGTGTGGCTAAATCAAGCATTTTTTTCAGTCAAAATACCAATGTTGATATGAGAACAGGTATTTGCCTCCTTTTGAATATCGACAATGAAGCATTATCAGATAAGTATTCGGGACTACCTTCTCTTGTTGGTTTAGATAGAAGCGACTGCTTCAAACATCTAATTGAAAGAATTATAAAAAGTATTAATGGATGGAAAGAGAAGTGTTTGTCAGTTGCAGGAAAAGAAACTTCATTAAAGGCTGTGGCCCAGGCTATTCCTGTTTATGCGATGTCAGTATTCAAAATCCCTAAAGGAATTTGTAAAGACATGGCGACTGTAATCGCTAAATACTGGTGGGGACATGATGAAAACAGTAGAAAATGCACTGATTTGCATGGTGGAAACTTTGTTTTCCAAAGAGTCTAGGCGGGCTGGGTTACCGTGATTTTCATTCTTTCAACCTAGCAATGTTGTCTAAGCAAGTTTGGAGATTGTTATGCAACCCTGAATCATTATGTGCTAGGATTTTGAAGGCAAAATACTATCCAAACCAAAGTATCCTTGAAGCTGGACCAAAAAAGGGGTCCTCTTTCACTTGGCAAAGTATTTTTGCGGGTATCCAAACCTTCAAAAGAGGATGTATTTGGAGAGTTGGAAACGGTGACTCCATTGATATATGGCGAGATCCATGGATCCCTACAAGCCCGGACAGAAAGGTAATGACGCCAAGAGGAAATATTGTTATTACAAAGGTGTCCGAATTAATTGATCCACAGTTGGGACAATGGGATGAAGATCTGGTTCGGTCTTTGTTTACTCACGTCGATGCAGCCAGAATTTTCAATATCCCGTTAAGCTTGAATGGATTTGATGATTTTGTTGCTTGGCATTATAATAGAAACAAAATGTTCTCGGTGAGATCGGCCTACCATGTTGAATGGAGACACCAATTCGGGAATTCCTACCAATATATGGCTTCATCTTCAAGAGGATCAAACCCCATATGGCAGAAAGTATGGAAAATATCTGTTCCGGGCAAAGTTAAAACTTTTGTGTGGAAGGTACTACATGGAGCTATTCCGGTTAAATCAGTTCTGGTGAATCGACACATAGGGACGGACAGCTTGTGTCCGATTTGTCATAAGTATGCAGAAGACTTGAAGCACCTTCTGTTTGATTGTTCCCCGGCGCAAGAGCTCTAGAAAATGTTACAACTAGATAAACTGATTGCGGATGCATGTGTTTCTAATCGTGCAGGGTCTGCGATTCTCGAAGAGCCACTGGACTCATCAACAGGTCACTATCCCGGTTTACCACAAGTAGGAATCGTGGAAGTTGTGGCGATCGCTACCTGGTACCTATGGTGGATCAGAAGATCATTCACGCATAAGGAGAGAACTCCGTCAGCGGCAAGTTGGAAGCTTTCTATATTGGCTTTGTGCACAAACTTTACAAAATCAAGCCAGCGAGATGGGGATAGAAGCTTAATTAAATGGACCAAGCCAGATTCTAGTCATATTAAACTAAATGTGGATGGATCTTATCACAATGATGAAGGAGTTGGCTCGACGGGTGCAGTCCTGAGAGATATGTACGGGAATTTCCTTGGAGGCTCTTGCACTTTTTTCCCAAACGCCTCGTCGGCTTCTATGATAGAAGCCCAGGCTATGAAAGAAGGTCTAAAGCTAGCAGTATCATTAGGCTACAATAGAATTGTGGCAGAATCTGATTGTTTGGAAGTCGTTGAAGCTTGTGGAGGAGGAAATACTTGGTGGCATGAAGGAGTTGCGATCTTTGCAGATTGTGTTGATCTAGTTGTGGAGATAGGTTCCGTCCAATTTACTCATTGTCTTCGGGAAGCCAATGGCGTCGCGCATGAGATTGCTAAGTATAGCTACGAGAATCATTTATCTTGTAATTGGATAGATGACTCCCCCTCTTTCATTCATGAATCTCTTGTGAACGATGTAAGTGTGTTAAGTTAATCAATAAAGCAAGCCATGATGGCATTCCCTCAAACAAAAGTGCAGCATTGCTCAAGCTGGATATAGTGGACGCGCAATTGAAGGCCAGAAACGCACGATGAACACAAGAAGAGGGTTTGGATGACCGTCGTCCTCCTCGTGCGGCTGTCCTGTAACCTCGGCTTGTTTGCGAGCTCAAGGCCCATGCGCAACCCTCATTCTCCGGCTTGTCCCAAATTAGCACGCGCTTATAAAATGACGAATCCTCATCTCCGGCTCCTATTTAGTCCAACTTGTAAGAAATAAACTATTTAGTCAAACTTTGAAATTATTCAGGGTTCGTTTGACCTTTTTCATTCATTAATTGAGTTTTCTAGGCAATTTAATGTCCATAATTCAAATCCGAACTACAAATACATGCTCCAGTGCACCAAAATGGCTAGAAAAAACATACATGTTTCCTTGGGGTGCATGTTTAGGTCCCATGGAATGAATGGGAACGAATTCAACCATCTCGCCATCCTGGCTTGGCCACAAACATTGCGAATCTTGGTTTTTAAATCTCTGTAAATCCAAAACTCATTAGGAATTCATGAAACTTGGCATGGTGTCACTACATGGTACATATAATTGTCCAATTTGGGCGACACTATATTACAAGCCTCTTACAAACCAGAGCCTGTCGCAACCCTCGTGGTTCCGGTAGGGAAACATGCCCCTCTTGTGGGCGAAACGATAATCGCTGCCTCTTCTCGCCTTGAACTTTGTTTTCTACAGGCAACATAGAATAACAGGAGTGTTGGGCTGAAATTTGAAACTATTCAGGGTTCGTTTGGCCATTGTACATATATTACTAACTACTAAGTTTTCTACGCATTTAATGTAGTCCATAATTCAAATTTGAACTACAAGCACTTGCTCCAATGAAGAAAAATGGGTCGGAAATCGTACATGTGTCATTGGGTGCATGTTTAGGTCTCATTTAAGGAATGTGAATGAATTACAAACTTGTCGTCGTCCTGAAACATTGAGAATCTCGGTTTTTAAATCCTAGTAAATCAAAAATTCGCCCAAAAACATGAAACTTGGCATGGTTTCATGACATGGCACATATATGTTGTGGTGAAAAAATCGTCCAGTTTGAGAAGAGGTGCACACATTAGTAGCCAACGAAGTCATTTTTGAAACAAAAAGCTAACACATTAATATCGCAAACAATTGTATTATATTAACCATATCGAAATTTAACCATACTTGGTGGCGTACGTGCAGCTGTTTGATTAGACGGGACGAGCGCGAGAAGTCCGCCGTGCAGGCTCGACGGGATGCGTGCGAGCAGTCTGCCGCGCAGGCTCGACAGGACGTGTGCATCTTGTCCACCTCGCGGGCTCGACAGGACACGTGCAGGCAGCAAGGCCGCCCATGCTCACCGGGAAGCGAGCTCTTTGACCTCCATGCACCAGCCGCCGCCCGCCTCGCTCACAACTTATCCATTAATGGGTTAATTAAAGAACATGGACGGAGGGTGTTTGCTTGTGATCCCATGGCAGCATTTGCTTTGTTCATGTTTTTAACTCGTATTCCGCCCTAATTTAAATTGCCACATAGGAAAACTGATAATACGACCACAAATAAAATGGCAACGGATTATACGACGTGGGAGGGTCGCGTGCATCCTGTCAGGTTGATTGTGCTCCAGCGAGGTCAATAACCTCCCGGAGTTGGTTTAGCGATTGCTAAGGCGCAACGTCGTTGCATGTTTGTAGTCGGACCGTCAAAGTCGTCTCCACCAAATCGATAGTTATCATCTCATCAAAAGATCGGGCCCATCGCCTCTATCAGTTGTTGAGTACCAGAATAAGAAAGACGACATGTTTCTCGGATACAGAGAGAATTAAGAGATTGATGTAAGGAGTTATGTAAATAAAAGACTCATTGTAAGTAGTTACATCGATTAAGTCTTTATCAGTGCTCCAAGTGATTTTCGAGTTCAATTAAAGAATATGCTTAATACATTAAATGCTGGTGTGGTAAGTTGGAATTGGTCCAAGAAGGTTGTCGTGGTGAATTCTCTGACAAAGACTGAGTATGTTATTGCTTTAGAAGCAACAATGGTGGGTGATGGATCAAGTAGTTCATTTATGAACTTGGTATGATTCCATGGCTCAGTCTAAGGAATCAAAGGTTCTATCGGTGATTCAAGACATACAAAGCTAGTTCCGCACAAATTATGATTTTTTTTAAAGCATGAAAGATGAAAGGGAATGCAAAGATACACTCGGATCTGAACTTGTCAGATTTGAGAAGATGAAGGCTATACCACAAGCAAAGCATTAACTAACACTAGACTGCCATTGGTGTAAAAGAAAAATGTGCTATCTAGATATTGATTTTAGTGCAAGTGGGAGTCTGTTGGAAATATGTCTTAAAGACAATAATATTATATTATTTGATTTCATGTTTATAATTAAGAGTTTATATTCTATGCTAAGAATTCCTATGATCCTGGAATATGCGATTTAGTGCAAAACTCATATGCAAGATGACTGATACGTCTCCAGCGTATCTATAATTTTTTGATTGTTCCATGTTATTATATTATCTGTTCTGGATGTTTTATATGCATTAATATGTTATTTTATATTATTTTTGGGACTAACTTATTAACCCAGAGTCCAGTGTGAGTTTCTACTTTTTCCTTTTTTTTGACTTCTACAGAAAAGGAATATCAAACGGAGTCCAACGGAATAAAACTTTTGCGGTGATTTTTCTTGGACCAGAAGACATCCATGAAACTTAGAGATGAAGTCAGAAGAGTCCAGAGGGCTCCACAAGCCCTCAGGGTGCGCCCTAGGGGGAGGGCCTCCCCTAGATTGTGGGGCCCCCGGGAGTCCACCGACCTCCCTCTCAGCTCTATAAATTCAGATATATTCCCAAACGACCAGAAGCGTCCACCAAAATACTTTTCCGCTGTCGTAACTTTCTGTAACCGTGAGATCCCATCTAGGGACCTTTTCCGGCACCCTGCCGGAGGGGGATTCGATCATGAAGGGCTTCTACATCAACTCTATTGCCCTTTCGATGAAGTGTGAGTAGTTTACCTCAGACTTACGGGTCCATAGCTAGTAGCTAGATGGCTTCTTCTCTCTCTCTTTGATCCTCAATACCATGTTCTCCTCAATGTTCTTGGAGATCTATCCGATGTAATATTCTTTTGCGGTGTGTCTGTCAAGATCCGATGAATTGTGGATTTATGATCAGTTTACCTATGAATATTATTTGAATCTCCTCTGAATTCTTATATGCATGATTTGATATCTTTCTATTTCTCTTCGAATTATCGTTTGGTTTGACCAACTAGATTGGTTCTTCTTGCAATGGGAGAGGTGCTTAGTTGTGGGTTCAATCTTGTGCTGATCTCACCCAGTGACAAAGTAGGGGTAGCGAGACACGTATTGTATTGTTGCCAACAAGGGTAAAAAGATGGGGGTTTCATAATATTGCTTGAGTTTATCCCTCTACATCATGTCATCTTGCTTAAGGCATTACTCCGTTTTTAGGAACTTAATACTCTAGATGCATGATGGATAGCGGTCGATGTGTGGAGTAATAGTAGTAGGTGCAGGCAGGAGTCGGTCTACTTGATACAGACGTGATGCCTATATTCATAACCATTAACTTGGATATCGTCATAACTTTGCACTTTTCTATCAATTGCTCGACAGTAATTTGTTCACCCACCGTATTATTTTCCTTCAAGAGAGAAACCTCTAGTGAAACCTATGGCCCCCGGGTCTATTTTCCATAATATATTTTCAGATCTATAAACCAAAAAACCCAAAAATACCTCGCTGCAATTTATTTACTTTTATTTTGTTTTACGTTTTAGTAATCTTTTATATCTATCTTTATTATATCTCATCTTTGCAAGTGACCGTGAAGGGATTGACAACCCTTTATCGCATTGAGTGCAAGTGATTGATTGTTTATGCAGGTGTATAGATTGAATTGCGTGTATCTCCTACTGGATTGATACATTGGTTCTTAACCGAGGGAAATACTTATTTCTATTTTGCTGCATCACACTCCTCTTCAACCAAAAAACCAATGCAAACTCAAGAAGTAGCAATGATAAACAGTAAAACCTAATTCCTAGTCTCGCCTCTAAGACTACCTCAAGTGTTGTTTGTGATCATGTTTTCTGAATTTTAGGATATCGTTAGGTGTAATGATAGTCTTAATAAACCCCGTAGTATTGTTAGGATTATATCCACGACATCTCATGTATAATAAAAATGTATACAAAATATCTACAATGTGTGTGAAAATAGTTGATCGTGTATTTAAAAGATAATAAGCAAGAAATTGAAAAAAAACTAGTCTTGTATTTAAAAAATGGTAATCAAGCACTTGAAAAATGTTATATGTATATAGAAAAAAAAAGTTAATAAGGCATTTGAATTTTTTTAATGTCTATTAGAAAACAGTTGACCGTGTATCCCAAAAATGTTAACCTTGTACTTAAATAATTTCAAACTTGTATTCGGAACATGTGTTAGATGTATACCAAAAATGTACAATATGTATGTAAAGTAAACATAAAAATATAAGCTCTCAAAAAAATTTATCATGTGTTTCAAAAATATTAAACGTGGAAAAATGTTTCAGATGTATACAAAAAAATTGACTATGTACTCATGAAAAAGGTAAGATATGGTGAACAAAAAAGAACCAATCAAAAGCAGCCAAACACAAAGTAAAAAAGAAAAACCCGATAAATCCAAAAGGAAAGACAAATAAAATACAAAAACTAAAAAATCACTTCAAAGAATGAAAAAATAAGAAAAAACAAAGAAAACCCAAAAAACTGCTTCAATCCCAAAAAGTAATAAAAATTAGAATAAAGAAAGAAAGGCAAAAAGAAATAAAAACGAAAAAAGAAGCAAAGAAAAATAAAAAAACAAGTGAAAACCAAGAAAGAAACTAAGAAAATCAAAGAATAAGCAAAGAAAACAAGGGGAAAACATGTATAAAACAAAGAATAAAGAAAGAAAAACAACTAAAAAAGAAGTAAAAATACCCGGATAAAACTAGACTAAACCATTCAGCAACCAACCCACCAAGCGAGGCTAAAAAACCAGCGAACTCGAACAAAGAAATCCAGTGAAAAAAATAACAGGTGAAAATGGGCCGGCCTAGTAGCTACATTGCGGGGGCAAAACCTTCAGTTCGCGTCTCCTATTTATCTAGGTCAAGGAAGCCACCAACAGGACACTTCAAGATACATGTGGATGCAGGAATGGCAGGTAGAAGGGGAGGATCAGTTGCGGCTGTTTGCAGAGATGAAGAAGGAAACTACATGGGTAGCTCAGCCCTTGTCATCGAAGGGGTTATGGACCCAGCCTCCCTTGAAGCGATGGCATGTCGGGAGGCCTTGGCCCTTGCAGAGGATCTTGAAATCCAAAACCTGGTGGTGGCTTCGGATTGCCAACAAGTGGTATGTGACATCAATAAAAATGCTAGGGGGACGTATGGAGCGATTGTTAGCGAGATTAATCTCACAGCATCTCTTTTACCTTTTGTGTTTAAGAGTCGTGCCGTCAATGTTGAAGCACATCATTTAGCCAAGTTTTCTTTTTCTAGAGGTCCAGGACGCCACATTTGGTTTGGTACTCCTCATGATGCCAGATGTATCCCACTTCACGTGGATTTTCATGAATAAAGTTGGTTTTTACCCTTCAATAAAAATATTATCTAGGTCGCTCGTTAGCTACCTTCTTTTTGGAGTCTAGTTCATTAGCGACCTAGCGTGTATCCCTTACAGCGTTTGATTTTCTTTTGGGCCCCCCCATTTCGGGCTCCTTCTCCATCAGTTTTGGGAAGGTTGTAGAATCTTTCCTGAACCAGTTTTTTCCTCTCTTTTTTCCTCTGTTTTTTCGTTCTTTTTCTTTTTACCTTATTTTTTATTTATTTTCTTTTCTATTCTGTTCTATTTTATTCTTTTTTTTCATTTTTACTTTCCTTTTTCTCTTTTTTGATCATTTTTCAATTTTGTGAAATTCTCAAATCGTGAACAATTTTTTAAAATCTTGAACATTGTTTTTACTCATCAGCATTTTTTATAAAAATGTGAAATGTTTTTCACATCTGTGAACAATTTTCACAAAGTCACGATTTTTTTTGAAATGACAAATATTTTTATAAATGCGCAAACATTTTTGAAATTGTGATCACTTTTCTTTATTCGGTGAACCATTTTTTTGGATCGGTGAATATTTTTCCAATAGACGCACATTTTTCTGAAATTGGGAGAACAATTTTTGTAATTCAAGAACATATTTTTGTTTTGACGAATATTTTAGAACTTATGGATATTTATTATATCAGGGAATATTTTTTCAGTTTCGTGAACATCTTCAAATTTCATAAAAAATTGATACACAATTTTTTTAATTTCATAACATTTTTTGAAGATGTCAGCATTTTTTGGAAAGTCACGAATTTTTTCTGAATCCACTAATATTTTTTGATGTCTTGAACATATTTTTATTGAATTGTTAACAGAAATTTCAGAACATTTTGAAATCCTAAATTAACTAAAGTGGAGAAAATCGGAAAATAAAAATATAAAAATAAATTAAAAACAAGCAGGCCGTGCATGGGCCGGCTCAAAATGGCATGCTACGGAGTGACCGACCAGTGCTAGAAATTTGAAAGTTCGATCTTTTTATAATATAAACAAAATTTGAAAATATGACAATTTTCTGAAAAATCAATTTAAGAAAATTCTAAACAATTTTGGAAAAATCATATTTTAAATCTATCATTTTTTGAAAATTTAAATATATTTGATGTATTTTGTAGAAAATCTTGAGTTCTTTTGAAACTTCGAACAAATTTTGAAATTCTTGACAATTTTTGGTGTTTGGAACATTTTCTGCAAATTAAATTATTTTAGAAATTCTAAACATTTTTTGAAACATGTTGTCGTTCGCTTCGCTCATGCATGCTGACCAGCGAACGGCTGTTGGGTGTTCTCTCTTCGTGAATGCTAAGAAGGTACTCCCTCTGTCCCATAATATAAGAACGTTTTTGACACTATTATGGGACGGAGGGAGTATTTGGGTTCTCTAGAAAAAAAATTTGGGCTGAGCTCGTGCATGTTGAGGCGGCCCCATGCAGTGTACCAAACACCCAAAAGTGGCTCAAGAAGGGTACTTTTGAGCTCATGCAACCTCCATGCACTCTACCAAACACACCCTATATGGCGTAGCACATGCCAGGCAGCGGACGCGCGTGCACCCCCGCTTCTATTTTGGGCGGGCCCATCAGCTGTAGCGGTGAGTCCCCCTGTTTTCTTGTTTCCTTCTTATTTTGTTTTTGTTTTTTTAGAATTTGGGATTTCAAAAACATTCCAAAATTCGAAAAATATGTGAACTTCAAAAATGTCCATGGAGCCAAAATGTAGCTGAATTCAAATAATGTTCACGAATTTGAAAAAATGTTCATGAATTTGGATAATAATGAACATGTTTTTATCAGATGAACAAATTGTGAACTTGATGAACAAATTCTCATCAGAACATTTTCTGAAAAAAATCAGATGAGATTTCTGAAAAAGGATGAACACTGTTTGAAATTGATGAGCATTTTTAAAAATGACGGTGAACCAAATTTTGAATATGGTGAACATTTTTCATTTTTTGAACTTGATGAATAAATTCTCAATTCAAGATCACTTTTTTGAAAATCGGATGAACTTTTTGAAAACTGGATGAACATCTTTAAAATTATCCATCATTTTTTTGTATTTGATGAACAGGTTTTGAATTTCATGAACATTTTTTGAATTTATTGAACACAAAATGTTCGAGATTTAAAAAATGTTCAAAGAAAGAGAAAAATAAAAACAAAGAATAAAAAGGGTGATGAAGAAGAAATTAAAAATTGAAAAAAAGGAAAAAAGAAAAAGAAATGTAGCAATGACGGCGAACCAAATTCTATGTCCCTCTCCCCCCTCCTTATTTTCAGTGGGTGGGCCCCGCCTCTGCCTAACACCGATCAAAATCTACCAACTACCTAATCACGTATCATTTGCGGTATAATTCACAAGTTACAGAGGAGTTTACTCCAACAAGAGGTCTCAGGCAAGGGGACCGCTTATCTCCCTATTTGTTCCTATTATGTTCTGAAGCTTTGTCTAGTTTATTGATGCATGAAGAGGAAGCTGGTGGCATCGATGGGATCAAGGTGTGTAGGAATGCACTGTTAGTTTCACACCTTTTATTTGCTGACGATTCCTTGATTCTCATGAAGGCAGATATGAAAAATGCAGCTTCCCTGCAACAAGTACTGGACACCTATTGTCAGAACTCAGGCCAAGTGGTAAGTGTGGCTAAATCAAGCATTTTTTTCAGTCAAAATACCAATGTTGATATGAGAACAGGTATTTGCCTCCTTTTGAATATCGACAATGAAGCATTATCAGATAAGTATTCGGGACTACCTTCTCTTGTTGGTTTAGGTAGAAGCGACTGCTTCAAACATCTAATTGAAAGAATTATAAAAAGGATTAATGGATGGAAAGAGAAGTGTTTGTCAGTTGCAGGAAAAGAAACTTTATTAAAGGCTATGGCCCAGGCTATTCCTGTTTATGCAATGTCAGTATTCAAAATCCCTAAAGGAATTTGTAAAGACATGGCGATTGTAATCGCTAAATACTGGTGGGGACATGATGAAAACAGTAGAAAATGCACTGATTTGCATGGTGGAAACTTTGTTTTCCAAAGAGTCTAGGCGGGCTGGGTTACCGTGATTTTCATTCTTTCAACCTAGCAATGTTGTCTAAGCAAGTTTGGAGATTGTTATGCAACCCTGAATCATTATGTGCTAGGATTTTGAAGGCAAAATACTATCCAAACCAAAGTATCCTTGAAGCTGGACCAAAAAAAGGGGTCCTCTTTCACTTGGCAAAGTATTTTTGCGGGTATCCAAACCTTCAAAAGAGGATGTATTAGGAGAGTTGGAAACGGTGACTCCATTGATATATGGCGAGATCCATGGATCCCTACAAGCCTGGACAGAAAGGTAATGACGCCAAGAGGAAATATTGTTATTACAAAGGTGTCCGAATTAATTGATCCACAGTTGGGACAATGGGATGAAGATCTGGTTCGGTCTTTGTTTACTCACGTCGATGCAGCCATAATTTTCAATATCCCGTTAAGCTTGAATGGATTTGATGATTTTGTTGCTTGGCATTATAATAGAAACAAAATGTTCTCGGTGAGATCGGCCTACCATGTTGAATGGAGACACCAATTCGGGAATTCCTACCAATATATGGCTTCATCTTCAAGAGGATCAAACCCCATATGGCAGAAAGTATGGAAAATATCTGTTCCGGGCAAAGTTAAAACTTTTGTGTGGAAGGTACTACATGGAGCTATTCCGGTTAAATCAGTTCTGGTGAATCGACACATAGGGACGGACAGCTTGTGTCCGATTTGTCATAAGTATGCAGAAGACTTGAAGCACCTTCTGTTTGATTGTTCCCCGGCGCAAGAGCTCTAGAAAATGTTACAACTAGATAAACTGATTGCGGATGCATGTGTTTCTGATCGTGCAGGGTCTGCGATTCTGGAAGAGCCGCTGGACTCATCAACAGGTCACTATCCCGGTTTACCACAAGTAGGAATCGTGGAAGTTGTGGCGATCGCTACCTGGTACCTATGGTGGATCAGAAGATCGGTCACGCATAAGGAGAGAACTCCGCCAGCGGCAAGTTGGAAGCTTTCTATATTGGCTCTGTGCACAAACTTTACAAAATCAAGCCAGCGAGATGGGGATAGAAGCTTAATTAAATGGACCAAGCCAGATTCTAGTCATATTAAACTAAATGTGGATGGATCTTATCACAATGATGAAGGAGTTGGCTCGACGGGTGCAGTCCTGAGAGATATGTACGGGAATTTCCTTGGAGGCTCTTGCACTTTTTTCCCAAACGCCTCGTCGGCTTCTATGATAGAAGCCCAGGCTATGAAAGAAGGTCTAAAGCTAGCAGTATCATTAGGCTACAATAGAATTGTGGCAGAATCTGATTGTTTGGAAGTCGTTGAAGCTTGTGGAGGAGGAAATACTTGGTGGCATGAAGGAGTTGCGATCTTTGCAGATTGTGTTGATCTAGTTGTGGAGATAGGTTCCGTCCAATTTACTCATTGTCTTCGGGAAGCCAATGGTGTCGCGCATGAGATTGCTAAGTATAGCTACGAGAATCATTTATCTTGTAATTGGATAGATGACTCCCCCTCTTTCATTCATGAATCTCTTGTGAACGATGTAAGTGTGTTAAGTTAATCAATAAAGCAAGCCATGATGGCATTCCCTCAAACAAAAGTGCAGCATTGCTCAAGCTGGATATAGTGGACGCGCAATTGAAGGCCAGAAACGCACGATGAACACAAGAAGAGGGTTTGGACGACCGTCGTCCTCCTCGTGCGGATGTCCTGTAACCTCGGCTTGTTTGCGAGCTCAAGGCCCATGCGCAACCCTCATTCTCCGGCTTGTCCCAAATTAGCACGCGCTTATAAAATGACGAATCCTCATCTCCGGCTCCTATTTAGTCCAACTTGTAAGAAATAAACTAGACCCCTTCCATTGGTTGAGAGGCTCAAACCTCCTAAACACCTCCCATTTAATTGTAATTGTATGAATTGATCGGGAGGTGTTGATCGTCGTAAACCTACCATGAGCAAAGGCGCCATAATCGGCGCGTCGACCGTCCTGGTGGTGGCGGTCGTCGCCGCCGTCTGCGTCGTGTCCTTCAAAGAAGCTAAAAATGAGGAGGACAGCACGGAGCTGGCGACGTCGGTGAAGTCGATCAAGTCCTTCTGCCAGCCCGTGGACTACAAGGTGGCGTGCGAGAAGACGCTGGAGGAGACGGCCGGCAATGCGACGACCACCACGGAGCTGGCCAAGGCCATCTTCAAGGCCACCTCGCAGCGGATCGAGAAGGCCGTGCAGGAGTCCAGCCTGCTCAACGAGCTCAAACACGACCCTCGCACGTCGGGCGCGCTCAAGAACTGCAAGGAGATGCTCCACTACGCCATCGACGACCTCAAGACCACCTTCGACCAGCTCGGCGGCTTCGAGATGACCAACTTCAAGCACGCCATGGACGACCTCAAGACGTGGCTCACCTCCGCGCTCACGTACCAGGAGACCTGCCTTGACGGCTTCGCCAACACCACGACGGACGCCTCCGCCAAGATGCGCAAGGCGCTTAACGTCTCCCAGGAGCTGACGGAGAACATCCTGTCCATCGTGGACGAGTTCGGGGACACCATCGCCAACCTGGACCTGTCCATCTTCAGCCGGCGGCTGCTCGGGCACGACGGCGCGCCCAGGTGGATGTCGGACGCCAAGCGGAGGCTGCTGGAGGCCTCTCCCAGCGAGCCCGACTTCAAGCCGGACATGACGGTGGCGGCGGACGGCAGCGGCGACTACAAGACCATCAACGAGGCGCTGGCCAAGGTGCCGCTCAAGAGCGAGGACACGTACGTGATGCACGTCAAGGAGGGCACGTACAAGGAGTACGTCTCCGTGGCGCGCAACGTGACGAACCTCGTCATGATCGGCGACGGGGTCGGCAAGACGGTCATCACGGGGGACAAGAACTTCATGATGAACATCACCACCAAGGACACGGCCACCATGGAGGCGATCGGCAACGGCTTCTTCATGCGCGGGATCACGGTGGAGAACACGGCGGGCGCCAAGAACCACCAGGCCGTGGCGCTGAGGGTGCAGAGCGACCAGTCGGTGTTCTACGAGTGCCAGTTCGACGGGTACCAGGACACGCTCTACACGCACACCAGCCGGCAGTACTACCGCGACTGCACCGTGAGCGGCACCATCGACTTCATCTTCGGCAACGCGCAGGTGGTGTTCCAGAACTGCGTCCTCCAGGTGCGCAGGTGCATGGAGAACCAGCAGAACATCATCACGGCGCAGGGGCGCAAGGAGAGGCACTCGGCCGGCGGCATCGTCATCCACAACTGCACCATCGAGCCGCACCCGGAGTTCAAGGACCACATCGGCAGGCTCCGGACGTTCCTGGGGCGGCCGTGGAAGGAGCACTCCCGCACCCTCTACATCCAGTCCGAGATCGGCGAGCTCATCGACCCGCAGGGGTGGCTGCCGTGGCTCGGCGACTTCGCGCTCAGCACCTGCTACTACGCCGAGGTGGATAACCGGGGGCCGGGGGCCGACATGAGCAACCGCGTCACGTGGAAGGGCGTCAAGCACGTGACCTACCGGCAGGCGGAAGAGAAGTACACCGTGGAGAGGTTCATCCAGGGGAAGCTCTGGATCTCCAAGTACGGCGTGCCATTCATCCCGGGGTTGCTGCCGCAGGAGCAGGCCGCCCACACTGACACTGAGCGAAGCTAGCGTTCGTCCGGGGTCGAGGAAGATGGATTGTGGACAAGGGTTGTTCATTTTATGGATAGGAGGATCGGTTGTACGTACACGGTACACTGTTGTTGATGTATATCATCCGTGTATCGTACAGTATATGTGAGATGCATGTCAATGTAGAATGTAGAATGTATGTGCGTGTACACTGCTCTTTCGGACACCCATGCTCACAATTGGACAACTTACGACTCAAATAGAACAGGATTTAAGACGGTTTAATTGCGACATGTTGATCTTTTTGCTTGTGTTTATCTTTTTTCTGAACATCAGTACAGACGCAAGCGCTCATACATACGCGCATACACTCACCTCTATGAATGCACACACGCATACCCTACCCCTATAAGCACCTTCATGAGACTGAGCCGGCATGTCATCTTGAAATTTACGAAGTCACCGAAGGCACCTCGTCGTCGACGGGGACGTCTCCTTCCACTAAAAGCGCATCGCCTGAAATTCTTAAATAAATCTAGGAATAATGCGAGCACCAGGATTTGAACCCTGGTGGGCTGGGGATACCACTCTCCCTCTAACCATCCAACCACAGGTTGGTTCGCTTGCTTGATCAACTCCTAGGCAAGCAGACCTAATTTTAACAGCCGGTATGGTAACAATGAACATGGCTCCCTCTTTAGTGAGATTATACCAGCAAATGCCTGAACCAAAATATGTCATTGCTATGGGAGCCTGTACTATTACAGGGGGAATGTTCAGTACGGATTCCTATGGATGTCTACTTGCCGGGCTGCCCACCTAAACCGGTGGCAGTTATAGATGCCCTAACAAAACTTCGTAAGAAGATATCGCGAGAAATAGTTGAGGATCGAACTCTGTCTCAAAATAAAAATAAATGTTTTACTACCAGTCACAAGCTTTATGTTAGGCGCAGTACTCATACAGGAACTTATGAGCAAGAATTGCTCTATCAATCACCATCTACATTAGATATATCTTCTGAAACTTTTTTCAAATCCAAAAGTTCAGTACCTTCCTACAAATTAGTGAATTAGGAGAGGGGCTCTTTTGTGTAGAAAAATAAAAAGCATGGCAATCTTTCAAACTTGCATCCGAAATGTGAAATATTTATACAAAGAGGGAGAGATGAAGACAATGCAGCAGGGTTGGTTATCTAATTGGCTAGTCAAACATGAGGTGGTTCATAGATCTTTGGGCTTTGAACACCAAGGAATAGAGACTTTACAAATAAAAGCAGGGAATTGGGATTCCATTGCTGTCATTTTATATGTATATGGTTACAATTATTTACGCTCCCAATGTGCTTATGATGTAGCACCCGGTGGATCTTTAGCTAGCGTGTATCATCTTACGAGAATACAATATGGTATAGATAATCCAGAAGAAGTCTGCATAAAAGTCTTTGCCCAAAAGGATAATCCTAGAATTCCGTCTGTCTTCTGGATTTGGAGAAGTGCCGATTTTCAAGAACGCGAATCTTATGATATGGTGGGAATCTCTTATGATAATCATCCGCGCCTTAAACATATCCTAATGCCTGGAAGTTGGATAGGCTGGCCCTTACGTAAGGATTATATAACCCCCAATTTTTATGAAATACAAGATGCTCATTGAATGATAAGAAATTCATGCTCACTTATACAACACAACTCCAGATTTTATTCAAGTCAAGGAATATTTTTAGGTTCTTTTCCTAGATGAAACGGAATACCTATTTATAATTAATTCCTAATTATAAAAAAGCATTCCAGATAGACTGAGCAAAAAAAAGGGTTTCATTTGGATTCCCCTATTTTGAAAATCGCATATTAATTTTCTTCATATGAACAGAAAAATAGGATGACTTAAAGAAGTTCTCTACCAGGAACTTTGTAGCACGCACATTACTTAGCACAACTAGGAAAATAAGATAAGATAAAGATAAGCAAGACTAAAAAAATATTCGTCGGAATAGCGGAGTACAAAATTAAGAAACGCAAAAAAATAAAGGGGAATCTCACCCCCTTCTTTATCATAAAGAAAAGATATATTTTAAAACTTCTTTAAAAAGAAAAAGAAGTGCCTCTATATTTATATTATAGATTTATCCACTTAGATGAATAAATATTATTAATGAATATGTATCACAATCCATCTCGAGGTATTTGGATCAATACCTATTCGGTGGATCTTTTTTTTCTCTGCCAGGAACCAGATTTAAACTGGTGACACGAGGATTTTCAGTCCTCTGCTCTACCAACTGAGCTATTCTAACCTTTTCTTGTGCATCATCCTAGTAGAGTATTTGTATCTATGTCAATTAAAAGGACTAAAAATTAATTGAAGTATTTCAAATTTAAATTTGAAAATGGGGGGGGGGGGGGTAGTCCTATGCATTGTGCATGGTTTACTTAAATAAAACTTAAAAATAGAGTGAATAACCAAGATTTCTTGCCGATACTCTAATAAAAAAGAAATCTATTCAATGAATAGGATAAGATCCATTGGGTTCTCTTCGCATTCCTTTGTGAAAGAGTAGAATGAGAAAGCTAATGAATCTTAAACCCATTACATTGATAAAAAGAAAAAGAAGTGCATTGATAAAAAGAAAAAAAGAGGATAAATAATAATAATATTGTATAGTTAGGGAATAAAAGAGGATTTGGGGATAGAGGGACTTGAACCCTCACAACTTATAAAGTCGACGGATTTTCCTTTTACTAGAAATTTCATTATTGTCAGTATTGACATGTAGAATGGGACTCTCTCTTTGTCCTCGTCCGATTAATCCACTTTTTTAAAGATCTCGAAAACTTTGAATTTGAATTGAAGAATTTGATTATTCAATATTCGATTGGAGTGGATTCACGATAATGAAAAAAAATTATGATATGAGTTTTTTATTTCATAATCATTATCATTTCTAATTTCATTTAAAAAAAGATAAAGAACCTATATTATAATTATAATATAATATGAGTTCTGTGATTAATCGTTTGCTATGTCAGTATCTATACGTGTTTATTAAATGTATAAGGTATAAAACCTCTCCTTTTCTCTAATTTAGAATTAGAAAGAATTCCACTAACAACACAACGTAATTAACTCGATTCGTTAGAACAGCTTCCATTGAGTCTCTGCACCTATTCTTTTCCTTTGTATTCTAGTTCGAGAACCCCTTGTTTTCTCAAAACACGGATTTGGCTCAGGATTGCCCTTTTTTAATTCCAGGGTTTCTCTGAATTTGGAAGTTACCACTTAGCAGGTTTCCATACCAAGGCTCAATACAATCAAGTCCGTAGCGTCTACCGATTTCGCCATATCCCCATTTCCCTCTTCTTTGAGACCAGGATTCCTTGTGTAATTTCATCCATCTCTTAGGGTTTTTTTTTGAATCATTGAGTTCATCACTCAACGTAGTCTAGCAGTTCAGTTCGACTCTATTTGAGAGACCTCGCTTGCTTATTGCAATTCAGAATTGAATTGATTCTATCCTTGATGTATTTGCAATTCAAACCGAATCAATATATCCAAAAGTTTTTATCTCCCCCACCTCCCGTCTTACTTTTTTATAGTATTCAAAATTATACTATAACGCTTGATATTTATTCTTTTTTTCTAATCAGAATTAGCAATTTTATTTACTCTGACTCTATGTTCCCCTTAGTGAAATATTAATCCTCAAATTATTAACAAATAATAAAGTCTATAATGATCGAATGAAAATACCAATAAATTCTATAATTTTATTTTTTAATATCCTATAGTTAAGCATATCAAGCTAACTTTATCTTTAAGAAGTTTTTATCTATCTAGACGTCTTGCAGTCTTAAATTGTGGAGTATCAAGCTAGCTTCCTGATTTTCTTTTCGAACACCGACTCTTTTTTTTTGAAAGATCCAGCTGTTGCTGGCATTCATTTCATTAGCAGAGAGAACACCGACTTGTAAATGAGCCAAACTTGGACCTGGATCCTCGCCAACAAGGGCATAAACAGATGCACTTGCCAGAAAAAGGTGATGCCAAAATGGAAAATGCCAACACACTGTCGCTTCCTATTTGAAAAGAGCAAACGAGATTATGTTCAGTAAAGCAAACAAATATTTCCTTTTATTTCCGGGCAAAACCATGAGGAAGATACATAAGCAAGCAACAACATCATCAAACAACAGCATGGCACCCTTTGATAGTTACAAATACTGAATACACGACCTTTTAACTTGTCAACTCCACACTCTGCTCAATGCTCCCGCGTCACTACTTGAGTTTGGAGCGGCTTTATTAGATCGGGAAAAAAGCACACAAAAATCAAACCAGGGACAGCATAATCATAACCATAACCATGTATGTTCCCTCTCAACTGGTTCAGTTGTAGGCGTCCGGGTTGGCGACGAGGTATGCCTCGGCGGCCTTGAAGATGGCCGTGACAGACTCCTTGGCCTTGGTGATCTCATCGTTCACCTCCACGCCCGGCAGCAGCTTGTACGTCGACTCCACCTTGACGACGCTCCCGCCGTTGGCCGCCGCCTCCACCTTGATGTGCGAGGTGGCCGTCTCGATGGCGGTGCCGATGCCGCCGCCCTCGATGAGGGTGGACTTGCACTCGCACTTGTCGGCGTCGATGAACTCGAGCCTCTCCTTCATGAGGCTGAAGGGCATGGCTGCAAGATCAGCTGCGTGTTATGCTTTGACCCAGGATGTGTACCAGACTGAAGCTGACATGAGTTGTGCGTGACGCGTGGTACCTGAGGTGAAGTTGAACTGCCTGACGCTGCCGATGCCGCCTTCGCCCTCGACGGGGTGGGCGCTGGCGACGATGTGCGGTGCGAGCTTAGGGGCCAGTGTGTGCCAGTCCATGACGCCGGCACGGAAGAGGCGCGACGCGGCGACCGGCGATTCGATCTCGTGGGTCCAACTGTCGGTGAAGGCCATTGCTGTGATGATCAAGGACTCGACCGGTGCAAGTGATGTGTTGAGCTGTGGCTGTTGTAATGGCGCACTGGGCTGCTTGGTTTCCTGGAGTGCGGAAGTGAGCGCCATAAATAGAGGTTCCAAGGTGGGGGTTGGTGAAGCTTGAACGGATAGGTGTGGTGAGTAGTGGGGGCTGGTGAAGGCGCCAAGCCAGGGTCGAGTTTTTCCAAATTGGACGGCACCGTCGGTCAGCTAAGCTTTTATCATTACAGGGTCTGAAAGCACGACATTTTTTCAATATATTTAGTTAACGGAGAAGAATGTGTTGTCCAATTGGCACCACGGTCCGCGTGAGCAAATTGTTCTACAATGTTTAGTTAAAGAAAAAGAATGACGGACTCATAGTCTCCTAATCAAAAGCAAGATATAGATACTTGGGGTTGGTGTGGTTGGAACGAAGAAACACTGAAGTAATGCATATAGGACGCCGACGACGCGAGCGACGACCACACACAGCGCGTCCACTTCTGTGTGATCTCCGTTGCTTGTAGTACAATGCTCTTGTGAAGAGCCGCCGACTGTCTTTTAATCCAAGGGGACTTATTGCAGAAGACGCGCTTCAAATTAGTCACTGTTTCAATGTTGCGCCTGCAGTTCAGATGCACAAAGTCTCTCGGATGCACAGATAGGATAAGTTTCCTTACAAGAATGCCTTTCAGATATCACCTCCTGTTGTCAAAATTATGTGCAACCTTCCAGTCGTTGCGCAGTTTTACAAACTCGACTACAGGCTCTAAGCTTGAAAATTACATCTTCACCGTACACACAGTCGCAAAGTTTCTCCGAGGCATGCCAACAATGCTGCGATCCTACTCAGCATCATTGTCACTATTTTCAGACAAATCCACGTCTTCACCATACACCATTTCATCAATTTCGTCTTCTTCATCTTCATCAGATTGGACTGCGGCCTTAGACGATACATCTTTCACATCCTTATCAACCTAAGGAAATTGAAACACATAATAACTATATCATTCATAACTGTAGCAGTAGGACTAACTACTAACTTCTTCAGCATTGTAAATGGATGTAAACCTGTGCCATTATCAGCCGAAGACGACCAGAAAGCTTCAGTAAATCTTCAGTTGCTGTGTATCTTTCTGCACACATCTGCAAAAGAACGATCAGTTCTACTTTTTATGCTCTTCGGCTTATTTTAGTAGTGTTGATCGGATGGCCCGTATCTGTTTGTGCTTAGATTAGTGGCATGCCAACTGAGGTCATATTTTGGTCAATTCATGGCCAAACATCCAGCAGACAAAGACAGTCCCGTAGTTGGCATATCAACTTTAACCACATTGGTTGGTAGCTTATTCAAATCGATTGTGTAATCCAAATAAGGCAAGGCACTGATGTTGCATTTCTCTCCTAAATAGATTACAAAGCAAAAACACATGGCAGCAGTATTTACTAATTTTAACTACCATCTCCCATATTTATCTTTAACTCTATGATCATCTGCTCAATGTGATCCTAAAACTTGCCACTGCCAACTACAGATACAACTTGAGATCCTAAATGAAAATCCATCTTTCAAAGATGACATGGAAATTCAAGATCTAAGCTATACAAGTGTAGGGGCAAATATCATCAGCAAAATAATGTGTTTCACCTTCCAGACTGTGCTCTTCACACTGACTATAGAAGGTTACAATTGTGAGTTTGCATGTGGGCTTTTCACTAATAGGTTTCCTGTAGGCCAATTTGAATGTGCACAGTCAGTTCAACTGCAGCAGGTGAGTTCTCGCCACCATTGATACATCTTTCTCAAAGAGGTTGCCAGGAAACTACAATAACAGTTACTCCCTCCGTTCCCAAATATAAGTCTTTCTAGAGATTCCAACAAGTGACTACATGCGGAGCAAAATGAGTGAATCTACACTCTAAAATATGTCTACATACATCCGTATGTTGTAGTGCATTTGAAATGTCTAAAAAGACTTATATTTAGGAACGGAGGGAGTACATCACGAACATTCTGAACATGGTGCAGTGGTCAGTGCATATATACACAGTTACTTAAATTCTGTTATACTTGTGTATGACAAAGCAAAATTCTTATTGAGCTAGAGCTAAACTACCCTGATTGTATATGATGGTCTTAAGTTTGAAATATGTAATCCTCGTTGTGCATTATCTAATAGTCCCCCCGTCCCATAAAATAAGAGTGTTTTTGACACTAGTGTAGTGTCAAACACGCTCTTATATTATGGGACGGAGGGAGTACCAAACATATAGGTCAGTCGCTATAGCACAACCCTTCTCCATAACAAGAACACTAGTACTCCATAATACACTACACATAAGTACTTAAACCTTTGCAACTCATTAAGATGCCAATAGAACGACAATAGTTTGTTGTCATCTATTTGGAAACTCAAGTCTAATATCAAGAAAAATGAAACAAAAAACATAAGATTTTCACATACCTAAACTACAAATCTAGACAATGTCACCCCTATTTGAGGGGGTATGTTTCGAATGATCTACAAAGCTCATGGGAGAAACAAACAGACATATAGAGATATGCAATGCAACAAGCTCCAACTAGTACTGCTAAGTGGTAAGAAGAAATATTACCTTCTCCAGGTCGCTAATTAGTTTTCTTGATTTCTCCGAGGGGATAAAACGACCATGAATTACTAGTAAGCAGTATATCCAACGCAAAACAAGCTCAGCGCTACCAGATCTGTCGAGAGATACATATCAGCAACCAACACAGAATACACAGCGGTGAAAATGTGCAATGGTGAAAGACATGGATGCAGAGCACCTTGATCTCCATGCACATACTAAATTCTCTAGAAGCTTGCAAGCATCTCCAGGCTTTAAAGATCTTAGATGTGCTCGAATCTATTGAACAACAGAACACAACATCAAAATTGTACCCCTTCACATCAACGAATTAACTTCGATAGCTACACGCACATAGTAAAGATGCGAACAGTGATAGAACTTTAAACTGAAACTGAGTTACCACAAACCTTCTTGCTGGGTAAATTAGCGTCAATTGTCATGCCGCTGCTACTAAACAGATCTGATAAGATTTTAGTGGCCATGTCAGGATGGCCGACGAGACTCTGATCAATGACACCATATTTCCTCATCAGATCTTCAATGCATATGCTGTCGTTTTCAATTCTTTGCACCGGAACTAAATAAGGAAAATGGCTTTTTAGTGATGTGATCAAGCTGTATATTAGAACATTCTGAAAATAAATGATTTGGAATAGTAAATATAACAGGCACATCCTGGTTCTCCCTACAAAAAAGTAGCATAAAACTCAAATATGCTAATAAATAGCAATACATTACTCAAGTTGTCACAGAATTAGTTGCTACATTGTCCCACGTGGAGAACAAAACAAGGTTATGCCCCTGCAGTTAATAGCTTATGTAGACTCCAACTGTTTGTTGTGTTTCATCACTTGCAGAAGAGGAGAAGACATGGCAAGAGATAATTTACCTCTTTTCTCGGTCAACCTTGAAGTGGTACCAAGGTCACTATCAATCGCAAGTTTGACGCCACTCGGTTTTGTTACACCATGTTTCCTTTTCTTTTCTTGTGTATGAAGCTTCGGAAGAGGAAGAATGGCATCTTCTGCATTCGCCCGGTCTAGAGCAGTGATAGTTACTACAAAAGAAACAGACAAAGTTCAGCCCAAGATTCGCCATTAATAACCTTCTCAAATGAAGGCGGTGACAATAAAATTCCTACCAAAATCCCCATTTTTAAACAGGGTTTGAATGGTTGACCCATTCGGATATTCATATAAATAAATAATACATAAGGTGAATTACCACCATAACTGATGAACATTAGCATACCTTTTGTTTTAGCAGATTGACCTTTCTGGTGCGTGGTGGGTTGAACTGTAGGTAAGAGAACTCCATCTTCAGATACACCCAAATTAACATCCTTACCATAACAAACCAGCAGCTTATCGAAAGATGGTTTCACCACGGATCCATATGCCAGAAGGACATGAGCCGAATTAGGTCCATCTATTCCTTGAAGTTTTGCGGCAAATATCGTGAAATCCTGATTCATTCTTGAAAGGGAGGACTCGGACAAGGCAATCTTAGTAGGCTTCTTATTGCGCAAGTCATCCATGTTATTCCCAGACCAGAAATAGCAGATACCAACCTCAGAGATAGCCAACACATCTATTTCTCCTTCAGTAGCATTAGTACCTGAACACATGCAGTCCACAAAGATTGCTGGGTGTTCCATAGAGAGTATACAGCTTGAACTCTGACTTTTACCACTGCCCAACTTCCAAATGGCAACATAGCGTTCCCCAACTCCAGATGACAGAACATATTCGCCATTGTTACTAAAAATCATGTTTCTCACAGACACCTAAATATTCATGTAGTCAATAGCAACAGGTGTGCACTTAGAAAAAGCAATACAATTGAAAAGATAACAAATTCAGAAGAGGATCAAAGTTCAGGAGGGCATACAAGACACTCACCGGATGCCCAGAGAATTTTTGAATTTTTTTGTTGTCAGAAGCGTCAAAGGTCCTCAACTGACCAGCTGCTGTTGCCAAAACTGTTCCATCTGATAAGATCAAATACAAAGTGCATTTCATTTCTTTGAACTGGGGTGGAAATGATTGGTATGGAGAGCAGATACAAGCAAAACAAAATGGGCATGCATGCCTCATTGCAGCATAAGATTAATACACATACAGACATATATTATATACTAAAAGACCCTTAGCTCGAAGGATACATATAATGTTAACAATATCATACATTTGCGCATATATCATATAAACAGATAGATAAAGTTCGGATTTCACAAAAAAAGGATTATAAACAAGTAAAAGCGGCATTTTTCAGGACAGTGGGATTTTCTTTAAATGGATCCATGTGTCTGGTAGATAATAGGTGTGTAGCATTTCCATCTCTACTTCGAATAGATCATTACCATTATAGTTTGAAAAGCAAACTGTGGAGATCATTTAGAGATTCTAGGCCATGACATGGCCAACACCATGAGGGCGCCAACATGATATAACATGGATAAAAGATGGTTAATATCTATTTGTTGAATATAAAGGTAATTACGATCATCAACTATTTACTGTTGTAAGGGTAACTCAGAGCAGTTAAACTATGTCTGAAAGAGAAATCATAACACAGATGCAAAAACATCCATAGTGCAGATGAAAAAGCAAGACATGGATGATTTAGCAACATAGAGAATAGTGAAACACTGAAAATAGATATATAAATCAAGAAGAGACACCTGATGAAACTGCCAATGCAGATATTGCCTTTGAGGAAGATTTAAATTTCCCTGCAACAGATCCATCTGAGGCATCAATCTTACAGACCATGCCATCAGCGCCTGCTGTGTACACACTACGCCCATGCCTCGAGTATGCCACTGCTGTCACACCCCTGAATAAATACAAAACACACACCGACATAAGTGAACACATCTGAGCCTAAGCTCAACAGGAAATAGCAAACAAAGCCAAGATTACAGCTGCGGGTATGTGCTTAAACAATGCGTCAAAAGGAATTTCGTAATTGGCATGGTATTATGTACATTTCGTACTAAGAAAATGTGGTTTCCACAAATGAACAACGAGGTTCCCCTCCCAGCATGACACAAATGCACTGAACCACCAGCCATACCCAGGATGACAATCGCTGATCCTCCACTTCCACTGGCCCGCAGCAACATCGAGCGCAAGGACATCGCCACTGCCCGTCCCAAGCACGAGCAGCGAACTCCCAGCCTTCCGCTTCTTCTGCTAGGCAAAAAACACGAGCAATGACGCACAGCACACGAACACACGGGCACAGCGCCAGACAGCAACAGCTGGAGAAATGGGAGTGATTCCTCACCTTGGTGGAGAGTTGTACCCACTTCATGCAGGTGTAGTCGAGGGCGAGGTGGCCGCGCTTCGTCTCGGGGAGCGCCCCGACCTCCACCGCGGGGATGTCGGCGAACTCCGTCTGCAAGTGGCCGCGCACGGCGTCCCATACCTGCGACAGAGGCAAACCGTCGGGTTAACAAAGGAAGCGGCAACCCGAGCCGCTCCGGCGTGGATAGGCAGCGTTTGATTCCGCACCTTGATGCGGCCGTCGCCGGACGAGAGGGCGAGGAAGTCCGAGGAGGGGCTGAAGGAGGTGAGGAGGTCGCGAATCGGCGCGGGGGCCGGCGCCATGGCCGCGCTGGGCGGTTGGTCGTCGCGGCGGCGGCGGCGGGTGGGGAGGGAGAAAAGGGTTTATGCGGCGGCGCGGCAGGGGGAGGGTTTTGAGGGAGCTCCCGTCGAGAGAGTGGTCTGGGCCTATCTATCTCGGCGCGACCCCGGTCGGTTTCGCCTCGTGGCGCTTGGGACGCGGCTGAGCCGGACCAGGAGGACGGGCTAGGGTTTTCCTTCCATCCACCCAAACAGAAACAGCAAACCGTTTCGCCTATTTCTTTGCCCCCGCCGCCATCCCCCCCGCGACCTCGACGGCTGCTGCTCCTCGGTGCCAGAAGCAGCTCGGCACCCTCGACCGTGAATTCAACCACGCTGACACCCCTGCCCGTGGGTACTGCTGGACTTCAACCGCGTCGCCACGCCTGCCCCGGCTCGCCGCCGCGACCTTCAGCGGCCAAGTATGATTTTTTTTCCTGGTTTTTTTTCGTTCCGCGTAGTATTTTTCACGGCGACGTGCAGCAAATTTAGAAACGATTCTCATTTGCTGCTGAATTGGAAGTAGAGTATGGCGTGTGAAGAGGCAAGTGCATATGCCTGTCTCAATTTTGAATATGTTAGACATAGGGAGTGTATATTTGACGTTTGACTGAAAATCAATTGGACGTCAGTCAAGTTTTCCAACCAATAAAGAACGACACTTGTATGTATTTGTGTGTCCCTTTTTTGTGCATCTCCGCTGTGTGTATGTCATCAGGAGAAAGGCCAATCCTAATCGGGTTGGAACTAGACCCGGTTTCAAACATATGTGAGCTACAACTATCGCAATACCACATCCAAGAAAAAGCCTACTGATCCATCAACGTACCCTCTGTAGGTCTTGCATCAACGTACAGCCTACTTACAGTCTTTTGGGAGAAAAACACAGTGATAAGTAGACTGCCATTAGAGTCTGCTGGTAACTTGCAGTCTACTCACAGTGATATCTTAAAAGTTAAAGACTAGATACACAAAACTTACAGTCAAATTAGAACTGGAACTTCTACAATTATAGTGTATTTACGCATAATTTACACTCATATTGTGTGATTATTACAGTGACATTATGACCGGAACTTGTCGAGTCTCAAAGACACCCATTTGCAGCGCCGAGTCATGAGTTGGTATGTATGTACGCGGGTTGGACTGGACCCATTTGCATTCTATGACAAGCAGGTGTAAAACTTTGAAATTATAGTAAGAAAACCTTGCAAGTATAGTACCTCGTGCCATCTACGGATTATAGACACAATTGAACCAACATACACACTGCCTATCATACAGATGACCACACATTGAACCAACATACGCACTGCGCTATCCATAGTGTGAGCAGTTTAACATCTCTCTAATGCAAAAAAGCCTTCTTCTTCATCATTGTTAATTCACAGTCTGAAAGAAAGGATCAAACAAGAATTAGACCAATCATTAAGATATACATCACAAAGGGAAGCAATTAACACTGAGCCAAAAAGCTGAAAATACATAGTACAAGAGACAGTGAATGATCTAGACGAGCACAGTAAATTAGGCAACCTGGAGCCAAAAGTACAACTAAAAAAAGACTGGAAATCATGAACCTCTTTACTGTAAATTTGAAGTATAAAAAATAGAATTGCTTACATCATCAAAGAAATTAGTAACAAGAAGTCTAGAACTTATCCACCCTGTTGAACTCACAGAAAAACTATCATTAGCATACTTCTGTCCTTAAGTTCGGAATGTCAGCGCTTGAAAATTGGTTAACAACTTGAGTCCTTGCAGTCCATACTTCCATAATCTTGAATATAAAGACACCGCAATTGTGTGCCTGGTTTCACATGAATAAAGGAAGAAAAAAAAAAGATACCAACATGGGAGTAATAAAAGCATCCCAGAATCCTATAAAGTGTGTAATCCGTTCGAATAAAAGAAAATACCAGAGATAAATCTTAAAAGATAACAACACAGTGCCTTCAAAAGGGAAACAAATTTAGAAGCAAATTGATTAAAAATGTACTAGCAAATCACTAAACTGCAAGTGAAATTCAGAATGCTCATTAAAAGATGGATCAAGGAAAGCAAAGGCTCTTCCCTTCAAACAAACAAAGAAACAAAACCAATGTTTTCGAACGGTTATGGGGAAGTACAGCTGCAACTAGGAAGAGTAATATGAAGAAAAATGTATATATTGTAAATGAGAAATAAAAAAAGAAATGGCAAAGACAAACACCAAAAAAGAAGGCAGAAATTAAATTACTTACATGGAGGAAATGAGAAATAAAAAGAAAGGGCAAAGACAAACACCAACAAGGAACCATGAAGTCAGAAATCCTTCAATTCCAATTGGGGAAAAGACGGACACCAAAGCCGCAACAACTAATCGGGGGAGAACCATGGAAGATCATACAAGAGACGATCCACAGGCTGAAAGTCCTTCAATTCCAATGTCTTTGCTCATGCCTAGTGCATTTCTTTGAGATCTAGAACCTGTAAAATCACAAGAATGAAAAGCAGAGATCGCAAATTCTTTCCATTTGACAGAGTGTATTGCACAGATCACTCTAGTTAAAAATCAAAGAAACTGGTCAGTTTTGTTTCAAAAGCACCAGGGCAAAAGAAGCTAAAATTTACAATAGCAAAACAATACTGAAATTACTATTATCAAGTTGCTGAAATTACTAGACAAGCAGAAATTCCTGTTCCTGTGCACACCAAAGTTTCTGACCTAAAAAGCACGGACACGGCAGGAATTGCCGATTGGCCGTGTCGACACGGCGGGATACGGCTGGATACGCGTATCCCCCAGTATCCCCTGATTTTCGATTAAAAAGAAAGAAAAAAGCCCAGGGACACGGCGGGACACGTACGTGACACGGATGGGATACGGCCCAGCCCAAAAACAGCCATGGCCCAAAACGAAACCCTATTTTTGCAGGAATCGCACGCAGCTCTCCAAACAACAACGAGGGACTCCCAGGTCCCAGTCTCTTCTGGATCGAAGCCGCCACCTCCTGGAACGAAGCCGCCGCCGCCGCCGCCGGCGACGCTTGGATCCGACCGGCCACCACACCCCCACACCAGGAGGCAGCAGCCTCTTCTCCTGACGGCAGGTAACCCTCCCCAATCCCTGAACTCGCATCCTCTCCTCCACTTCTTGACCTGTTTTATTCAGATTTGATCTTCCATTAAGCTGCTGGATGTTGTGCTTGCTGCTGCTCTTTGAATGCCTGTAGATTGTAGTAGTAGTGTACTAGACTACTAGTGTAGTACTGCTTGTCTGCTTCAGTGCTTCTTTTTCCTAGCTTAATATCATCCTGCTCATGAATGCTTGTAGAGCATGGCATCTGGGAGTGGCACAGCTGGGTTATGTCTTCAACTCTTCTAATCTTCTTTACTGTTCGATGTGTTTTGCAAGATGCAACTTGCAATGACATGGGGGGACAAGAATCAATCAAGCACTTGATAAAAGAGACACAACCGAATGGGGGCAGTATCTCTATTCTAATCTTTTTCTCCTTTATTTTCTGTATTAACTCTATATTACATGACATATTTTTATTTTATTTTATATATGCTCACCGTATCCCCGAATGGCTGTTTTTGGAAAATGCCGTATCCCGTATCCCCGTATGCGTATCCCCGACTTTCCGTCCCCGTGTCCGTGCTTTTTAGTTTCTGACACAAAGGTAGATTCAGTATATATTGACAACGTGAATAGAGGCAACACTACCCAACAAAGACAATGTGAATTACAGCCTAATTACCACTGTAATGTTACTGAAATTACACTGTAATTGGGCTGACCGTAAATATTCTAGTAAAAATTGCACTGTGATTACCCATGGAAATTACACTATAACAACATCGTAAATTATAGAGAAATTGCACTGTAATTATAGTAAAATAGCAGTGTGATTTACAGTGTAATTACCCTGAAAATTACACCGTAATTACTCTGTGATTACAAGTACACTGTAAGAACACTACAATTACAATATGCTTACTCTGTAAGTTCAGAGGAAATTACACTGTAATTAAAATGAAATTACAATCTTGAAGCAGCTGTCAACTTAGATGCAACACTACCCAAAACATACAAAAAAAGGTTATAAAATGGATACAAATACTACCAAACAAAGACAACCCACAAAGAAAAAGGTTCTAAAATGCTTGCAGATACAACATAGGCAA